>NC_091465.1:47126802-47433776 GCF_027789765.1 Dendropsophus ebraccatus
TTTTTTAGCCAAAGCCAGGAATGAACTGTAAACAGGGGATAGGTCAAAAAGGAAAGACTGAGATTCCTCCTCTTTTCAAATTCATGATCAATTCCTGGTTTTAGCTAAAAAGAAATCTGTCAAATAATCTGTTGGTGTAATAGGGCCCTAAGCCTTAGGGTCCATTTACACAGAAAGGTTATCTGACAGATTGTCTGCCAAAAATTTGAAGACAAAGCCAGGAATGGATTTGAAAAGAGTAAAAATCTGTCTTTCCTTTAAATCCTGTTCTCTGTTTATAGTCTGCTTCTGTCTTTGGCTTCAGATCGTTTATGTCGGCTGATCGTTGCGTCGTTTGTCTTTCAAACATGTTGAAAGACAAACGACTCACACAGCAACGATCTTCTGCCGTTGCTCCGCAGAACAGGAGCGGCGACAGCAGACCGCTGCTGTATGCTATGGGCTGCAACGGGCGATCTAGCGATCACCCGGACAGCCCCAGGTGGGAATAACCCTTTATTGGAGTCAAAAACTGACATGCAGGAAAAGCTACCTTTTAAAGGACAACTCCTGCATTTTTCTTTTTTAGCTTATTTAACACACATTACAAAGATATAACATTGTAATGTGTCTAAATAAGCGGTCTGGCCCCAATCCCCACCCCCACCCCGGAAGTTAAATAAAGTATACATACCCGATTACAGTCGAATGCCGTCCTCTTCTCCCGGGCGCCATTTTGTGACGACGTCGTCACAGCAGGGGGCGGGCCAGGTCTTCATCCTCTGCGGCGTCTTCTGCTACAGTGAATGGGACATGAAAAGGCTGCTGGTGCACTTGCGCACCAGCAGCCTTTTCATTGGCTGGAGCGCATCACATAGCTTCCAGCTTGCTCAGCCCTGATTGGCTGAGCTTGCTGGAAGCCATGTGATATGCCCCAGCCAATGAAAAGGCTGCTGGTGCGCATGCGCACCGGCAGCCTTTTCTTTCACTTCACACAGACCCGGAAGTGAGGGAATTCTGAAGACGTCGGCTGAAGGTGATGGAGTCGCGGGCGGTGGGAGATTCAGGTGCAGATCGTCACCGGAGGGATGGTGAGTATGATCTGTGTGTTTGTCTGTTTGTTTTGTCTTTTTAGGTTCCGCCAGAGTTGTCCTTTAAAAGTCAAAGAACTGCTTTGCATATCCTACTTCTCTGATAAAAAAAGAATATTTAAAAATGTACCTGTGCATAGAAGACATTTCAAATGTAAAAAGAAAGGTATTTCTATCACCAGAACAAGATAGGGATTTTTACAGTAGCAGTGCATAGGTTCATAATTCATAGATATTGGTATAGAAATTTATCATTTGGCAAAATGATGTAAGAGAAAAGAGCAGATTTGATCTTGATGGCCACGTTTTTCTTCTAAAGCCGTGTAACTAGTTTCACTAGTTTATCATGTTACTGTTAAGAATAGTATTTAATCTTTCCAGGAAAACACACCAATCAAGTTTCACAATCTTGTGGTTTATTTAGTTTCTATAAAGTTAGAGAAAGATAGTTCCCAGGAAGGGGTCAGTAACAGGCAGAAACTGCGGACTCCAGAGCAAAATATAGATGCCTAATGGCCAGAGTACAGTGTAGGTCCATCCCGGCATGAGGCCACCTTATCGTGGTGGGATGGCTTACTCTATTTGCAAATGATATACCAAGAGCCTCACTATTTTTATGGAGGTTTTTTTAGCAGTTGGGGGGCTGCTTTTAACGATTTTCATATCTGTATTGGGTCTGTACCTTGCCATTAGCTGCGAGCTGTTGCATTTTTTGTGTTTTTGTGTAGATCCCTAATGGACTAAGTGAGGCGTTGGGTGCTGTGTATTTAAAGATCTTGAATAATGAACAATCAAAGGTGGTTTGGGTTTGGTGCTTTGTAAGGACACAAATACTCAAGTATCTAGACAGCTGCTGTATGCCCTGCAGGAAGTGGTATATTTGTTCCAGTTTGATACAGTGCTCTCTTCTGCCACCTCTGTTTGTGACATGATTTTGTCCAGAGTAGTAGCAAATCTCCACAGAAAACCTCTACAGCACTGGACAGTTCCTGACATGGACAGAGGGGACAGCAGAGAGCACTTTGCCAGACTGGAAAGAATACACCTCTTCCTGCAGAACATACATCAGCGGATAAGTACAGGAAGACTTGAAATTTTTAAAAATAGATGTAAATTACAAATCTGTATAACTTTCTGACACCAGTTGATTTTTTTTACCCCTTTAAAAAGCTTGCAGGTTGGATATGATGCTACAGAATATGCACAGGCAACAACTGTTTTGCGCTGGATACTACACAATTTTTGCCTCTTTTTCACCCCATCGCTATGACGGCAGGATCCAACTGGGTGAAAAAAGAAAAACTGTCTTTCTTAATGAGGTTGCCCCTTTTATAGTAAAATAGTTCAGTGTACTGTATTAGTAAGTGTACTCACTGTATATACTGACAGCAGCTCCCTGTGTACCTCATAGAGCTAAAATCAGACTCCCCTCCTCTTGGCTGTGCTACTCTGCTCTTTCGTGGGTCTATCCATAAGATGTCCGACATAGAGGAGCATGTGACCTTGTCCCACCCCAGTGTCCAGCTTGTTTATGCCTATGGTGGACACTGGGGGCGGGGCATGGTCACATGATCCTACATGTCGGACATCTTATGGACAGACTCACCACAGAGCAGGGCAGCACAGTCTGGAGGAGGGGACTATGATTTTAGCTCTATGAGGTACACAGGGAGCTGCTGTCAGTATATACAGTGAGTACAGTTACTAATACTGTACACTGAGCAATTTTACTGTAAAGTGGCCAACCCCTTTAACGTTTTTTTTTTTTTTTAAAAACCTCTTGGACACCTTTTTTTTCTGGAACTCTACCATGTTGATAGGGTCTGAAAGATCCCATATTTGGTGAATATGTATAACATTTGCAATTGCTTTTTCCTGGACACTGCTGATGGTAACCCCTGTTTAGGTTTTGACCTCAAACAATGCCGGAACATGTGACCTCATACAACTTTGAAACGTGACCTTACAATTCCAGAACACGTGACCTTACATAAATCTGGAATGTATGACCTTAAGCAATGACCATGTGCAAATATTGACCGCAAAACCTTAATTAATTCTAGAAAACATGACCTCACACAATTCCGGAATGTATGATCTCATGCAATTTCGGAATACGTAACAAATCTCACACAATTCTGGAATGTATTACTGCACACAATTCCAGAACGTGTGACCAAACACAATTTCAGAAAGCGTGACCTCACATAATTCCAGAACGCATGACCTCACATAGTGTCGGAATTCATGACCTCACACAATTCTGAAATGCGTGACCTCACACGATTCCGGAATGCGTGACATGTCAGTACTTTATGGCACTAGTCACATACCAAGTACAGAATAAATTGATTGAATTGAATGTCCTATAAACCACATTGTGACATCACACTGCTTCATTGTTATATCACACTACACTTTAACAGTATGCGAAGAGGAAAAGAATGCCAAATTTTATTCCATATTCTTGAAGTGGTACTCCGGAGGAAGAAATAAATAACTTAGCTGGTGTCAGAAAGTTATTATTTGTGAATTTCTTATGTTTAAAAATCTATTCTACCAGTACTTATCAGATGCTGTATGCCCTGCAGGAAGTGGTGTATTTCAGTATGACATAGTGCTCTCTGCTGCCATCTCTGGTCATGACAGGAACTGTGCAATATGGTAGCAAATCCCCATAGAAAAACATTCCCGCTTTGTATATTTCCTGTCATGGACAAAGAAGACAGCAGAGAGCACTGTGTTAGACTTGAAAGAAAACACCACTTAAAAACACCACTTAATGCCGGACATACAGCAGCTGATAAGTACTGAAAGAAATTTTTACATATAAATAATTTACAAACAATTTTCTGACACTGGTTGATTTGAAAAAATAAATAAATATAAAACTTATTTTAGGCACACTGCAAAATAATAATATTCAATACCATTCTGCTTTCAAGCCAATGATGAATGATCAGTGGTTCTAAAGTGCACTTGTGAAGGTCACATGTCATCTCCTCCTTACAACCCTTGTTTCTGAAAGGCAAGAGTTTCCTCTCAGGTATTTTAACGGCATTCATGTTGCTTAGAAATGTCTCTGACAAATGCCATATCCAGGCCCGATGCAAAGCTCTCTAAGGCCGTGTTCACACTACGTATAACACCGGCCAATCTGTGACTCGGCCAGGCAGTACCAGCCGGATGATCTTCATTTCTGGTGAATTCTGGTGCATCCCAATTCACTGATGCACACAATGTGTGAACTGACATGTTTTGTGCGGCTGCAGAAAACTGACATGTCAGTTTTTCGTACGTCCGGATGGAATCCGGTCTGGAACGTATACTGTGTGTATACGCTCCATCCGCAATTCCATTTATTCACATACAACGTATGTTTTGTATAAATCACGGCCGTTGTTGCAATTTGAAACAATGGACGTGATTTATGCAAAACATATGTTGTGTGAACATGACTTTAAGGAGAAGTCTGGAGAAAGTTTTTATTAAAGTATTGTTTTGCCCCCAAAAAGTTAGTCAAATCGCCAATATGCACTTATTACGGGAAAGGTTTATAAAGTGCTTTTTTCCCTGCACTTACTACTGCATCAAAACTTCACTTCCTGGATAAAATGGTGATGTCACGACCCAACCCCCAGAGCTGTGCGGGCTGTGGCTGCTGGAGAGGATGATGGCAGGGGGATACTGAGGGACACAGGGCACTGGAGGGACACTGAGCATCCACCTGCCATCATCCTCTCGAGCAGCCAGAGCACACACAGCTCTGGGAGTCGGGGCGTGATATCACCATGTTATTCAGGAAGTGACATCACCATGTTATCCAGGAAATGAAGCCTTGATGCAGTAGTAAGTGCAGGGAAAAAAGCACTTTATAAGCATTTCCCGTAATAAGTGTATATTGGTGATATGTATAACTTTTGGTGGGAAATACAATACTTTAATAAAAATTTTCCTTTCCTTTTCATTTAAGGCCTTATGGACATTTTTTAATATGTTTAAAAAGCTTCTGCACTGTCAAATTTCTTTTTATTATAGATTACTTAAAAATGTATCCTAAACCTATAAACACATGTTTCTATCATTGCAGGATCCAGGATCTGGAGGAGCAGCATGGAGCAGACTTCAAAACCCGAAGCCAATTGAGCAGAATGTAGACAGGAACAAAGTGATTCAATTTGTTCCTAGTGTAAATTTGCTCATCTCTATTTGGAATGATTTACTTATTTAATTATGAGTATATTTTTTATTATTGCTATTTTATTCTGTATTAAAAATAAATAAAAAATATATATTTTAATTCTAGTTTGCACATGTGGGGTGTTATTACAGTGGTTTATGTTTAGTGAGAATGAGGCTGCATCAGCTAATAGTTTAATGGACTCTTTGACTTGTATATATTACACAGTTATACGGTATGTTATTGTTTATTATTGTAGTAATGTTTTATATATACTATTTTATATATAGATCTAGAGTCTATGGAAGATGTGCCTATATGGCAGGTAGACACTCTGAGTGAATGTCCTAGGTCACCCCTGCTATTCTGGTTAATCAGCAGTGTTGTGTGTTGACTCATCTTCTCCAATATGTTTTGTTTTCTCAGATCATAAAAGATTAGGTAAATATTAACCCTTACCGCCATCAGCGTTTTTTGGCACATTTCCCCTCACCTTCTAAGAGCCATACATCTTGTATTTTTTCCATATACACAGCCATACGAGGGCTTGTTTTTTGTGGGACCAATAGTACATTTTACCATAAAATGCACTGAAAAAGAGGCCCAGCTGGATTACTGCAGATCAGCTCCCATTCACACCAGTGGAAGATGAGCTGCAGTAACCCACTGTAACGCCTGGAGTAGTGGATCCACTGGACCGTCACTAGCGATGGCACTAACCTCACCAGGGAGCGGAGTCTAAGGGGCCGCTGGTTTTCACCAGAGCCCGCCGCAAGGCGGGATGGACTTGCTGCGGCAGGCGACTGCCAGGTCGCTACCCCTGGCTTGGTTGCTAGTGACGGCAGGCGAGGCGTGGCAGGAGCAGTAGGCAGGAGATGGTACTGGCAATGGTCTGTAGGTGAGACCGCACGTGACAGGCTGAACACAGGAACCAAAGTGTAACGGGGAAGCAGGAACCAGGAACAAGGAGTGGGGACCAGGTAGCGGACAGGAATCAGGAACAAGGACTAGGGACCAGGTAGCGGACAGGAATCAGGAATAACAGGGAGCTGGGCCAAACGCTATGGGAAGCATGTAGAGGCTCCAACACCTGCAGTGGGGCAGGGCTGGAATTTATAGGGAGTGATTGTGTGCATGACCAATTAGGAGCGCACTGCCCCTTTAAATCTGAGACAGCCGGCGCGCGCGCGCCCTAGGAGGCGGGGAGCGTGGAGAGGTGAGACACCCCCCGGGGCCGAAGTAACAGCAGCGCCGGGTCCCTGCTTATGGACACCGGCTGCTGCATGGGAAAGAGAGGAGTCGCGGCGGCCCGGAGCACGGGACGCCGCCGCGGCCGTGACAGTACCCCCCCCCCCTTTGGCCTCCCCCTCTTTCTGGCCTGTAGGAACCTCTTGATGAGATCTTGGTCCAGGATGTTAGCCTCGGGTTCCCAGGACCTCTCCTCAGGACCAAATCCTTTCCAGTCCACCAGGAAGAACCGTCTCCCTCTGACAGTTTTCATGGCCAGAATGTCTTTGACAATGTAGACGTCGTCAGAGACGGCTTGTGGAGCAGAGAGCGAAGCCTTATCGGAGAACCGGTTGAGGACTACTGGCTTTAAGAGGGAGACATGGAAGGCGTTCGGAATCCGCATCGTAGGAGGTAGGCGGAGTTTGTAGGTGACAGCGTTGAGGCGTTTTAGCACCGAGAAAGGACCGATGAATCGAGGACCCAACTTGTAGCTGGGAATCTTGAGTCGGACATATTTGGCCGAGAGCCAGACTTTGTCCCCAGGGAGAAAATTCATGGCGGGTCTTCTTCTCTTATCCGCCTGGTCCTTCATGCGGTCAGATACCTTGAGCAGAGATTGTCGAGTCTGTTCCCAGATTGACTGCAGGTCAGATAACAACTCCTCCACGGCTGGGACTTCAGAGGATGGAGAGAGAGGCAGAGGAGGGCGAGGATGACGTCCATAGACCAAATAGAAGGGTGACTTGCCTGTGGAGCTCGAGTCCAGATGATTGTAGGAGAACTCCGCCCATGGAAGCAGACTGGACCAGTTGTCCTGGCGAGCGGAGACGAAATGTCGAAGATAACTGCCAAGGACCTGATTGACCCTCTCCACTTGCCCATTAGTCTGGGGATGATAGGCCGAAGAGAAGTCCAGCTTCACTTGGAGTTGAGAGCAGAGAGCACGCCAGAATCTGGAGACAAATTGTGAGCCTCTGTCAGACACTATATGAAGAGGAAGACCATGGAGGCGGAAGATATGCTGAAAGAACAGCTGGGCCAGGCGAGGAGCTGATGGTAATCCAGGAAGAGCCACGAAGTGGGACATCTTGAAAAAGCGGTCAGTTACAACCCAAATGACCGTGTCACCCGCAGATGGAGGTAAGTCTGTGACAAAGTCCATGCCTATATGGCACCAGGGGCGGTCTGGGACTGGCAAGGGCTGAAGTAGGCCAGCAGGCTTTTGATGGGAGGACTTGTCTCTGGCACAGATGGTACAAGACGCCACAAAGTCCTTGACATCTTGGAGTAGGCTAGGCCACCAGTAGTGGCGGGAGATCAGTTGCCCGGTCTTTAGAGCTCCCGGATGCCCGGCCACCATAGAGGAATGACCCCATTTCAAGATGCGTTTACGGAGTGCGGGGCGCACATAAGTCTTACCGGGAGGCAATCTCTGCAGAGTAGAAGTGGCAACAGGTACTAGGCGATCGGGAGGAATTATGTGACAAGGAGGTTCCTCTTGCCCCATGACATCGGATGCTCGGGATAATGCATCGGCCTTTATATTCTTCTCGGCTGGACGGAAATGAATGGTGAAGTTGAACCGAGAGAAGAAGAGGGACCACCTGGCCTGCCGGGGATTGAGGCGTTGAGCCGATTGGAGGTAGAGGAGGTTCTTGTGGTCCGTGTAGATGTTAACGGAATGTGTAGCCCCCTCTAGGAGATGACGCCACTCCTCCAGTGCCAACTTGATAGCCAGGAGTTCACGATCTCCAATAGTATAGTTCCTCTCGGCCGGGGAAAAAGTTTTAGAAAAGAACCCGCAGGTTCTGATCTTGCCTGATGTGTCCCTTTGCGAGAGGACGGCTCCTGCGCCCACAGAAGAAGCATCAACTTCAAGAGAAAACGGCTTGGAGATATCCGGGCGAACTAGAGCAGGAGCGGAGGCAAAGGCAGACTTTAGGCTATTGAAGGCTTGTTCGGCCTCTGGAGGCCAGCGTTTGGGATCCGCCCTCTTCTTTGTGAGAGCCACTATGGGTGCTACCAGGGTAGAGAAGTGAGGGATGAATTGCCGGTAGTAGTTGGCAAATCCAAGGAATCGTTGGATAGCTCTAAGTCCCTCAGGGCGAGGCCATTGGAGAACAGCTGAGAGCTTGGCAGGATCCATCTGTAGGCCCTGGTCGGAGACAATGTACCCAAGAAACGGCAGGCTGCGTTGATGGAAAACGCACTTCTCCAGCTTGGCATATAAGCGGTTGGCCCGTAATCTTCGTAGAACCTGCCGTACATGGGACACGTGGGTCTGCTGGTCGTGGGAGAAGACCAGGATGTCGTCAAGATAGACAATGATGCAGACATAGAGGAGGTCGCGGAATATATCATTCACAAATTCCTGGAAGACCGCTGGGGCGTTACATAGGCCGAATGGCATGACCAGATATTCGTAGTGCCCATCCCTGGTGTTGAAAGCGGTCTTCCATTAGTCTCCTTCCCAAATTCGGATCAGGTTATACGCTCCCCTCAGGTCCAGCTTAGAGAAGACCCTAGCTCCACGGAGACGGTCGAATAGTTCGGGGATTAGTGGAAGAGGATAGCGGTTCTTGACAGTCACCTTATTTAAGCCCCGGTAGTCTATGCATGGGCGGAGGGAACCGTCCTTCTTCTGCACAAAGAAAAATCCAGCGCCAGCAGGGGACGTGGATTTACGAATGAAGCCCTTCTGTAAGTTCTCCCGGATGTAGGAGGACATGGCTTCCGTCTCGGGCACCGAGAGAGGGTATACTCGACCACGTGGAGGAGAAGTTCCTGGAAGAAGGTCTATAGGGCAATCATAGGGCCGATGAGGTGGTAGAGAGTCCGCCTCCTTGGCCGAAAAAACATCAACGAAGTCATGGTATTCCTGCGGTAGTCCCGAATGAGGCTTGGCGTTAGCAGGTGACCTCGTAGCGCACTTGGGTTGAGGAGGTCTCAGACACCTATTTGGACAGTCCTGGCCCCAGCTGAGAATCTCCCCAGTTCTCCAGTCCAGCTTAGGGGTATGTAGTTGCAGCCAAGGGAGACCCAACAGGATGTTGGAAGAGGAATGGCGCAAAACGTAGAAGGAGATCCTCTCCTGATGTAAGGCGCCTACCTGGAGGACTAGGGGTTCCGTCTGGCAGTGCACAGCTTCGGAAAGAATCTCGCCCGTGACCGAAGAGATAGACCGGGGTTGGGTTAGCTGTATCACGGGTAGCCGCCATCTTTGGACCAACGAAGCAGAAATGAAACTGCCAGCAGCGCCAGAGTCGATAAGGGCAGTAGTCTGGAGAACTTGCCCTGTGGGTGTCTGGATGGAGACTGGCATAGTCAACCTTGGAGAGGTGGCATTCACACCTAGGGAGGCCTCTCCCACCGGACCTAGGTGCGAGCGTTTCCCGGACGCTGAGGACGTTGGGGACATCTCTGCCGGTAGTGATCAGCGCCACCGCAATAGAGACAGAGATTCAGCTGCATTCGACGGGCTCTCTCATTAGTCGTCAGGCGAGCTCGTTCCACCTGCATGGGGACTTCTGGAGGCGACTGGGGCATAGGAGCAACGGGACTCTGGAACACCGGTGCCAGCCGAGGATGGCGACGGGGCAGGCTCAGTCGTCGTTCCTGCCGGACCTCCTCCTCTCTCTCGGAAAATCGGTTGTCGACTCTGGTAGCCAGTAGGATAAGATCGTTCAGAGATGTAGGGAGGTCGCGGGCGGAGTGCACGTCTTTCACTCGACTGGATAGGCCCTTCTTGAAGGTGGCTAATAGGGCGGCCTCGTTCCAGTCCAATTCAGCTGCCAGGGTGCGGAACTGGATGGCATAGTCACCGACAGAGGAGCTCCCTTGAGAGAGGTTGAGAAGAGCAGTCTCAGCTGAAGTAGCACGGGCAGGTTACTCAAAGACGGAGCGAAACTCGGCCAGGAAGGCCCGGAGATTGGCAGCAACAGGATCATCACGGTCCCACAGTGGCGTGGCCCAGGCCAGAGCTCTACCCTCCAATAGGCTGATGATGAAAGCCACTTTAGAGCGCTCGGTGGGAAACTGACTACTTAAAAGTTCAATATGCATCGTGCATTGAGTCAGGAATCCCCTGCACAACTTGGGATCGCCTCCATATTTACTCGGGAGGGCCAATCGAAGTCTCGAGGTGGCTGCAGGTGGTGGTGGGCGCTGGGCTGTAGTATGCTGCTGTAGAGCGGCAGTTAATTGCTGGATTTGCTGCGACTGTTGCTGGATCTGTTGAGCCTGTTGAGCGACCACTCTGGCGACGTCACGGAGATCAGGCACCTCGCCGGGATCCATGGTTGGAGCCTACTGTAACGCCTGGAGTAGTGGATCCACTGGACCGTCACTAGCGATGGCACTAACCTCACCAGGGAGCGGAGTCTAAGGGGCCGCTGGTTTTTACCAGAGCCCGCCGCAAGGCGGGATGGACTTGCTGCGGCAGGCGACCCCCAGGTCGCTACCCCTGGCTTGGTTGCTAGTGACGGCAGGCGAGGCGTGGCAGGAGCAGTAGGCAGGAGATGGTACTGGCAATGGTCTGTAGGTGAGACCGCACGTGACAGGCTGAAAACAGGAACCAAAGTGTAACGGGGAAGCAGGAACCAGGAACAAGGAGTGGGGACCAGGTAGCGGACAGGAATCAGGAACAAGGACTAGGGACCAGGTAGCGGACAAGAATCAGGAATAACAGGGAGCTGGGCCAAACGCTATGGGAAGCATGTAGAGGCTCCAACACCTGCAGTGGGGCAGGGCTGGAATTTATAGGGAGTGATTGTGTGCATGACCAATTAGGAGCGCACTGCCCCTTTAAATCTGAGACAGCCGGCGCGCGCGCCCTAGGAGGCGGGGACGCGCGCGCCGGCCGGCACAGCGACGGACAGGAGAGGTGAGACGCCCCCCGGGGCCGAAGTAACAGCAGCGCCGGGTCCCTGCTTAGGGACACCGGCTGCTGCATGGGAAAGAGAGGAGTCGCGGCGGCGGCCCGGAGCACGGGACACCGCCGCGGCCGTGACGCCCACCACATCAATGTATGGAGCTGCTTCTGGTTTCGCCCTCTGTGTATGCAAATGCCATAGTTCTGGCACACATCTGACTGGCAGGGTGCCAAGTGTTTGATTTCCACCAATATTGATGGCCTGTGAGATCTTAATGTTTGATATATTGGGCAGCAAATCTTCAGTCTCCAAGATTTATTTTACATTAATACTTTACATGCCATCCACTCAATAACTGCAGCATGTGTGATCAGCATGACTATGGCCAATGCTTCTCTGTTCTGCCACACAGGCTTTATAGTACATTGAAGCATATGTTCATGCATATGTGAGTTATTTAAAATGGACCACAAATCATTATGTCCTGCTGTGTTCCTATATCCCCTATGTACATTTCAGAATTTAAATAGTCTCCATAGCAAGAGCTCTAATCAAAGACCTCATTTTTAGACGCAATGGGGGATAATATGCGTGCACTATACACAATCATCTGATACATGGGTCTCGGTTTTAATTTAATTTAATTGGTCTCGAATTATGGGAGAAGAGCAGATATTCTGAGATTTGTTCTTGAGGGTATTCTATTTTTACTGTAGTGTTAGTGTATTTTGGAAAAGAAATAAAAATCACAATAGATACTTTATGACAATCAATAGGGCAGGCATGTCTGGGAAGGGATAGTAACGTCAATGTCCATCTTAAAGGGTTTTTTGGGTAGGGAGGTTTCCTTTTTTTGATACATTCTAAAGCTGCAGGAAAGATAACAAAGTATGCTTACCCAGCCCACTCCTCTAATATCCCTGAGTGTCCGGTTCCCACTGCTTCCAAATTCCTATGATGTTTTGTGCAGCAAAGTGATTGGCTGAGAGGATAGCTTTTGCACAAAACATCACAGGATGGTAGTAGGGATATCATTATTGCAGCGCTTCTTGTGTTTCGGTGTATTCCCACTTTGAAATCATTAAGCAAGAATGTGACTGAAACTATTCCTCATGCTAATACTACTTAGTATTTGTGGTTGAGAGATAAAAGATATTCCAGGTGCCTTTCCGGTGGTCTTTCATGTTTTATGACAACATGTGCTTCACATATGTTGATGGGATGAAGCAAGAGGAAGGTATTTATCAATTACAATCCACTACACTTTAATCAGTTTTCTCTGGGAAATATTGTAAAAATTCTCCCTCAAATCTATCTTCAATATCTAACGTAGGCCCAGTGAAGCTCACTCTTCAGTTACCGTTGCACGGGCCCTATTCTATTAAACAGGGTTATGTGCAGCCCCTATTACAAGGGGAGATGTGCATCCCACTATTACACTGGGAAATGCGCAGCCCCCTATTACACGGAGAGATGCGCAGCCCCCTATTACACTGGGAAATGTGCAGATCCCTATTACAAGGGGAGATGTGCAGCCCCCTATTACACTGGGAGATGTGCAGCCCCCTATTACACGGGGAAATGTGCAGCCCCCTATTACAAGGGGAGATGTGCAGCCCCCTATTACACTAAGAGATGTGCAGGGGTATAGGGGTGAGTAAAATTATGGTGGTAATGTGCAGTCATGGTGCGGTGCTACAACTACTAACAAATCATAATCATTGTGAAAAGGAAATAATCTATGCAGACGATTCATTCCACAACCCTAAAACTGATGGGAGAGAAGGGGCATAACAGATACTTTGCTCAGTCTGAGACCCTGATGCAAACAGTGGCCGCGTAGGTCACCTGACTCCCAGCTTGACTTAAAGGGTCTTTAACCTTTTAGGTGTTAGTGGCAATCAGCTGTGCAAAAGGCTGGGAGTCAAGTGACCTACATGGACCACTGGATCCTGAGTCCTTCCTCCTCTCAGCACTCGCTCCTCCATCCTCCCAGCACCGGGTCCACTACTGCCTCCTCCATCCTGCCAGCACCTGGGGCTGCTCCTGCATCCTCCTCCTTACTGCACCCAGGGCTGCTCCTGCATCCTCCTTCTTACTGCACCTGGGGCTGCTCCTGCATCCCCCTTCTTACCACACCCAGGGCTGCTCCTGCATCCCCCTTCTTACCACACCCAGGGCCGCTCCTGCATCCTCCTTTTTACTGCACCCGGGACTGCTCCTGCATCCTCCTTCTTACTACACCCAGGGCTGCTCCTGCATCCTCCTTCTTACCACACCCAGGGCCGCTCCTGCATCCTCCTTCTTACTGCACCCAGGGCTGCTCCTGCATCCTCCTTCTTACCACACCCAGGGCTGCTTCTGCATCCTCCTTCTTACCACACCCAGGGCTGCTCCTGCATCCTCCTTCTTACCACACCCAGGGCCGCTCCTGCATCCTCCTTCTTACTGCACCCAGGGCTGCTCCTGCATCCTCCTTTTTACTGCACCCAGGGCTGCTCCTGCATCCTCCTTTTTACTGCACCTGGGGCTGCTCCTGCATCCTCCTTTTTACTGCACCTGGGGCCGCTCCTGTATCTTCCTTCTTACCACACCCGGGGCTGCTCTTCCATCCCCCATCCACCTCCTCTGTGGGACATCTATGGATGGAGATCAATAGCCACTACTCTCCCATCATCTCCAGTCAGTAAAGGTACAGGATCTTGCGATTCTGTCATTGCTGCAGTGAGCACCCCAAACCTGCCCTGAAAACGTGTGCCCCCAAAAGTGCCCCTGCATAGTGACTGCAAAGTCCTGTCACTCCCTGTGACCCTGCATAGCGGATTCACAGAGGAAAATTAGGAGACTTGCAGTATATAGGCGGACGATTTACACAGTACCTGCAGTATCCTGATGCGGACACAAGGGGGAGCTTGTATAACAAAACTTTGCTTATATGCCGAGTCTTGGATAATGTGAACTTGTCTTGCGAATTGTTAGCAAACCTCCTCACTGGTAATTCGAGATACCACTGTATTTGATTCGTTACGATTACAACGATATGTAACATGTATAACTTTTATATTATGTGATGGCTTGTAAAAAAAATTCAAACCATTGTTAGCAAATATATGTTCCTTAAAATCGCTCCATTCCCATGCTTATAGCGCTTTTATCCTTTGGTCTATGGGGCTTTGTGAGGTGTCATTTTTTGCGCCATGATGTGTTCTTTCTATCGGTACCTTGATTGCGCATATACGATTTTTTGATCGCTTTTTATTACAATTTTTCTGGATTTGATGCGACCAAAAATGTGCATTTTTGCACTTTGGG
The DNA here is from genome assembly GCF_027789765.1 of Dendropsophus ebraccatus. Taxonomy (NCBI): domain Eukaryota; kingdom Metazoa; phylum Chordata; class Amphibia; order Anura; family Hylidae; genus Dendropsophus; species Dendropsophus ebraccatus. The sequence goes on from NC_091465.1 coordinate 47,141,466, forward strand.
ATTTTTTGGCGCTTACGCCATTTACCGTGTAAGATCAGGAATGTGATTAATTAATAGTTCAGGCGATTACGCACACGGCGATACCAAATATGTTGATTTATTTATTTATTTTTGTTTATAACATGGAAAAAGGGGGTGATTCAAACTTTTATTAGGGGAGGGGGCTTTTTATTATTAATTACACTTTTTTTTCTTTTACACTTATACTAGAAGCGCCCCTGGGGTTAGGGTTATTCCCCCTGGGGGATTTCTAGTATAAGCACACTGATCTCTCATTTAGATCTATGCTGCAGCCGGAAGTAAATGAGTGCCGAGCCGGGATCATCGATATTACGGCGCAGACCCCGGCCCAAGCCGGATGTGTAGATCGCTCCTCCGGGACAACGTCCACCCCACTAAACACCAGGGAAGGGCTGCATAAGGTAATCGGATGCAGCTGTCATCTTTGACAGCTGCATCCGATTACCTAATTAGTGATTGGAATAGCCGTGATCCCGGGCTACATGCGGCACCCAGGACTACGGCGGTTCCACGGAGGCACCCAGGACCACGGAGTGCAGCAGCCACGTGGCCCCGCTCTGAACACCCATAGGCGGCCCTGGACATATAGATACGCCCAGGGTCGTCTAGGGGTTAAAGGGAGAATAATAGCAGATTAGAAGACTTTAACGTGCTGTTACATTTCCATAGGTCTAGGGACACTAAGCACTGATTTTCTTATAGAAATTCCTATTAATATGTACATTAGGCAGGTTAATTCCTTGGGGGGTGTTTTCAATTTACACAACGGACGTTCTTTTCAGAATTAAATTACCTGCATTGAAGTTAACGCAAACAATGACAGTTGTTCATACAATGTATCGAACGACGGCTGTTGTTCGACGGAGCTGCAAAAATAATGAACATGTCAATTTTTCCACATTTTGCTTCACAAACAACGGCCGTTGTTTTTAATTGTTCACACACAGTACTTTTTTTGACCTGTCCTTTGCATAAAAGTCAATGGAATTTTATTACAGGACACACCCAAAGGGGACAGCAGTCAATAGTGAGGGAAAATAATGTTCCTACGACTGCTATTGCAATATTGGAATAGGGTAAACATTGGCCGTTGTTTGTACAGCGTGTGAACGTAGCCTGACACAAAACAGAAAAAATAATGCCTGCCATGCACTTTAATCTTCTATAAATTTGGTATCGATAATCTGACTAAAGGTTTAGGCCCTCCCCCTCTTGGTAAACCACCATCACTTATTTAACCCTTGGACACTTTATAGTACATTTGTTTAGTGTACCGTATTAGTAAGGGTATTCACAGCACTTATTGACAGCAGCTCCCTGTGTACCTCATAGAGATAATATCAGACTTTCCTCCTCCAGGCTGTGCTGCCCTGCTCTGTGGTGATTCTGTCCATAAGATGGCCGACATGGAGGAGCATGTGACCATGCCACACACCCCAGTGTCCACCACTGAGGCTGTGTATGCCTATGGAGGACACTGTGGGGATGGGGCATGGTCACATGCTCCTCCATGTCGGCCATCTTATGGACAGACTCACCACAGAGCTGAGCAACGCAGCACAGCCTGGAGGAGGGGAAGACTGATTTTAGCTCTATGAGGTACACAGGGATCTGCTGTCAGTAAGTGCAGGGAGCACAGTCACTAATATTGCAAACTGAACAGTCTTACTATAAAGTGGCCAACCCCTTTAATAAGCGAAGCATAAAAAGGTATTTGTGCACTAAAAACTGACTATTTTCAATAATTTGTGACAATTTTAGCCCAAACTGATGCAAATACATCCAATTTCTTACCAAGATTTGTGTCTGTTGTCATCTAAAGGTATAGTAGGTGCAACCCCACCTACTTTACTTGGCGTATGTTTGCACACATTTCATTGCTTGTAATAAACACAACGATTAGCCGATTAAATGATCATTGACAGATTGCTGTGTTTTATCATGCTTATAAATCATCTACCGCCAGCTGTGCATCGCTACGTATAATAGTAATGTGTGGCCGATAGCTGAGGAATATGTAAAGTAAAATAATTAAGTATATACTTTACCTCTCCATGCTCCCCAGTGACCTTCTGGTGTTTCCCCGCTTACCGCAGCCGCCGCGGGCATGTCTGGAGCACTTTAGTTTTACTCTGTACTGATCAGTATAGTTAATTGAACTTGTGGAATATAGCACCATCTAGTGGAAACAAATGTGTAACACCAACCTATTTTACAAACATGGAAAATGTGCATCTAGCCCAAGAGCAATAGTTAAAATCCTCTTTCTTATTCCATTCTTTATAATTAACAATGTTCACACAGTAAGCAGACATCCTGGGGTTAAGTATAATATGACTGAATATAGAAGAGGATTTGAGCTTGTCTGCTAGATGTTCATTTCTCATTCTTGCAAGTGGCAATTTTGTAAAGTATCTCTTATTGTATATTAGCAGAAGCAGTTTTATTTCCAGATTGATTGTATAAACTATTAATTGGATTTATTTATTTTATTTTTAGTGGCTTTTTTTACTGCATAAATAATTATGGCAGCTCATGCATTCTGCTTGTATAATTATTTGTAGTTTACTATGCACACTTGCACTTTCACACTATATTATTGTTGATATATAATCACATACCTCCCGACATTTTGGATGGCCAGCCGGACAGTTGACACTGTTATCAACTGATCAGTCACTCTATGCAAACAGCATAGCGTGCCACTTAATTTTCTTGAAAGTAGGCGTGTCATGAAACTAACAAATCTCAGACAGGTAGGGGGTGCAGGAGCATAATAATGAAAGTATACTCACCTGTCCCCATGCCCTCATAGCGTTTCTTTAACAGACGCCAGCTTCCCGCAGCTCTTCCAGCTTCAATGTCACTCAGCTGATGGATCACCCCCTCAGCCAATCTATGACTGGAACGGGATAACGCTGCTGCAATCACTGACTGGCTAAGCGGGCAATCCATCAGCCGCTCTATGACAGTGCAGCTGGAGGAGCCAGGGCTAATACGTGCTCAGAACCTGGCGAAAATAACTTCTGGTGGCTGTGAGAGACACCCGAGAAAACAGCCCTACGGGCACAGGGACTGGTGAGTATGCTTTCTTTATTTTTTATCAAGTACACCTGTATTGCACTGAATTTCTGCAAGTAAACTATTCTACTTTTCAAGTGTTGGACTCTGGCCTATCTTTGCCCACACCCGCCCCTATACACACCTACACTTGGGTTAAACATTTTGCAGGCGGGGCGCCAAACTGTCCGGGGAGGGTCCTATACCACTCCAGGCTACCATGACAAGTGCCCAAGTGACCCTAGACCCACTCAGCTACCACACCATCGTACCAGCTGACCCGGAAGTGAAGCCAAAAACCCCAGCATCTGGGACCTCGCACATACATAATACACACACTCATGCACGATACATACATAAAAACATCATATAGAGATATTAACAAATGCACATTACATATATGCATATATAATACACACATGCACCATACAAACAGACTCACATACATCAGGTTACATACATACATACATACATCCACAGATTTACCTCTGGAACAGGAAATCACCAGGTACAGCTCACATGCTGTCAGATCTGCTGCTCCAAGACCACACTATGCAGGCTGCAGACCCTTTCCCACCCCTTCTCCCGTGTTCCGACTGCCAGCAGCAGCACATAAAGGAAATGGAAGCAGCATGAAACCAGACCTTAATATGGTACATTTTTACACTGTCTACTCTAAGTTTCCACGGTCAAGTTAATTTCTTATTGACTTTTTACATTTAATTTAAAAAGGTACTCCGGCAAAAGTTTTTTTCTTCTCAAATGATGTATGGTCCGAAAGTTGTATAGATTTGTAAATTAATTCTATTTAAAAGGCTATCAGTACTTATTAGCTGCTGTATGGCCTGCAGGAAGTGGTGTATTCTTTCCAGGCTGGCACAGTGCTCTTTGTTGCCAGATCTGTTCAAGTCAGGAACTCTCCAGAGCAGTAGCAAATCCTCACAGAAAACCTCTTCTGAAAAATTATTGCCTGTATTGTTACAATTGAAAATCTTTAATAAAATATCTTTAAAAAACAACAACGAAAATAAACCTCTCCTGCTCTGGACAGTTCCTGTCATAGACAGAGGTGGCAGCAGAGAGCACTGTGTCAGACTGGAGAGAATACACCACTTCCTGCAGGATATACCACAGCTGACAAGTACTGAAAGACTAGAGATTTTTAAGTAGAAGGGAAATACAAATCTTTATAACTTTATAACACTTCCTACTTTCTGCTGCTTTTTCTGGCACTTTTTCGGCCATTTTCTTGTTTTAGTGTAAAATAGTATTGGCGTTTTATCCCCTGAGGTTTTTTTCTTATATCAGTACAAATTATGTGATTCCAGGTTTTCTGTTGAAGAACTGGGGAAAAAAACACCAATTTACCATATAGACATGACAATATTCCCCCCTCACAGCCTGCTACGATTTTACAAAATAAATAAATTTAGAAAAAAAAACTGCAAAAAAAAAATGTCCTATGAGTATTGCATTTTGCTTTTCCCCATTGACTATCAGATAACATTTGGTTGCAGCGTTTTTGACTCCAAAAAATACCATATGGCAAATTTCTGAAAATGTTTGCAGTTCAACAATAAAGTAACTGAGAAGATACCCATCTCCCAAAGTTATTCACAGGATATGGGCTACCAATCAGCTTGATATCCCCTATCCTCTGGATTTGGGGGTAGGGGCAGCTACCTAGGCCACACCTGGATAGAGGCACAATAGTTTGCCTTGCCCTTGATAAGTTAAACCAAAGAACACAAAAAAGACACAACACATTGTAATCAGGTGTCAAAGGGTGTCAATTTTATTTAAAATTACATGACACTGAAAATGGCAGACCCCCGACTCACAAAGAGTCACCCTCCAGCACTCAGGTGAGGAAAAAACCCCTGTGGGGGAAACCTCGAGGGAGCCATGGCTGAAGAACTGCCTCTCCCCTGGGCGTAGAGGGTAATACCATACTATAAATATAATAAACTGGATGTGGGAAAGATCTGGCTGTCACCTTATTGATGGCTAGGCAGGCGGATGTATCTCTTCTCCCTCACAGATCCAGGTCCACTTCAGAAGAAGGTAGAGACTTATGCTAGAACCTCCAAATTACATCAAGGGTAGGGGGCAGTAAAGTAGTCAAGCTCAAGGTCCTCTGGCACCAGGGCCGTCTTACCCATTGGGCATGGTAGGCGGCTGCCCGGGGGCCCTTGCGTCCTAGGGGGCCCCTGCCCGCTGTCACAGCGGGCAGGGGCCCCCTAGGACGCAAGGGTCCCCGGGCAGCCGCCTCCCATGCCCAATGGGTAAGACGGCCCTGCACGCCCCCCCTTCTCTTGCGACCACAAGCACTTTCTGGCTTGCGGTCGCAAGAGGAAATCCGGCCCCGGCTGATGCGTCGCTCCCCGGGGGATTCTCCGGGAGCGCACGCATCAGGAACCTCAGTGCGCGTCGCTGGGGCTTCCTGTACTGGAAGTCTCGGCCTGGGCGCACACTGAGCTTCCGGATGTGTGCACTCCCGGAGAATCCCCCGGGGAGCGACGCATCAGCCGGGGGCAGAAGAGGAGAGGAAGCAGCGACGGGGGAGCGCTGGTAGGTGAGTTGGGTGTTTGTTTGTTTTTATCTGCTTTGCAGGGGGGAGCCATCTATAGGGGGGATACAGGGGGAGCCATCTATAGGGGGGATACAGGGGGAGCCATCTATAGGGGCGATACAGGGGGAGCCATCTATAGGGGGGATACAGGGAGGAGCCATCTATAGGGGGGATACAGGGGGGAGCCATCTATAGGGGGGATACAGGGGGGAGCCATCTATAGGGGGGATACAGGGGGGAGCCATCTATAGGGGGGATACAGGGGGGAGCCATCTATAGGGGGGATACAGGGGGGAGCCATCTATAAGGGGGTAATACGGGGGAGCCATCTATAAGGGGGTAATACAGGGGGAGCCATCTATAAGGGGGTAATACAGGGGGAGCCATCTATACGGGGGGGATACAGGGGGAGCCATCTATAAGGGGGGGATACAGGGGGGAGCCATCTATAAGGGGGGGGTACAGGGGGAAGCCATCTATAAGGGGGTAATACAGGGGGAGCTATCTATAAGGGGCCAATACAGATGTGCAGTGTGTAGAGAGATGAGGATGGTGACAGAGTGTGGAGCCTAATATGTCTGTCTGGCAGATTCTGTGGATTCGTGGCTCGGAGAAGTTCTCATAACGGCACAGGGCAAATGGAAAAGAAGATGAAAAGGGAAGAACTCCGATCAGAGAAGACGTCCCATGTGAGTCACCTGATGTAACTGCACTGTAATGTACTGTATATGGTGTACAGAACCTGTGTAGAGCTGGGTACCTCTATATGACTGGATGAGGTGATAGTGATCTGTGTACAGTGGATTAGTCAGTAGCAGTGGTGGTGTTAGTCAGTATGCGGTGGTAATATTTGTTGCTTGTTATCTGGCATATATATAGAGAAGGGCAAAACAACATGTCTCATATAGACAGAGGAGCAACAACATGACTATTATATTATATATGAACCATGTTGTTTCCCTGTATTCTGTATACAGGGAAACAACATGGTTCATATATAATATAATAGTCATGTTGTTGCCCCTCTGTATATATGAGACATGTTGTTTTGCCCTTCTCTATATATAAGCCATGTTGTTTCCCTGTATATTGTATTATACAGTATACATACAGGGAAACAACATGGTTCTCATATATAATAGTCATGTTGTTGCCCCTCTGTATATATGAGACATGTTGTTTCCCTGTATATTGTATTATACAGTATACATACAGGCAGACAACATGGTTCTCATATATAATAGTCATGTTGTTGCCCCTCTGTATATATGAGACATGTTGCACTGGTGTGACAATAAACCCTGCAGATTGCTGTTGGAAGTGCTGTCTCCATTGCGTTTTTTGGATACTTTGAAGCCAACCTGGTCTGGTTTGGTGAGGCATGCACGCACGGTTATTTTTTGTTTTTGCGCTGCTGAAAGACTGTGTTGTGAATTAAAGTTTATGTTAACAATAATTAGTATTTTTTATTGTACGTAATTGTACTGGCTAGGGGCGGGGTTGCAAAGATGGGGGGGTTTGATGGCGGCGGCCGCGGGGGGTGGGGCCCAATTCGCACCTCTGCCCAGGGGCCCATAATGCTGTTAAGACGGCCCTGTCTGGCACATCCAAGATGGCACTGATCAGGGCGTGGTGCATGGCTTTATGGAACCTTCTTTATGACATAAGCGCTTGTCATCACAGTGCACGGTTGCCATGGCTACTGCAGGTAAACACATCTGAAGCATTAACCCATTAATAAAGCGCTTCACACTTGTGACCAAGCAAACAGCTTATGGTTAGGCCACACTAAGAACATGAAATATTATGGTTTGATGTGGCCCATAGCAACCAATCACAGCTCAGCTTTCGTCTTTCAAGTTTACTCTGGTAAAATAAAAGCTGAACTGTGATTGGTTGCCATGCACAACTTGGCAGTCAAACTTGCCCATAGCAACCAATCAAAGCTCAGCTTTTATTTTATAAGAGCTTGCTAATTGGGCAAATTAGACAGTGTTTTGTCTCTGGCAGATTGATAAAGCTGCTCCATTGCTGTAAAGCTGCTGCTGGTGCTGATGATGACTGAAAACACATGACATCAAGCTTCCCCATAATGCTTTTCAGTGACCCCTTCCTCCATACCTCCCAACTTTTTGGAGGGACACTTATGGTTCACAGACATTTCTATACAATACAATTCCCAGCATTTCCGGTTACTCAGTTTAGAATCCACTGGTATACGGTTATATACGGTTATATATGGTTATATGTTAACATGAAAGAGACTGCTGACAGTCTCATGTATGTGGAAAGGGCTGAAATGAATAGAGAATTAGGGTATCCCTAACTGGAAATCCTCCAGAGTAAGGACAGGTAGTACGGGTGGCATGTAACACTACATTTCCCAGACTTTTATAAGAAATTGGTGATCACCCGATTAGTTGATCACTGAAGAAACTGCATTATTAACTGTACAAAAGGGTTGTCAAGTTGTATAAATAGTCCACACTATTAAAGGGGTATTCCAGCAAAAAATTATTCTTTCAAACCAAGTGGTGCCAGAAATTTGTAATTTGCTTCTATTATAAACACACCAGTGCGTTTATGATGCAATTTGCTTCTATTAAAAACACACTGTGCGTTTATGATGCAATTTGGTTGGTGAACTCCCAAGTCTCTCAATAAGTTCACCAATCAAAATGCATGTTGAAAACGCCACAGATATACTGTATGCATTGTGTAAACACAGCCTTCTCCCAGAAACAGCTCCACTCCTGTCTATAGAGTATCTCGCCCTTAATGATATCCAAAAGCCACCGGCCTCCTGCAGCTCCTCCAGCTGCAACGTTACATTCTCGGCTGATGGATGGCCCGCTCAGCCAATCATTGACTGGGGAAGGACACCGCTGCAATCATTGACTGGCTGAGCAGGAAATCCATCAATCGAGTATGTGACATTGCTGCAATAGGAGCTGGGGCTGTGACATACATGGAACCCAGTTGAAAATGACTAAAAATTAACTCCAGCGGCTGTGGGAGAGAAAGCGGCACAGAGGCACAGGGACTGGTGAGTATAGTTTGTTTATTATCTTCCCACACCCCCTTGGCTGACATCTGTTAGGTTCACAAGTTTCACGTATGTTCACACTTAACGGATCCGCAGCGTATATCGTGCTGCAAGTATGTCAGCAGCCCCCCCCTTATAACCACTGGCTTGCTTTGGGGCTCCTGGCATCTTCACGTCTCGCTCAGCTAATTAGTGCGCTGCAGCTTGGCATTGCACTGACTGGCCGAGCGGTACGTGCTCGGAGCCCCAAAGCAAGTTGGATCGGGGAGCAGGTGATGTATACGCACCTGCGGTGCGCGAGGGGGGGGATAACAGGGCGGGCTGTGGACATACAGCGGGATGTGCATCCTGCTGCGAGTTTGTTTGCTCATGGGCAAGGGCAGGGATCCACAGCTGATCTCGCTGCGAATTCGCAGCGAGAAATCTGCTGCGGATCCGTTACATATGAAATCCAGGTAGAGGTTAAAAAAATGAAACTTCTGCAGAAGCATAAAGAATTACTTACCTATCTATTCCATTTTTGAAACTACCAAAAATCCATTTGTTTTGGGGGGGTTTGTTCTGTGTTTCTGCACTTCCTGGTTTATCAGTTGTACACAGTACTACAGGTTCCAGAATGCAATGCTTTCCCTCAGCTGTTCAGCACAGTCCACCACCCTGCTTATTGCCCGCCCAAAGTTGTTGCAGAACATCATTGTGTTACTGAATTATTTGCAGTAATTTATCATTTCATTGTTGTCTCACGAACACAGCGCGCTGTACTCTCTACCTGTAACACCACACAGCACATTGTATTCTCTACATGTAACACCACACAGCACGCTGTATTCTCTACCTGTAACACCACACAGCACACTGTATTCTCTACCTGTAACACCACACAGCACGCTGTATTCTCTACCTGTAACACCACACAGCACGCTGTATTCTCTACCTGTAACATCACACAGCACACTGTATTCTCTACCTGTAACACCACACAGCACACTGTATTCTCTACCTGTAACACCACACAGCACACTGTATTCTCTACCTGTAAAACCACACAGCACGCTGTATTCTCTTCCTGTAACACCACACAGCATGCTGTATTCTCTACCTTTAACACCACATAGCACACTGGATTCTCTACCTGTAACACTGCACAGCACGCTGTACTCTCTACCTGTAACACCACACAGCACCCTGTATTCTTTACCTGTAACACCACACAACACACTGTATTCTCTACCTGTAACACCACACAACACACTGTATTCTCTACCTGTAACACCACACATCACGCTGTATTCTCTACCTGTAACACCACACAGCACGCTGTATTCTCTACCTGTAACACCACACAGCACACTGTATTCTCTACCTGTAACACCACACAGCACGCTGTATTCTCTACCTGTAACACCACACAGCTCGCTGTATTCTCTACCTGTAACACCACACAGCACGCTGTATTCTCTACCTGTAACACCACACAGCTCGCTGTATTCTCTAGCTGTAACAATACACAGCACACTGTATTCTCTACCTGTAACACCACACAGCACACTGTATTCTCTACCTGTAACACCACACAGCTCGCTGTATTCTCTAGCTGTAACACCACACAGCACACTGTATTCTCTACCTGTAACACCACACAGCACACTGTATTCTCTACCTGTAACACCACACAGCACGCTGTATTCTCTACCTGTAACACCACACAGCATGCTGTATTCTCTACATGTAACACCACACAGCACGCTGTACTCTCTACCTGTAACACCACACAGCACACTGTATTCTCTACCTGTAACACCACACAGCACACTGTATTTTCTACCTGTAACGCTGATATTGGAATAAAGTAAAGAACTTTTTGATTTTTTTTTCTTTTCATTTCCACGCACATATTATGATCAAGTATCTGTTCTCTTTGAAGTTGAGCCCCATAATCAGGCTCTGATCCTCTCTGCTGTTTAGCATCATTTACTTGTGTTACTGCATCATTTTTGTGAATACGCTGCAGTACTGCAATGACACTCCAACATGTGTGAACCCAGCCCTAATTTTACTGCACACTTCTGCACAATTAGAGAAATCAGTGCAACACCTGCTTCTGGCCGGTCAGAGATGGTGGATCACTCAGGGGATTGGGGGATCCAGCCAAGCCTCCTGTGACACCACTCCCTGCCCCCTGTCTGCATCATCAGCCTGATCTCAGCAAACACACACAATGTGAGACAGAGGCATGGAAGATTTGTCTCCTAAGGGGGGATAGCAGAAGGAGCAGGAGACAATGTGGATTTGCACAGGGGCCATTTTTTTTCACTTCCTGGATTTCTATCAGCTACCAGTGTGGCAAAACCATACAGATACGGTAATGCATTGTATAGACACATCTATATAACTTTTAATGTATTTTTAAAAGAAAACAAGTTTTTCTTATCTGGAGTTCCCCTTTAAAGGGAAAGGGAATCTGGATGTGAGTGCACATAACGTGTACATACATATTATATACAAATATGTATAATACATACACACATTATACAGATATAAAGAAATGCACATTAACTATATGAATACATAACACACACACACGCACGCACACACACACACACACACAGATAGAGGCAGTCCTAGTGAGAGGAGAGGGGCTGTGCTAAATCTGCACACTACATGCTGCTGCTTGTCACCCTTGTCACTCCCTCCCTCTATATAATATGATGAAACCCCAGGTTAGTAGACAGAGGCAGTAAGTGACCGAATGAAAGACATGTGCAGCAGTGTTGGCGGTTTATATGTCATCCTGGAGCTGCTAGACAGGGAGACCCACCCCCTGCTCAGGGCCCCACAAAGGGGTAGGACCCACAGGGGGATTCCCCTGCTCCCCTGTGGGCCAGTTCAAACCTGAATAAATCCAATATGCAGTAAGCACAATCTAGTACTGCTTATAGTTAAATAGGACGGCCTGGCTTAGGGTGGTATTACACGGGCCGATGGGGGCCCAATAATACCTGTAAACGAGCGCCTATTACATGGCCCGATAATCATTTAACAAGGGCTGCAAGGACATTGTTACTTTACCTATCCACGCCCCAGGGCTGCTCCTGTGGTCCGCTTCTCCCAGGGTCCCGCGCGCTCTAGCTTCAGATCGGCCTGTCAGCTGACAGGCCGCTCGGCCAATCACAGGTTGGGACCGCCGTGGCCTCTGATTGGCTGAGCGGCCTGTCAGCTGACAGGCCGCTCTGAAGCTAGAGTGCGCGGGACCCGGGGAAAAGCGGATCGCAGAAGCAGCCCTGGAGCGTGGATAGGCAATGTAGATCGTCAGTAGCGGTGTGCGGTCGGCGCCCGACAAATATAGGCCCTCACCTATATCAACGATCAGCCGATGATCGTTGTCATCGGCTGATCATTGTATTTATTACACGGAGCGATAAACGACCGAATCCGTGTAATAGTACACTTACAGTGCGAAAAGCCACAGAGTTATGCCTGCAGTCACAAGAGGCCACTATGTGTCTCTGCTCCAGTGCAATCTGCTAACGTCACTGTGCATCAGAGGAGAGAGGCACAGAATAAGGAGACAGACAGGAACCAGCAGAAGCTAGGTGAGTATGAGTGTTTTTTTTTCTTTTTCTTTTTGGCAAAGTTAGGCCTGACACTATATGGGTCTGCAGGGGAGGGTGAGGCAATGAACTAAATTGTGGCTGCTGTAGGGAGCTAAATAAATGAAGAAACTGGCTGATACTAAATTGGGGCTGCAGAAAGGGGCTGATACTAAATGGTAGCTGCAGGGGGGAAATGGAAACTATATGGGTGGCTGCATGAGGTTTGATACTTTATGCAGCCTGCAGAGAAGGGCGATCTGACACTATATGGGGGCAGCATGGGGGAACTGATTTGATATGGGGGCTGTGATACTATATGGGAACAGCAAATAGGAACTGATATTATATGGGGCTGCAGGGGGGACTGTTACTATATAGGGCTGCAGGGGGGGCTAATACTTTATAAGTGGGACTGCACAGGGTGAAAGGGATGATACCATATGGGGGCTGCACAGGGGGGGCTTACACAATATGTGGATACACAGGGGAAGCCTAGTACTATATGATGGCTGCAGAAGGAGAGCTAATGAAAAACATTAATGACTAATGCCCTGTCTTAGCCCTAGTCACAGTCAGCGCTTCCAGTGCTAGTTTATGTGACGTGACGTCACAAAGATGGAGAACAGGCTGCTATAGCTCCTAACCATCCTGGATAAGTGCACCACTACCTCCCGCCACGGCAGGGAAAAATGCATCCACCCAGTTCCTAGTCCCACCTTCTGCCTCGCAGACTATAGTTAACGGGGCATTTTTACCCTTAGACAACATGAGTTCAAAAAAAGAAAAATACACTCTGTGTAGTACAAGAAAGGAATTGAGCATAATGTTTGCTGTTCATGGAAATAAGACCCCAAAAATTGTTTACACTCCATGGGTCAGGTACCAAGCGTCTGGCCTACAGAGTGTAAAGAGTTAAGCTGATGCAATAACATCATCACTTATCTAATCTGGACTTGTAGTATGTAGTGGTGCATTGTGCACCACTCCTTACTGTAAAGGAGTGGGGAATCCCTTCATAATAATGGGAAGCCCCATCCTAAACAGGCACGGGCCAGGCACAAGATATGAGGGTATTTTGTTCATCCTACTTAACCATTTCTCGTTGGGCCCGATATGGATTAAGTGGAATTCATGGCCAGGAATTCCTGGGTGCCCTCCACAAAAGGCGACGGGATGACCCAAAGCTTCATGCACAGTGACATCCTCCCCCTCTGGAGGGAAGCTCCTCCTTCTCCTCTGTGCACATGTATGAAGGATTACTGGGTGTATTGGGGAATACTGCTGCCCAGTGTATTAGGGGTGACGGGGAGATCTGGAGCTCTGTGGACAGAGGCGTCCTCCCTCCCCATGTCAGACACCATTTATTTAATCACTGTATGATAAAGCTATGTGTGCAATATATGGTAGTATTTTCTGTAAACTGTATGACATCTTAAGGCTATGTTCACATAATTTTTGGCTATGTGTGGTGTCCCACTGTTAAGTGTCTTAGGCACCTGTCGTAAAGTTCTCACGCCAGGTTAAATGGTGATGAAGGTAGTATTCTGTAGTTTCGCCACTAGGTGTCAATGTTACTTTCAAGTCTTGTTATTTCATGCACAGCTGAAGTTAACAAGGGGTTACTGTTTTGTGTGTACCATGTGTTCTGTGCCAGCCTATAGGCGATACTATTTCTTCCTCTGCCTATCCTTGCCCTCCACACACACACACCACCCAGTGGGAGGAGTTAGTGAGCTCCGTGGGACACGTTAGTTGAGTCTAAGACACGAGTGTGGTCAGATGCAACTAGAGGCACTTAGTTCTTTCAGTACATATGCTATATCTACTATGCAGTGCTAAATACTACTAAAGGAAGAAGAGTCTGAGTACAACCTAGCCCACGCCATGAACCAGTCTAAAAAGTGTAGGGCAGTATCCTGATATACAAGAGGAGCTAGCCTGTATAGGACAAAGCTACCAGAGGGTCTACGTATCTTATCTTGCAGTGTAGGTAACCGGGAAGGCTCGGAAACTTAGCTTCCCCAGGTAACCAAGGCTGGGGCTTGTATCACCCTAGCAGGACGAGTCACTCGACACTGTACATTGCTACATTTGCTACATTGAGTTGGGACTCCCTTGACAAACTCCTCTCCTCTATGCTACTCTACTTTACTTCCAACTCTTCAAGCACCGCTACAATTACCTCTACTCTACCCTGCTCCTTTAGGCATCTCCTCAGTAAAGACAAGTTGAAGCACTACAGTCCGTGTAAAGATTTATCTATTTGCTGCCAAAGTGTTTTGTACTACTGAGAGACTGTACAGTAAAGCTATTATATTTTTATACCACTGGGACTCATTCATCCTTTCCTCCGCACCAGCACCTATACACACTAGCTGCACACCTTGGGTTATTTTTCCCCTTTCTGTGGGTGGCGGTACCGATAGTCCGGGTGGGTCAATTGCCACTCAGGACTACAGTGACAATTTCTGGGGAGTACAGCTAGCCACAACATAAAGCAGGTATCACCATCACACCTGTGTGCTGGTCTAGCACTGGCGTCATGACTATGCCATCTCTGGCTGAACTGTACAGTAGCACGATCCACCACATATGTACCAGCTATAGTCTCATTCATCTGACAAAGGTTAAAAGAGCTTCCTTTTAGTACATGATACTAAACATATCATATACAATTTTTTGAATTTTAGAATAATATAGTAAACTATGCTCGTTCATACAACAAAAACACATAGAAAGTAAACTCACGATGGGAGGCTTTTAGAGACTCCTACAGTATGCCTACATAGTATGATATGCTGTAGGATGATCCCCTTTGATATAACTCCTCCACCATAGATTGAAAATGTGATGATTTTGACAATTTTCCATGAAATTTGTATGGCAGTCTCTTTTTCAGACTATGCTTACACCACTGTAATTCATCCATATGTGTATAATTGTACTTGGAGCCTCAGATGTACTAAACAAAGAGGCAGACAGCTTTCTAGACTTCCCACTAAAAACACTACACTCCTTGGCTCCCCAGCTTGAAATGGTTAGCTATGGGGGACACAGCATGATTTCAACTGCACAGCAAATTCAAAAAAGTGTCATTAGAAAAAACGTTTAACATGTTGCAGAAACGTGTCAAAATTTTGATGGGTGGGGGTCTGAGTGTTAAGACCCGCACTGATCTCTAAAATGAACCAGGAGGAGTGCACTTTTCACTAGACGAGCTGCATAGATTTAAAATCGATACTGTCTCATCCAATGAGATGGATATTGGTGGGGGTCTGAACACTAAGATCCCGACCGATATGTGTTCTGACACTTTAAATTTTCTAAGATGCAACATTAAAGGGGTACTCCGGCGGGGGGGAGGGCACTTTTTTGAAGGGACCGGGGAGGGGTGGCTGAGGAAAAAGACGTCCACTCACCTCCCTGGTTCCAGCGGCGGGTCCGGGCACCGGAGCGCCGCAATGTGGGACCCACCGCTGGAACCAGGGAGGTGAGTGGACGTCTTTTTCCTCAGCCACCCCCTCCCCGGTCCCATCAAAAAAGTGGCCCCACCGCCGGAGTACCCCTTTAATCGCTATATTCAATCTGTAAGCCTTTATGAATGTGTGATTTTTATTGTCGCTTAAAAGGAAATAAATCTCTATATTACGTCTGTTGTCTCAAGAAGAATGCCAGCAATGTGTCACGGCCGCGGCGGCGTCCCGTGCTCCAGGCCGCCGCCGCGACCTCCCTCTGAGCCATGCAGCAGCCGGTGTCCATAGGCAGGGACCCGGCGCTGCTGCTTCTTCAGCCCCGGCGGGCGCCTCACCTCTCCACGCTCCCGTCCGTCGCTGTGCCGGCCGGCGCGCGCGTCCCCGCCTCCTAGGGCGCGCGCGCGCCGGCTGTCTCAGGTTTAAAGGGGCAGTGCGCTCCTAATTGGTCCATGCACACAATCACTCCCTATAAGTTCCAGCCCTGCCCCACTACAGGTGTTGGAGCCTCTACTTGCTTTCCATAGCGTTTGGCCCAGCTCCCTGTTGTTCCTGATTCCTAGTCCTTGTTCCTGATTCCTAGTCCTTGTTCCTGATTCCTAGTCCTTGTTCCTGATTCCTGTCCGATACCTGGTCCCTAGTCCCTGTTCCTGGTTCCTGCTCTCCTGTGTTCAGCCTGTTGCCTGCGGTTACGCATACAGACCTCTGCCAGCACCATCTCACGTCTGCTGCTCCTGCTACACCTCGTCTGCCGTCACTAGCAACCAAGCCAGGGGTAGCGACCTGGGGGTCGCCTGCCGCAGCAAGTCCATCCCGCCTTGCGGCGGGCTCTGGTGAAAACCAGCGGCCCCTTAGACTCCGCTCCCTGGTGAGGTTAGTGCCATCGCTGGTGACGGTCCAGTGGATCCACTACTCCAGGTGTTACAGTAGGCTCCAACCATGGATCCCGGCGAGGTGCCTGATATCCGCGAAGTGGCCCGAGTGGTCGCCCTACAGGCTCAACAGATCCAGCAACAGTCACAGCTGATCCAACAACTGACTGCAGCCGTACAGCAGCATACCACAGCTCAGCAGTCATCACCTCCTGCAGCCTCTGCTAAACTACGTCTGGCTCTCCCAAGCAAATATGGAGGTGACCCCAAGTTGTGCAGAGGATTCCTGACCCAATGCACTATGCATATCGAACTTCTAAGCAGTCAGTTTGCCACCGAGCGCTCTAAAGTGGCTTTCATTATCAGCCTATTGGAAGGTAGAGCTCTGGCCTGGGCCACACCACTGTGGGACCGTGATGATCCTGTTGCTGCCAATCTCCGTATCTTCCTGGCCGAGTTCCGCTCTGTCTTTGAGGAACCTGCCCGGGCGTCTTCGGCTGAGACTGCTCTCCTCAATCTCTCCCAGGGGACTTCCTCCGTTGGTGATTACGCCATCCAGTTCCGCACCCTGGCTGCAGAACTAGACTGGAATGAGGCCGCTCTAATTGCCACCTTTAAAAAGGGCCTGTCCAGTCAGGTGAAGGATGTGCTCGCTGCCCGAGATTTGCCTACCTCCTTGAATGAACTCATTCTACTGGCTACCAGAGTCTACACCAGGTTTTCCGAGAGAGAGGAGGAGGCCCGGCAAGAACGGCGTTTGAGTCTGCCCCGTCGTCATCCCCGGCTGGCTCCGATGTTCCAGAATCCCGTTGCTCCTATGCCCCAGTCGTCTCCCGAAGTTCCTATGCAGGTGGAACGAGCTCGCCTGACGACTGCTGAGAGGGCCCGTCGACTGGAGCTGAATCTCTGCCTCTATTGCGGTGGCACTGATCACTACCGGCAGAGATGTCCCCAACGTCCTCAGCGTCCGGGAAACGCTCGCACCTAGGTCCGGTGGGAGAGGCCTCCCTAGGTGTGAATGCCACCTCTCCAAGGTTGTTAATGCCAGTCTCCATCCAGACACCCTCAGGGCAAGTTCTCCAGACCACTGCCCTCATCGACTCTGGCGCTGCTGGCAGTTTCATTTCTGCTTCGTTGGTCCAAAGATGGCGGCTACCCGTGATCCAACTAGCCCAACCCCGGTCAATCTCTTCGGTCACGGGCGAGATTCTTAACGAAGCTGTGCACTGCCAGACTGCACCCCTAGTCCTCCAGGTGGGCGCTTTACATCAGGAGAGGATCTCCTTCTACGTCTTGCGCCATTCCTCTTCCAACATCCTACTGGGCCTTCCTTGGCTGCAATTACATACCCCTAAGCTGGACTGGAGAACTGGGGAGGTTCTCAGCTGGGGCCAGGACTGTCCTAATAGGTGTCTAAGGTCTCCTCGACCCAAGTGCTCTACGAGGTCACCTGCTTCCGCCAAGCCTCTGTCTGGACTACCAGAGGATTACCAAGACTTCGTTGATGTCTTCTCGGCTAAGGAGGCGGACTCTCTACCACCTCATCGGCCCTATGATTGCCCTATAGACCTTCTTCCAGGAACTTCTCCTCCCCGTGGTCGAGTATACCCTCTCTCTGTGCCCGAAACTGAAGCCATGTCCTCCTACATCCGGGAGAACTTACAGAAGGGCTTCATCCGTAAATCCACGTCTCCTGCTGGCGCTGGATTTTTCTTTGTGCAGAAGAAGGACGGTTCCCTCCGCCCATGCATAGACTACCGGGGCTTAAATAAGGTGACTGTCAAGAACCGCTATCCTCTTCCGCTAATCCCCGAGCTATTCGACCGTCTTCGTGGAGCTAGAGTTTTCTCCAAGCTGGATCTCAGGGGAGCGTATAACTTGATCCGTATTCGTGAAGGAGACGAATGGAAGACCGCTTTCAACACCAGAGATGGGCACTACGAATATCTGGTCATGCCATTCGGCCTATGCAATGCCCCAGCGGTCTTCCAGGAATTCGTGAACGATATCTTCCGAGATCTCCTCTATGTCTGCGTCATTGTCTATCTTGACGACATTCTGGTCTTCTCCCACGACCAGCAGACCCACGTGTCCCATGTACGGCAGGTTCTACGAAGACTACGGGCCAACCGTTTGTATGCCAAACGGGAGAAGTGCGTTTTCCATCAGCGCAGCCTGCCGTTTCTTGGATACATTGTCTCCGACCAGGGCCTACAGATGGATCCTGCCAAGCTCTCAGCTGTTCTCCAGTGGCCTCGTCCTGAGGGACTTAGAGCTATCCAACGATTCCTTGGATTTGCCAACTACTATCGGCAATTCATCCCTCACTTCTCTACCCTGGTTGCACCCATGGTGGCTCTCACAAAGAAGAAGGCGGATCCCAGACGCTGGCCTCCAGAGGCCGAACAAGCCTTCAATAGCCTAAAGTCTGCCTTTGCCTCCGCTCCTGCTCTAGTTCGCCCGGATATCTCCAAGCCGTTTTCTCTTGAAGTTGATGCTTCTTCTGTGGGCGCAGGAGCCGTCCTCTCGCAAAGGGACACATCAGGCAAGACCAGAACCTGCGGGTTCTTTTCCAAGACTTTTTCCCCTGCCGAGAGGAACTATACTATAGGAGATCGTGAACTCCTGGCTATTAAGTTGGCACTGGAGGAGTGGCGTCATCTCCTAGAGGGGGCTAAACATCCCGTTAACATCTACACGGATCACAAGAACCTCCTCTACCTCCAATCGGCTCAACGCCTCAATCCCCGGCAGGCCAGGTGGTCCCTCTTCTTCTCTCGGTTCAACTTCACCATTAATTTCCGTCCAGCCGAGAAGAATATCAAGGCCGATGCGTTATCCCGAGCATCCGATGTCATGGGGCAAGAGGAATCTCCTCGTCACATAATACCTCCTGATCGCCTAGTACCAGTCGCCACTTCTACTCTGCAGAGGTTACCTCCCGGTAAGACTTATGTGCGCCCCGCACTCCGTAAACGCATCCTGAAATGGGGTCACTCCTCTATGGTGGCCGGGCATCCGGGAGTTCTAAAGACCGGGCAACTTATCTCCCGCCACTACTGGTGGCCTAGCCTACTCCAAGATGTCAAGGACTTTGTGGCGTCCTGTACCGTCTGTGCCAGAAACAAATCCTCCCATCAAAGACCTGCCGGCCTACTTCAGCCCTTGCCAGTTCCAGATCGCCCCTGGTGCCATATTGGCATGGACTTTGTCACAGACTTACCTCCATCTGCGGGTAACACGGTCATCTGGGTTGTTACTGACCGTTTCTCCAAGATGTCCCACTTCGTGGCTCTTCCTGGATTACCATCAGCTCCTCGCCTGGCTCAGCTGTTCTTTCAGCACATCTTCCGCCTCCACGGCCTTCCTCTTCATATAGTGTCTGACAGAGGCTCACAATTTGTCTCCAGATTCTGGCGTGCTCTCTGCTCTCAACTCCAAGTGAAGCTGGACTTCTCATCGGCCTATCATCCCCAGACCAATGGGCAAGTGGAGAGGGTCAATCAGGTCCTTGGCAGTTATCTTCGACATTTCGTCTCCGCTCGCCAGGACAACTGGTCCAGTCTGCTTCCATGGGCAGAGTTCTCCTACAACCATCTGGACTCGAGTTCTACAGGCAAGTCACCCTTCTTTGTGGTCTATGGACGTCACCCTCGTCCTCCTCTGCCTCTCTCTCCATCTTCTGAGGTCCCAGCCGTGGAGGAGTTGTTATCTGACCTGCAGTCAATCTGGGAACAGGCTCGACAATCTCTACGCAAGGCATCTGACCGCATGAAGGATCAGGCGGATAAGAGAAGAAGACCCGCCACAAATTTTCTCCCAGGTGACAAAGTCTGGCTCTCGGCCAAATATGTCCGACTCAAGATTCCCAGCTACAAGTTGGGTCCTCGATTCCTCGGTCCTTTCTCGGTGCTAAAGCGCCTCAACCCTGTCACCTACAAACTCCGCCTACCCCCTACGATGCGGATTCCGAATGCCTTCCACGTCTCCCTCTTAAAGCCAGTGGTCCTCAACCGGTTCTCCGATAAGTCTTCCTTCTCTGCCCCACAAGCCGTCTCTGACGACGTCTACATTGTCAAAGACATTCTGGCCATGAAAACTGTCAGAGGGAGACGGTTCTTTCTGGTGGACTGGAAGGGATTTGGTCCTGAGGAGAGGTCCTGGGAACCCGAGGCTAACATCCTGGACCAAGATCTCATCAAGAGGTTCCTACAGGCTAGAAAGAGGGGGAGGCCAAAGGGGGGGGGTACTGTCACGGCCGCGGCGGCGTCCCGTGCTCCAGGCCGCCGCCGCGACCTCCCTCTGAGCCATGCAGCAGCCGGTGTCCATAGGCAGGGACCCGGCGCTGCTGCTTCTTCAGCCCCGGCGGGCGCCTCACCTCTCCACGCTCCCGTCCGTCGCTGTGCCGGCCGGCGCGCGCGTCCCCGCCTCCTAGGGCGCGCGCGCGCCGGCTGTCTCAGGTTTAAAGGGGCAGTGCGCTCCTAATTGGTCCATGCACACAATCACTCCCTATAAGTTCCAGCCCTGCCCCACTACAGGTGTTGGAGCCTCTACTTGCTTTCCATAGCGTTTGGCCCAGCTCCCTGTTGTTCCTGATTCCTAGTCCTTGTTCCTGATTCCTAGTCCTTGTTCCTGATTCCTAGTCCTTGTTCCTGATTCCTGTCCGATACCTGGTCCCTAGTCCCTGTTCCTGGTTCCTGCTCTCCTGTGTTCAGCCTGTTGCCTGCGGTTACGCATACAGACCTCTGCCAGCACCATCTCACGTCTGCTGCTCCTGCTACACCTCGTCTGCCGTCACTAGCAACCAAGCCAGGGGTAGCGACCTGGGGGTCGCCTGCCGCAGCAAGTCCATCCCGCCTTGCGGCGGGCTCTGGTGAAAACCAGCGGCCCCTTAGACTCCGCTCCCTGGTGAGGTTAGTGCCATCGCTGGTGACGGTCCAGTGGATCCACTACTCCAGGTGTTACACAATGTCATCAAAAGAATTTATTAAACTATTTTGGATATACATTGTCTTAAAGAAAATGCAGCATAAGAGAAACAAGGGATTCCCCACAGGTGTGGACATGCTGAATTCCTTTAAATGTAGGAAGTTTCCCTTTGAACATAATCTGTTTCTTTTACACAGTTAACAGTCAAAATAAATCTGCTCCTTCCTAATTCCTCTCTTTATGCCATGGGTACTTTTCCAGTGACGAGGAATAAGTACTGTAGGTACATCTTTTGACAATAAGGAAAGCTGAAGAGGCTGGTTGATCCAGTGAGAAAGAATGTGCTCTGATTTATACAGCAGATGTTGTTCTTGGCTATGCCGCTGTTTGACGAAGGGGGAAGGGTAAGTATAATTGCCTCCATACAGTGACTTAACTCATTCATAGTCTTGAGTTTCCTATTCTATACATTACTATGTACAAGCAAAAATCAGGATTCATACAAATATATGATAATAAAACATTTGGGTTTGTTGTAAGTTATTGGTGGTATAGTGTTTCCTCCTGCATTGCTTGATTTGCTGATGTTCTTTATTTAGGACAGATAGTTGGTCATATTACCATCATCCAAGGTATCCCTGCTTGTAAATGAGTAATCCAGGTAAAATAGAAAATTCTTAGGGAATTTCTAAGGGTGCAATTCTTTACATTTGGCTAATTATTTATCCATGGGTATGGAGGTCTACGTGCCTGATCCTTTTGTCCTCAGGATAATGGAAGCCCTTGGCAGAGGTATTTAAAGGGGTTATCCAGTGCTACAAAAACATGGCCACTTTTCCCTTTCTCTTGTCTCCAGATTGGGAGAAGAGTCTTCCTCCTCAAAAGGAAGGTCTGTGAAAAAAGTTGCCATGAGTACTGCTAAGTGACCTGGTGCGGAGACATCAATAAAAGGCCACCTCCAAATAGTGAAAGAGGCTGCAGGAGGAAGGGTGAAGGCACATATAGGCGGTGTGGTTTTTGGCAGTGCTATTATCACCTGTGTGGGTGTGTGCTTCTCAAAGTGTGAGATGTGCCATACTACTTGGTGAGGTGCAAGTCCCCCTTTCTATAGCCTTTAGGAGTAGGGGGTAACGGACATGGCTGTTGCAAGAGGTATTTTGTGCTGCACTGTGGTACAGTGGTCCCTCAGGTTACAATATTAATTGGTTCCAGGATGACCATTGTATGTTGAAAATATTGTATCTTGAGACCAAAACTATGGAAAACTGGTAATTAGTTCTGAAGCCCCAAAATGTCACACCCCAAAATGATAAAAAGTAAGATTTAAAGAAAAGTAACTAGCATGGATAAAGTAAATGATAACATACAACAGTCACAAGGAGCATTTTCAGGGTTCTGTACAGATCACACAGGGTCCTAGAAAATAGAATGAAGCTGCCTTCATATGGTGCCATATGGTGCCTGGCACAGGTAAAGAGCAGTAAAGGACATGTACTGTACTTTCCAGGGTATAAGACGACTGGCTGAAGCCCTGCTGTGGTCAGGCAGGGGTTAACTTCAGCTAAAGAAAAAAAATCAACAACAATCAACTCACCTGTGACCCGGCAACCATACCCGGTATATAAGATGACACCCGACTTCTAAGAAAATTCTAAGGCAGGGGTTAACATTTTGTGGTGTATGAGGCGAACCCCTGAGAATCTTCTTAAAAGTCAGGGGTCGTCTTATATGCCCAGTCATCTTATACGCCGGTAAATACCGTAGTAAGAGAAAAAAGTAACAGCTTCAAGGCGGATTCAAAGTGCAAAAAAAGTGCTATTTATTACCTCATGGTACATACAATACAGCAACGTTTCGACCTACATGGTCTTCTTCAAGCTGACATAACATGGTCTACATCAGAGTATATATATCACAAGTAACCAATCGTAATGGTATGCACAATTACAAGGTATCCACCCCTTACATCTTTATTAACCCTCTCTTACACCAAATCAGTGAAACAAGTATCACATAATATATACAAAATATCGTAGTCCATTACCAGATATTGCGTCCTCTCGGCTCGGTACGAGACATTCGCGCCACCGCATCGGCGTCTTCCCGATGTCAGTGCGCAAGTGCAAGATCCAACCAATCATCCAGCATTCAGCTGACACGGCGGCGGTCATGTGACCGCCGCCCTGGCAACCAGAACGCTAACTCACGGCAAAGGAGGAGGCGGGAGCAATACCACGCAAAAATGTAAAAAGGAAAGAAAAACTTTATGGATACTGAAACATATCAACAAAATACATGATAAAGTCCAGAATAAAATGAAAAATAAACTCAAAATCTTCTGACAGAAATATAACATAGTCCTGACAATCCAGTTGATTCATCAGTGGGATATATCACAGTCCAGTGTGTATAGGAGATTTCTTGGAAGCGTACGGGTATCGCTCGCCAGTTTCAACACAGTTCCTGTCAGACCTATCGTGCACGGGCTTCTTATGCTGCATTGTCCGACATCCACTATTGGTCATATAGATGGTGTCCACTTAAACGGTATTGTGTTGCTATAATATATCACATCTATTACTCCATCCAACCAGGAGAGGACGTGTCTTGGTCCCGAACCGAACATCGATCCTTTCCGGGTTTTCGTTAGTCATCACAGTTCCAAGGACCTCCCCTCATAACGTGTAAGGGGTATAGCTGTATACACACCGTGTCAAAAAATCACCTAATCAATTGGCATAGTCGGACAACACTTCACTTGTGCAGCCATGAAGCCCCACTGTCGCATCATAGTATAGGTCTGTCCATGGAATACTGGCAAAAACGTAAAAACGTGAACAAAATCTCCTGTAGATGTTAGTACAGTACGCCTGTCCAATCGCCATGCAATCCAGGCATCCCCCATAACTTGTGAGATGTTCGAAACACATCCAACTTCCAATATATATGTATCTCTCTCACTTAACTATACACATACATATGGACTGTATCCACCGACAACTGTCCTGTCCACCAACAGATGAATAGATCAAAAAATCACAAAAATCAAAAAATATTTTAAAAAATATTCCATTAATCCAATAAAAGAAAAAAAGAAAAGAAAAAAAGAAAAAAAATTTAAATATAATAGTATTGCCACCAAGCCTCATCCACTGCCGTTGACCAATCACTGTCTCAAAGGGAGCCGTAGAGTGCACACATCCAGAGGATCTAAGAAAAACATAATAAAAACATCTTAAAAGAGAACATATAAAAGGACATATACCCCATAAAACCAAGTCAGTAACATACAGACGAGGACTCTCACATACCTGGTAGGACCTTATACTCCATATTGAGACCCTTAGGACTCAATGTATCGAGCATAAAAATCCATTTTAATTCCAACTTTTTTAATCTCAATTCCCTATTTCCCCCCCTCATTAAAGGTGGTACATGGTCAATGACCCGAAATCTCAATTGGCTTACTGGATGTCTAGCATCTACAAAGTGTCGTGGTATGGGTAGCTCCAGTTTCTGTGTTCTGATGGTACTTTTGTGCTGTTGTATCCGTAATCTAATCTCCTGTGTCGTCTCCCCCACATAGTACAGTCCACACGGACAAACTATAATATAGACCACATAACTGGATCTGCACGTAAATCTCTGCCTTATTTTATACTCCGCTGCCGTATGTGGATGACAGAAACTATCTCCCTTCAAGAGACTATTGCAACATGAACAATTTAAACATGGGAAACAACCGTTTTTCACAGCTCTCAGTGTGGACTGTATGGGACCCTTTGTGACACCTATGTCCGATTTCACCAATCTGTCCCTAATGTTCCGAGTACGTTTATAGGACATGATAGGCGGGGAGTTAAATTCCACCACTTTAGGGCATCCTTTATTCAAAATATTCCAATGTCTTCTCAGTATGGAACCAATACGTAAACTCAATGGTCCATACGTAGAGACAAATGGAATACGCATGGAATCTGTTCTATGTTTTCGTGTGAACAGCGTACTTCTATCAGTCTGTCTGGCTCTCTCACAATGGGCATCCACCAATTCCTCCGGATAACCACGTTCAATAAATTTTTTACACATATCCTCTAACCTACCATCAACCAATTCCTCATTAGCCACTATCCGACGAACTCGTAATAGTTGGCTCCACGGGAGCGAATCCACCATACGTTTAGGGTGATTAGACTGATAATGCAGTATGTTGTTTTTATCTGTAGGCTTAACATAAAGATCTGACTCTAAGCCCCCATTTCTGATACTAATGTTTGTGTCCAAAAACTGAATCTGTTCATGTGACCAGACCATAGTAAACCCCAGGTCCTCATGTACGGTGTTCAATTCTGTAAGGAATGACTGTAATTCATCAACGGTCCCATCCCAAATCAAAAAAATATCGTCGATATACCTCAGCCAGCTCCGAACGTGTCTCCAATGCGTAGATGTATATACGACCTCCTCCTCCAGGACCGCCATATAGATGTTAGCATATGTAGGGGCCACATTGGACCCCATGGCGGTCCCGCGGCGCTGCAGAAAGAATTCATCACCAAACGCAAAGTAGTTCTTGCGTAGGATGAACTCCAGCAGCGCCAGGAGGAGGTCGGCACGCGCAGGAGACAGGTCGGAGCTGGCCAAGGTACGCCTGACGGCCTCAAGACCTCTGTCATGTGAAATTGATGTGTACAGTGAAACAACATCAAATGATGCTAATATGCAAGTGTTAGTCAAAGGAATGTTGGCAATTTTAGATAAAAAATCTGCTGTGTCTTTCACATAGGAGCGGGCACTGGTAGCAAAAGGGCGTAATGCGCGATCCAAAAAGATCGCTGTATTGGCAAAAATAGATCCCCGGCCGGATACGATAGGACGGCCTGGTGGTGACACAAGGGATTTATGGATTTTTGGTAGCATATATATGACAGGAACTATCGGGTGGTCAGCTATCAGGAAGTCGGCTAATTTTTCATCTATCAGCTCCGCTTCTTTCGCTCGTGTTACCAATCCCACCAACTCCTTCTGAAAGGTCTCTGTGGGATTGCTAGATAGTCTTACATACACCTCCTGATCATAGATCTGTCTATATACCTCCTTTCTATATGCTTCAGAATCCATCACCACCAAAGCCCCGCCTTTGTCGGCGGGCTTTATGGTGACACGCTCATCTTTTGCCAGATCCTCCAACACCAATTTCTCCTCTAATGTTAAGTTATGACATATCCTGCCCTTCTGTTCAAGACGCCTCAGGTCCCCAATCTCTTTCTGCACCAACTGTATGTATGTTTCTACACAGTGATTTTGTATGTAAGGTTGGAAGGTGCTTACATTAGATAACCCAAACTCCTTTAGGCAAAACATATCATGTTCAATTGTATTGGTGGTACCCACAGTCATATTTTCAGTAAAAAACACTTTTAATTTCAATTTTCTAAAGAAGCTATGTAAATCCAGATCTAATCTAAACCAGTCTATACTCTCCACTGGGCAAAAGGAAAGCCCCTTAGAGAGTACATCCAGTTGTGCATCAGTTAAATTCAAAGATGAAATATTTACCACCAAATCATGATTAGGCATCAGTCCTGATTGCGTTTCTGTCCCTTCCGTGTGGTTACTCTGTCTTTTGCGTCTTTTCCAATGCTTGCGCCCCCCGCGGTGTGTCCTCTTCCTTGTCCTGGTGGAAGATCCTTGTCTAAAAAAAACATCCGGGTGCTGTACCTTTGATCCTTGAGCTGAATCC
Organism: Dendropsophus ebraccatus; assembly: GCF_027789765.1. NCBI lineage: Eukaryota > Metazoa > Chordata > Amphibia > Anura > Hylidae > Dendropsophus > Dendropsophus ebraccatus. The sequence goes on from NC_091465.1 coordinate 47,168,772, forward strand.
TCAGCTGAGTCAGACTCGCCCGATGTGAAACCAAAATTGGTGTCTTTACGCTGTTTACAGTTGCGTCCACGTGGTCCACGGCGTCCCCTCGGTTTCCTCCGCATATCCTGTGAAAAATTAGCTGTATACTGCCAATCATATATATGTCCACTCACATAATCGTCCAGATCTCTAAACCATTTTACTTTCTTAGTTTCCTCCAACTCCTTAGAAAATTTCTTAAGGTTAGTCTCAACTTTCGAAGATAATAGTGTCCAATCATCACCTCCCACTGTAGCTTTCAGTTGTGTCTCTAAATCTCCAATCCTCCTCTTGCTATAGTCTGCCTCTATCTCCAAATATTCCACATTTAGCAACATTATATCGTATGAAAATTTGTTGCAGATTTGTTCAAACTTGGTACAGAATGGTTTGTTATTAGGCAATAGTGTGGGTCTTACGTGTGTCCTTAGGCCACGAGGAATTCTCCTTGCCTTGCAATACTCTGTGAGAGTTGTCAGATGTAGCTCCATGGAGGTCAGATGTCTTTGTTCACTCTCCCATTTACGTCTTAGGATCTCCACAGTGGGGGTTTTTAGGAAAGAGCTATCAGGTTTCCGTCCATCCAGGATACGTCTTGCGTCCTCGTCTGTATAAAAGAATGTACCAGAGGAACTGGACCCGCCTAAGTCCAGAGGATTCATCATAAATAAATCACAAAAACTATAGGGTGCACCTTGGCTTGGATTACCAACAGTCCAGAAATTGTACAAAAGACCAAAGCACTCCTGTTAGTCAAAAAAGACTTTCACAACATTAAAAAATTGATAATGAAATGAAGCAGAGTTACAGGTTCCGTAATCCAAAAAAGAACCAAAAGTCCATGAAAAGAGAAAAAAGTAACAGCTTTTTGTTTCACTGATTTGGTGTAAGAGAGGGTTAATAAAGATGTAAGGGGTGGATACCTTGTAATTGTGCATACCATTACGATTGGTTACTTGTGATATATATACTCTGATGTAGACCATGTTATGTCAGCTTGAAGAAGACCATGTAGGTCGAAACGTTGCTGTATTGTATGTACCATGAGGTAATAAATAGCACTTTTTTTGCACTTTGAATCCGCCTTGTAGCTGTTACTTTTTTCTCTTTTCATGGACTTTTGGTTCTTTTTTGGATTACGGAACCTGTAACTCTGCTTCATTTCATTATCAATTTTTTAATGTTGTGAAAGTCTTTTTTGACTAACAGGAGTGCTTTGGTCTTTTGTACAATTTCTGGACTGTTGGTAATCCAAGCCAAGGTGCACCCTATAGTTTTTGTGATTTATTTATGATGAATCCTCTGGACTTAGGCGGGTCCAGTTCCTCTGGTACATTCTTTTATACAGACGAGGACGCAAGACGTATCCTGGATGGACGGAAACCTGATAGCTCTTTCCTAAAAACCCCCACTGTGGAGATCCTAAGACGTAAATGGGAGAGTGAACAAAGACATCTGACCTCCATGGAGCTACATCTGACAACTCTCACAGAGTATTGCAAGGCAAGGAGAATTCCTCGTGGCCTAAGGACACACGTAAGACCCACACTATTGCCTAATAACAAACCATTCTGTACCAAGTTTGAACAAATCTGCAACAAATTTTCATACGATATAATGTTGCTAAATGTGGAATATTTGGAGATAGAGGCAGACTATAGCAAGAGGAGGATTGGAGATTTAGAGACACAACTGAAAGCTACAGTGGGAGGTGATGATTGGACACTATTATCTTCGAAAGTTGAGACTAACCTTAAGAAATTTTCTAAGGAGTTGGAGGAAACTAAGAAAGTAAAATGGTTTAGAGATCTGGACGATTATGTGAGTGGACATATATATGATTGGCAGTATACAGCTGATTTTTCACAGGATATGCGGAGGAAACCGAGGGGACGCCGTGGACCACGTGGACGCAACTGTAAACAGCGTAAAGACACCAATTTTGGTTTCACATCGGGCGAGTCTGACTCAGCTGAGGATTCAGCTCAAGGATCAAAGGTACAGCACCCGGATGTTTTTTTTAGACAAGGATCTTCCACCAGGACAAGGAAGAGGACACGCCGCGGGGGGCGCAAGCATTGGAAAAGACGCAAAAGACAGAGTAACCACACGAAAGGGACAGAAACGCAATCAGGACTGATGCCTAATCATGATTTGGTGGTAAATATTTCATCTTTGAATTTAACTGATGCACAACTGGATGTACTCTCTAAGGGGCTTTCCTTTTGCCCAGTGGAGAGTATAGACTGGTTTAGATTAGATCTGGATTTACATAGCTTCTTTAGAAAATTGAAATTAAAAGTGTTTTTTACTGAAAATATGACTGTGGGTACCACCAATACAATTGAACATGATATGTTTTGCCTAAAGGAGTTTGGGTTATCTAATGTAAGCACCTTCCAACCTTACATACAAAATCACTGTGTAGAAACATACATACAGTTGGTGCAGAAAGAGATTGGGGACCTGAGACGTCTTGAACAGAAGGGCAGGATATGTCATAACTTAACATTAGAGGAGAAATTGGTGTTGGAGGATCTGGCAAAGGATGAGCGTGTCACCATAAAGCCCGCCGACAAAGGCGGGGCTTTGGTGGTGATGGATTCTGAAGCATATAGAAAGGAGGTATATAGACAGATCTATGATCAGGAGGTGTATGTAAGACTATCTAGCAATCCCACAGAGACCTTTCAGAAGGAGTTGGTGGGATTGGTAACACGAGCGAAAGAAGCGGAGCTGATAGATGAAAAATTAGCCGACTTCCTGATAGCTGACCACCCGATAGTTCCTGTCATATATATGCTACCAAAAATCCATAAATCCCTTGTGTCACCACCAGGCCGTCCTATCGTATCCGGCCGGGGATCTATTTTTGCCAATACAGCGATCTTTTTGGATCGCGCATTACGCCCTTTTGCTACCAGTGCCCGCTCCTATGTGAAAGACACAGCAGATTTTTTATCTAAAATTGCCAACATTCCTTTGACTAACACTTGCATATTAGCATCATTTGATGTTGTTTCACTGTACACATCAATTTCACATGACAGAGGTCTTGAGGCCGTCAGGCGTACCTTGGCCAGCTCCGACCTGTCTCCTGCGCGTGCCGACCTCCTCCTGGCGCTGCTGGAGTTCATCCTACGCAAGAACTACTTTGCGTTTGGTGATGAATTCTTTCTGCAGCGCCGCGGGACCGCCATGGGGTCCAATGTGGCCCCTACATATGCTAACATCTATATGGCGGTCCTGGAGGAGGAGGTCGTATATACATCTACGCATTGGAGACACGTTCGGAGCTGGCTGAGGTATATCGACGATATTTTTTTGATTTGGGATGGGACCGTTGATGAATTACAGTCATTCCTTACAGAATTGAACACCGTACATGAGGACCTGGGGTTTACTATGGTCTGGTCACATGAACAGATTCAGTTTTTGGACACAAACATTAGTATCAGAAATGGGGGCTTAGAGTCAGATCTTTATGTTAAGCCTACAGATAAAAACAACATACTGCATTATCAGTCTAATCACCCTAAACGTATGGTGGATTCGCTCCCGTGGAGCCAACTATTACGAGTTCGTCGGATAGTGGCTAATGAGGAATTGGTTGATGGTAGGTTAGAGGATATGTGTAAAAAATTTATTGAACGTGGTTATCCGGAGGAATTGGTGGATGCCCATTGTGAGAGAGCCAGACAGACTGATAGAAGTACGCTGTTCACACGAAAACATAGAACAGATTCCATGCGTATTCCATTTGTCTCTACGTATGGACCATTGAGTTTACGTATTGGTTCCATACTGAGAAGACATTGGAATATTTTGAATAAAGGATGCCCTAAAGTGGTGGAATTTAACTCCCCGCCTATCATGTCCTATAAACGTACTCGGAACATTAGGGACAGATTGGTGAAATCGGACATAGGTGTCACAAAGGGTCCCATACAGTCCACACTGAGAGCTGTGAAAAACGGTTGTTTCCCATGTTTAAATTGTTCATGTTGCAATAGTCTCTTGAAGGGAGATAGTTTCTGTCATCCACATACGGCAGCGGAGTATAAAATAAGGCAGAGATTTACGTGCAGATCCAGTTATGTGGTCTATATTATAGTTTGTCCGTGTGGACTGTACTATGTGGGGGAGACGACACAGGAGATTAGATTACGGATACAACAGCACAAAAGTACCATCAGAACACAGAAACTGGAGCTACCCATACCACGACACTTTGTAGATGCTAGACATCCAGTAAGCCAATTGAGATTTCGGGTCATTGACCATGTACCACCTTTAATGAGGGGGGGAAATAGGGAATTGAGATTAAAAAAGTTGGAATTAAAATGGATTTTTATGCTCGATACATTGAGTCCTAAGGGTCTCAATATGGAGTATAAGGTCCTACCAGGTATGTGAGAGTCCTCGTCTGTATGTTACTGACTTGGTTTTATGGGGTATATGTCCTTTTATATGTTCTCTTTTAAGATGTTTTTATTATGTTTTTCTTAGATCCTCTGGATGTGTGCACTCTACGGCTCCCTTTGAGACAGTGATTGGTCAACGGCAGTGGATGAGGCTTGGTGGCAATACTATTATATTTAAAATTTTTTTCTTTTTTTCTTTTCTTTTTTTCTTTTATTGGATTAATGGAATATTTTTTAAAATATTTTTTGATTTTTGTGATTTTTTGATCTATTCATCTGTTGGTGGACAGGACAGTTGTCGGTGGATACAGTCCATATGTATGTGTATAGTTAAGTGAGAGAGATACATATATATTGGAAGTTGGATGTGTTTCGAACATCTCACAAGTTATGGGGGATGCCTGGATTGCATGGCGATTGGACAGGCGTACTGTACTAACATCTACAGGAGATTTTGTTCACGTTTTTACGTTTTTGCCAGTATTCCATGGACAGACCTATACTATGATGCGACAGTGGGGCTTCATGGCTGCACAAGTGAAGTGTTGTCCGACTATGCCAATTGATTAGGTGATTTTTTGACACGGTGTGTATACAGCTATACCCCTTACACGTTATGAGGGGAGGTCCTTGGAACTGTGATGACTAACGAAAACCCGGAAAGGATCGATGTTCGGTTCGGGACCAAGACACGTCCTCTCCTGGTTGGATGGAGTAATAGATGTGATATATTATAGCAACACAATACCGTTTAAGTGGACACCATCTATATGACCAATAGTGGATGTCGGACAATGCAGCATAAGAAGCCCGTGCACGATAGGTCTGACAGGAACTGTGTTGAAACTGGCGAGCGATACCCGTACGCTTCCAAGAAATCTCCTATACACACTGGACTGTGATATATCCCACTGATGAATCAACTGGATTGTCAGGACTATGTTATATTTCTGTCAGAAGATTTTGAGTTTATTTTTCATTTTATTCTGGACTTTATCATGTATTTTGTTGATATGTTTCAGTATCCATAAAGTTTTTCTTTCCTTTTTACATTTTTGCGTGGTATTGCTCCCGCCTCCTCCTTTGCCGTGAGTTAGCGTTCTGGTTGCCAGGGCGGCGGTCACATGACCGCCGCCGTGTCAGCTGAATGCTGGATGATTGGTTGGATCTTGCACTTGCGCACTGACATCGGGAAGACGCCGATGCGGTGGCGCGAATGTCTCGTACCGAGCCGAGAGGACGCAATATCTGGTAATGGACTACGATATTTTGTATATATTATGTGATACTTGTTTCACTGATTTGGTGTAAGAGAGGGTTAATAAAGATGTAAGGGGTGGATACCTTGTAATTGTGCATACCATTACGATTGGTTACTTGTGATATATATACTCTGATGTAGACCATGTTATGTCAGCTTGAAGAAGACCATGTAGGTCGAAACGTTGCTGTATTGTATGTACCATGAGGTAATAAATAGCACTTTTTTTGCACTTTGAATCCGCCTTGAAGCTGTTACTTTTTTCTCTTTTCATGGACTTTTGGTTCTTTTTTGGATTACGGAACCTGTAACTCTGCTTCATTTCATTATCAATTTTTTAATGTTGTGAAAGTCTTTTTTGACTAACAGGAGTGCTTTGGTCTTTTGTACAATTTCTGGTAAATACCGTAGTATCACAATGTACTGTAGAGAGGCCCAAGGGGCAATGCTCTAGAATACACTGACGTCGAGACACGTGATGGTGTCTCTGCAGTGTTTTGGTTTATCTCCCTGAGGTCAATTAGCGTCCTTTTGCATGCACTTCCTGGGCATTGCTCCCACTAGCCAGAAACCTACTTCACACTGATGAGGGGCAAATACCCTGAAACAGCTGTCTGTTGATGGATACCTTACTTGGGTGCTTTCCTTGATTGGAGACATTCCTTGGCCACGTTGTTCCTTCCCGGAGGAAGGTCTGGCTAGTTCACTGACGTTGAGACACGTGATGGTGTCTCTGCAGTGTTCTTTTGCATATTTCATTTCCCAGGGGGTAATGCTCTAGAATACACTGACTTTGGGACACGTGATGGTGTCTCTGCTGTGTTTTGGTTGATCTCCCTCAGGTCAACCAGCATCCTTTTGCATGCACTTACTAGGCATTGCTCCCAATAGCCAGAAACCTACTCCACACTGATGAGGGGCAAATCCCCCGAAACAGCTGTCTCTGGATGGATACCTTGCTTGGGTGGTTTCCTTGGAGACATTCCTTGGCCTGGTTGTTCCTTCCCGGGGGAAGGTCTGGCTAGTTCCCTGACGTCAAGACACGTGATGGTGTCTCTGCAGTGTTCTTTTGCATATAGGATGACACCCAAATCTTCTTAAAAGTCAGGGGTCGTCTTTTAAACCCAGTCGTCTTATAAGCTGGTAAATACGGTAGTGTCACACTGTACTTTAGAGAGGCGCTACTAGACAGCCAATCACTGCATGCACTACACTAATACTGGGATTTTACCAGTAAAATGGACACTTTTATTGGTCGTGTAACTAGTTATTCACATGTGCCGCAGATCCTGACTCTCCATAGCATTTTATGTTGAGTCTGGTCTCAAGGTACAATGGTCCAGAAAGGAACATTGTATGTTGAAAGTATTGTAACCTGAGGGACCACTGTACTTTGCTTGCACTGTTGGGAGTAACATGGGAACTGAACTATGGTATTTGGCCCTTTGCAGCAGTATTTGGTATCTGGTGAGGCAATGGCAACACCATGGATTGGCTGCTGGTGCCCAGGAAAAAAATATATTGGAGAAGCTGAGAGGTTTGCATCAAGGGGTCAGCAGTGAGCACAAAACCAAAAGACTACAATGAGCAGGCTACTTGGTCACAGAGCCAAGTTTGTGAAAAAAAGAAGCAAAAGCAAGAACTGGATTGGCCATACATATTAGATAAAAATAAGTTGCTGGTTGAATAAAACAACGCTCTGATTAACAAGCTTTTCACACAGCCATACACATTATGGCTCGTTGGTTGTTTAATCGTTGTCTGCTACTACACTAAACAATTATCGTTCAAATACGGCAGATTTAACGATTTTTCGAACGATAATCGTTCCGTGTAATACCACCCTTAGTTAAGGAACTGTGTGAATCGTCTTCAGCAGGCAGACTTGTTTAGCTTGCAAGAACACAATTTTAAGGCTGTCAGAAATCACGATCGAATTGCCGATATAATATGCACATTGAACTGCAGTTTCCATTGAACAACTTATCTAGTAATGCTAAATCATTTTCCCTATTACTGACACCTCCAGGAACATCAACCCTATTTCACAGTTTTGTGTCATTAGCAAAAAGACAAACCTTACCTACCAAACCTTCTCCTGTGTCACTTACAAACATGTATAAAAGAATACAACCTAGAACAGACTCTTGACACAGATCCCAGTTGCCAAGAATTCTGTGGTGGACACCATCTGGACCCATCAGCTTATTCAACTTTAAATGGGCAAGTTCGTCTGAATTATCAGCCTCTAAATGCACTGGAGCTGCACTGGAGCTCGTTTGGGCAGCCCATAGCAGATAGCTGTAGATCATTGCTATATTAGTTGCTTGCCTTCCAACATGTGGAAAGACAAACGACTGCAACAATGTCACAAGACGATTTTCGGACAAATATGGCTGATAATTGTTTTGTGTAATAGGGCCTTAAGGGGAACCTGTCACCCCCCGTGCCGGGGTGACAGGCTCCCGACCCCCCGTTAGAGCCCTCTATACTTACCTAATCCCGCCGGGTCCCGCTTCTGGAGGTGGTCGGGTGATGAAGATCTCAGCCGCTGCAGCCCGGCACGCGCGCTGAGAGATGAGTCCAACGCTCATAGAGAATGACGGAGCGCTGGACTCTCCTGTCATTCTCTATGGGTGTTGGACTCATCTCTCAGCGCGCGCCCTGGGCTGCAGCGGCTGAGATCTTCATCACCCGACCATCTTCAGAAGCGGGACCCGGCGGGATTAGGTAAGTATATGGGGCTCTAACGGGGGGTCGGGAGCCTGTCACCCCGGCACGGGGGGTGACAGGTTCCCTTTAAGACTTAGGCTAGGTTCACACTGCGTTTTTGCAATCTGTTTTTTTCATCCTTTTTTTGCAAAAAAACGGATGCATTTGTGTGCATCTGTTTTTCCATTGACTTCCATTGTAAAAAAAAAATGGATCTGTTTTTTTTATGGACACAAAAACTTAGCTGACACTACTTTTGCGTCCGTAAAAAAAAAAAAATCTGTTTTGATCCGTTTTCTCTTACAATGGAAGTCAATGGAAAAACAGATCAAAACGGATGCACACAAATGCATCCGTTTTTTCATGAAAAAAATGGATTGCAAAAACACAGTGTGAACCTAGCCTTAGGGTTATTTTTCTGGGGTGAGGAGTTAAGAAGTGTGAGAAATTACTTTGGTTATCAAGTAGAAGGACGTTGCTTGAAACAACAGTCCCCAAAGACACGACTACACATAGGTTTAGATTGAGGCAGCTGACTCACTAGTTTTAATTTCATTGTTAATTAGAATGTGAGATCCAGCTGTGATTTTCCGCTGTGAGAAGGAGAGGGCAGCCTCATTCTATGCTCCAGCACACCACTGTCATCTTGTCAGCTGTGAACTGCTGATAAGGAGAATGGAGACAACAATCATGGCTCATTGAGACATATATGTATATTCTTTTTGCAATTTTTTTTATATAGCTGTTCTTTGCTGTGTACATATACAGTATAGTTGCATGCAGTAAATATTTACCTATAAATACAGTAATTGAATTATCAGCACAACAATTTACCTCTAAGTGTATTTTCCCTACAGAGCTGTCCCAGGTACAAAATGCCTAGTACAACTACTAAAAACAATTGACTTGGGATAGGATGAGTAGTTATGATAAACTGTAAAATACCAGATGTACATTGTGCAGCATCACACCTACAGGATCTGCAGCAGATTTGATGCTGTGTTCAGTTATTTAGATGAAATCTGCTGCAGAAAATCAGCTGCAGATCCTGTAGGTGTGAACGCACCCTTAAGCTTTATTCTGTGGGGGAGATTTATCAAACATGGTGTAAAGTAAAACTGGCCCAGTTGCTCCTAGCAACCAATCAGATTCTACCTTTCATTCCTCACAGACTCTTTGGAAAATGAAAGGTGGAATCTGATTGGTTGCTATGGGCAACAGAGACAGTTTTACTTTACACCATGTTTGATAAATCTCCCCCCTAGTAGTTATATTTCTCTTCTTAGTTTGTTTACACTGTTCACCTTGTGGAAATAATATTGTTTGATTTTAATAGATCGGACAATTACACACTCTACAGTATATAATACGTGTATTTTTTATTTTTATATGTTTTATTTATAAGATGGGAAGGAGGGGTGATTTAGACTTGACTTGAGACTACAAGGTATATGATTTATTATTTGGTGGTTTTGTTACCTCTGTATGTGAGAGATAATATTGCAGTTTTTATATCTGCCACTAGATGTCAGAATAACGGAGATGTTGTTGCACAGATAAGGAGCCCCACACTGGAATCCCATTGTTGTTTTGCAGGAGTGAATACCAATGCTTAAATCCTCATGTATGGAATGTGTACAAAGTAACAACCCTACAGAGGATATGATCACAGCACATTAGTTGTATGTCTGAAGTAGAAGTCAGGATACTGGCTAAAATATATGTAACCAAGGCGTACATGGAGTAACCTAAACATCACATGAGCTGTAATAGAAAACTGCAACTTTGAGTGGTAATGTGTCTCCTTGAGGAGATTTGGCTGATCATACTTTTTGGCCTAAAAAAAAAAAAAACACTGCAAAACGCTACAAAAATAGTTTCTGGTATATTTTTCTGGCAATGTTTATTTATTTATTTCCCCCATATTAGTGTGTGCCAGTATAGGCGATTTTTATTTGGCGCTATAGGAGGAAAAACTGCACTATTGTGTGTGTCTTGGGGTGGGTGGGAATGCCATATCCTGCGCATGCTGTGATTTTTATAAACTGCCACCGAGCCTAAAACACCACAAGACATGAAAAAACACCATTAAAAGGAACTTGTCACCCTGGCACCCGGGACAGAAACCCACCCATCTCTGCTCAATTGCATATTAAGTGGGCAGACGAGCAGGCGACAATTTCTCTGTGGCGGGACTGGTATCAGGAGTGCGACCAGCAGGAGTGGGTAAAGATGTGATCTTTTATCCAGGGGTAGGGTTCAAGGAGGAGAAGTTTCTCTTTAAAGAGGACCTGTCACCCCCGGTGCTGGGGTGACAGGCTCCTGACCGCCCACTAGAGCCCCTGAGATGAGTCCGACGCTCATAGAGAATGAATGGTGACAGGTCCTCTTTAAGATAAACGCTAAGGGAAGATTTATCAAGCAATCAGACACTATGTGTTTGACAGTGTCATCCCACTATGTAAACGCCGGCCCCCTTAACCCGCAGCCTGGACCATACTTTACCTGGTCTGTGCTCCAGCTGCATCTAAGACTCCCAGCCCCCATAGGTCCCACGCAGTCAATGAGTGACTGTGGTGGGGCCGTGCACTGATTGGCTGAGCGGGACCTACGGGAGCCAGGAGCCTCAGGTGCGGCCGGATCATCGACCAGCTAATGTCCGGGCAACAGCGAGTTAAGGGTGTCGGCATTTACATACTCACAGCTGTATGACAATCCCCCAGCAAGTATGGAATCACATTGGAACTGACATTGAAGGTATCTGCAGCGAAATTCCCTATGAAATCCACTGCGGATACGGTATGTGTGAATCTAGCCTAAGGCCATGTTCACATGGCGTTAGAGACCGGCCGTTCCTCTCTGAAAAGATCATCCCAGCCGGTACAGCCGGTACATGTCAGTTGTTTGCGGCGCCACCGCGATGTGTATATGCTCCGGCCGGGACCCCATAGACAGCAAGTCAGCGTATTTTTTCGTATTAACTACGGCCGTTATTGCAATCGGCAACAACGGCCGTAAAAATACAAAAAAATACGTTGTGTAAACATAGCCCAAATGTGAATCAAGCTTAGGGGATTGAGTGTGAACTGTGTATATAGTTGCATAGTGCAAAGACAAGCACCTTGTGGCGCTCTGCTTTAATTTTTTTTTCCTCTAATGTTTGTTTGTTTATAAAATTTAGATAAAAAAATGAAATCGGTGAACCTGGCCCCTTCTGCTCAGTCAAGCAGGGGGCACCTGCTAAAAAAAAATGCTTGACTCGAGTAACAAGCATTCAAGCATGTAAAGTGCTCGCTCATCACTAACATGGAAGCTACTAACTGGCTCCAGTATCTTCTGGAGGAGATACTTTGCCTAACAAAAACATAACAAAAAAACTCCCCCCCCCCCCCCCAAAAAAAAAAAAAACCTTCTAGTAGTGGATGTAGACTGGGGTTATTTTGAAACAAAAAAACCTTATGGCTATGTTCCCTCAACTGGATTTCACAGCCATCTTTTGAGACTGACGACCGCAAGTAATGATCAAGAACATAGTTTGCACCCGTCATTGCCAATAGACAGCTGTCATTTGGTGCTAAGTTTTAAATGTCTTTCCTGCTGTTTAGTATTTCTATAATGTGCAATCCCTTTGTGCTTTTCTTTTGTTTTTGCATTTAAGCAAAGGGTTAAACTTTGCATCAAATGCTAAAACTTCACTCCTTCAACTTAAATCAGCCCTGGGCAACCTGTGTTTTGTTCCAGAACTTCTGACGCACCTCCTGCTGTCCCAACCACAAGTGCACAGAGCCTGGCAGCCACCTGGCTACTGGCCCCGGGGCAGCAGGATTGATTTGTGAAGCAGACTATTGTGCTGCACAGAGGCTTGTGACGTCTACTCACTCATACTGCTGAGCTTAAATTAAAGCGAGTTTAAAGCTAAAGTAACAAGAGTTACAGATAGAAGAAAATCCAAAGTAGAAAAGGGAAAACAGCCCTTTATAATGGACTTTGAAGGCAATTTTTGTCCAAATCAAAGCTTTAAGTCACAGGATGTAAAGAAATACATTAGGCGGATAACATGCTGTTTGTTTTCTGGGGTATACATTTGAAGTGTAGCCATTATTTCTTAGAAAAGTTCAATATGTATATATATATATATATATATATATATATATATATATATATATACATATATGAATGCCAAACTGACTTTATACAATATCTACCAGCAAGTACACACAGTATATATATATATATATATATATATATATATATATATATATATATATATATATACATATATGAATGCCAAACTGACTTTATACAATATCTACCAGCAATAAAAAAAAATATAACCAGAATTCACCCATAGAGATAAGTAACATTTCATCTGATGATGAGATAATACACAAAAAGAATAAAGATGTGTGTGTGTTTAACAAGGGGGTTTGGCTTAGTGGACAGTGGCTAGAGCTTGGTAAAGAGTTATGATTAAAAGGTAAGCCCCAGAGGAAAAAATTGGCCCAGTTTTGGGGCAATGTAAAAGGAACCTGTCAGCTCCCTTATGCAATTTAAGCCCTTTCCAGAACCTTTTGAATGTCAGGCACAACGTTCATTTTCTAAATATCCAACTTTTATCCTGGCCCCCATGTAACTACATGCTCCAACCCTATGCCTACTTGCTTGCTTCTGAAAGCAGGGATTAAAATGAAATATTTTGAGAATGTCACATTGCAGGAGAATTATGGGCACAGAGTCTGAACGTTGTTTCCGATATCAAAAAGGTATATTGCATAAGGTGACCATACACCTCCAGAAACTGTCAGCCAAAGAGTCATAAGAACCCCATACAGCCTATACTGTTTAAACCTGTAGGGGAGGGTAACTGTAAGTAGGCTTGCTACATGAACTGCAAACAAGAGAAGGAGGCTGGTGTCTGTACTATTCACATGCTAAATTATGTATAACTTTTAGGCCAGGTTTACACACGGTGTGACACCGGACGTCTTTTTCAAGCCCCAGGGATTGAAATTTTGCCCCAGAGTATGTGCTGTGACTAATGGCTGTTTCTGGATTCATTCTTTTCTGGATGTATCTATGACATGTCAAAAGTTTTGTGTCACGACAGTTTAAAGAGAACATGTCAGCAGCTTTACAGAGGTAAAAAAAAAGCCCATTTTATTCCACGGAAAAATAGAAAATACCTATGGAAAGGTTTACCAAGGTTAACCCTTTCCTAATAAACTTACATGTCCTTAGTTGGCTGCCCTGGGAGATTGCCGGTCCGGCCGTGTGATCCTCGGGCCACGTCCTGCATCTTCTCTTCTTCCAGTATGGTGATGTGTCTAAAGGGATTCTGGCAGGGGCGTAGCTAGGATTCACGGGACCCCATAGCAAAAATTTTTAAGGGGCCCCCTCCCCTACGCACAACACAAATATCTGCTTTACTGCTGGTGCACTTATAACCCACCTGATAACTGGCCACTGCACGGAGCTCTGCACATTTTCTTTTCCTATTTGATTGCCAGCTGAAGAACAGAGGTCAGGGGTTTTCAGTGCAGTGAAGCAGAGATCTCTGTCTTCTGCTTGTTAACCCTTTTTTTGTGTTGAAGCATGTAAGTAAACATTGGGTCACTTACACACTGCAGTACAGAAGGGGTGAAGCAGCAGGACACAAGCTCTTACCTTCTCCCCCGAGCTCTTTCCCTGACTGTGCCCCGTAGCAACTGCCAACCCTGCCTCTATGGTAGCTACGCCACTGGATTCTGGCACATTGTGATCCAATTAGGTTCAGACCACACATGCACCAGTCTGACTGAGTACCGTGACATCACCGTACCTGTGCCTGGCTATCACCCAGCTTTCCTTCTTCTTTTCATTGGTAGCAGAGCACTGAATCCTGATTGGTTGGCTAGCACGGAGGATCAAATGACCAGACCAGGATGGGGGAGCATATCTGGCTTCACCTGTGGGGGACATATCAGGCTGCTTGTGGGGGCATATGGCATATCTACTGTAAGACGGCACCATTTACCTCCCCCTGTATGTATAGACAGAGAGGCAGAAATAGAGAGCAAACATGAGTGTAGGGGGCACATAGTATATGCAAGGCATTAGGAAACATAGAAGTCAACCCAGTTATAATAAATATTTGTATATACCCCCCCCCCCCTCAAAAAAAAAATAGTAACACACACAGTAACACAGTTTATCTTGGAAAACCCCTTGAAAAGAAAAAATATCAGCAGGTTGGAAGCAACTAACTTGCTGTCATGTCTCTATGCTGTAATGCATGGGGCACTGAGGATGAAGGTAAACTTTGTTTAAAATATGTAAATGAGGTGGTTTGGTGCACTGGGGGAGGGACTACCACCCTCACACCGATCCGCCCCAACTGGCCAGCCCTGTCTAATGCTGATATATCAGAATTCTAGACATACCTTTTTATCTCTCTAGTGTTTTTCAATGCGGTGATATAACTTTTTATTATGATCTAAATGACCCTCAAGTGCCCAGGGGGTATTCCCAAGCAGCCTAGAGTTACCCAGCCCATCTCTTCTTTCACCACATCTGTGACACTTGCATATGTCTACTCCATTTTGATTGACAGCATGCATGGAAGCGGTGAATAAAATGAACTGGGCTGGCTTGTTCTGTACTGGGAAATGAGCCTCATTTAGATATAAACAAAAAAGATGGTATAGTGCTGGACAGGACTATGAAGATTAAACCAGTATGCCTGAAATTGTGATGACTAGCTCTATCTAGCCATTGGCTTATACCCCTGTTTAGCTGCTTTAACTACGAGCAAATAATGAACATGGTATTCTATGTAATTCTTTTTCTGCAGTTAAGGCCAGTGCTACACTGTGAGATTTTGTCGCCCTACAATCCATTGAGTTGTATGCAGTCCTATGAACTACAGCTGTCAGCAGTTAAAATCAAGCTTGTTCCTCTACCAAAAGTCACAGTGTAGCCCTGGCCTTAGATGTTTTACAGATGGGGTTTCTATAAGAAGCTTCTTTCCTAATAAATATTCTTTTTTAAAAGGTGACAAATTCCAATAGCATCTACCTATCTTTGTTCTTGCCTCATTGCGACAACTGCTATTTTTATGGACATAGCGCTTTGCTGTGTTGTTTTCTGCATTGTATTTTTATTAAACTAATTTGGCGCACATAACAGTATAAATCAGAAACTCTGGGATGACACGAAGAAACATTGTATGTACCTTTGATGTTGAATAACTTTACAGATATGTTATTTTAATTTGTTTTGCATGACATTTGAGTCATATATTTTTCATGAATATCTGACCTCAGATTTCCTTTACTGTTTTGTGATTTAAGCCCTTTATGTAGCATATCTGTGATTCATATTCAGGGTTTTCTAGTTTTTACACTAATTATGATTCAATAGTGTGATCTAGAAGACAATGTACATCCATCAGAATGCAATGCAATATATTTTATTACAGAAGAATAGTTCAGCTAAACAGTCATGATTGGTGACAGATACAACATATTTTTTTTACCCCCCAAAAATTCAAGAAAATGCAAAAAGTTCAGTAGCAAAACGTATAATGACCCCTAAAGACTGAAAACACTCTTACAAATGTGCAACTAGGGTATGTTCACACGTACAGGATCTGCAACAGATTTGATGTTGCAGTTGCGCCATCAAATCTGCTGCAGATCCTGTATGTGTGAACGCACCCCTATAGGGGTTAGAGCTCAGGACATAGAACCCCAAATTACCTGCTTCCTTTCTCACACTAAATTTAAAAATTCTGGTTACATACAGGCACCACTAGGGGGCAATAACTGCATAGTAGTTGCAGGTAAACACTATAGGGGAAATTTATTAAAAGGCTAAAATGCCTTTTTTTTAGGCACAGATGGGCCTGATCGTTGTAAAAACATTCGCAAATGGTCTATTACGGGGGGTTGCGGCAGCACACAGAGGGGCGCGGCCTCTGCACGCGCCGCATTTATGATTTTTCCCGCGGAAAAATGATAGTGAAACCTACGCCAGCTCTGAGCTGGCGTAGGTTTCACTTTGTTTGCACGGACGGGCTCAGTGCACATGGGATTTATGTAGAGGCAGTTCTTAATAAATGTCCCCCTATAAGACTATGTCCCTTTTTTCTCGTGGTTTTGCACTCCACCCAGTTAGACCCATATGTGACCAATTAGCGGGAAGTGATATGCATGGTAAGTACCTCCTCTTTTTCACAGTCTAGCTGAGAGCACATGGAGTGGGCTTCTAGATCTGTTCAGACTAGGTGTTGGCTGGCAACCATTGCTTGTGCTTGCTGTGTCTGCGGGGTGGTGCAGCCCTGGGGGTTTGGTCCTGTGACATTGGGGTTGCTAGACCATTGGGTCTCCACCACACACCCCGTGGGTGCTGGCTTTGTGGTGGTCGCCAAACGACACTGCGCCATTCTAGTTCAGATGGACTGATTGCCATTGTGTCTTTAATTGAAAAGTTCATTGATTTTAATAGTAAGGACGGTGAAAGGAGGGTGAACTGTGTGTGAACAACTAATAACTTACGTCTATTGTTTGCAAAAGATGCCCGAAAATAGTTGTCATGAACAATATTTGACGTCTGTCTTTTAATACACAGTGTGTAAATAACATTAGTTATTCCATAGACTTCAATACAATTCAATGCAATTTTTAAACTAAAAGCTGACATCTTTTTCCTTTTTTTCACTCAGTGTGAACATAGCCTAACTGTCCATCCGTAACAGGAGTGTCGAACTCAAATACACAGTAGGCCAAAATTTTGAAATTGGTCAAAGTCGTGGGCCAACCTGGAAATCGATTGAAGCTTGCGTCCTGGCACTGTCAAAGCGGTGGGCATCTTCTGGCTCTGTACACTATGATAAATGGTATCATAAATTGCTATAATGTGACAGGGAGGTTGAGGGCAGCTGTACCACCTATGACATCCTATGGAGACGGCCTATGGGGATAGCAGGGCAGCAGCCTAGTACCCACCTATATACAAGCTCCCCATGCATAGTGACCAAAATGGTAACAATGCCCCACCCTCTGTAGCCCATGTGGTTTTAGTTCCCGTAATAAGACCCCTGAACCCTTAAGGTAGCTTTCCCCCCACAGTAGTTTACCCATTGTGTTCCCCAATAAATCCCCATTAAGTAGTTAATTCCCCTAGTTTCCCAATAAAAAGTAAATTCCCTGAATAGTCCCAAGCAAATAGTTAATTCTCCCGGGACATACCTATTCTGTAGATAGAGAGAGAGAGAGAGAGAGAGAGAGAGAGAGAGAGAGATAGATAGATAGATAGATAGATAGATAGACTATCTATCTGACACAAATTATATAGCATTTCAATATTCTTCAACCAGACCAATGTCTCCATAATTTATTACTGGCTTGATAATCTCTACTGTTCTTTTGTTCATACAGATATTTTGCAATGATGGGAAAACATTTTTTTACAGGAACAAAATTGTTCCCAGTGTAGCAAAATACAACTGAGCTATTTTCTTTCATGTGGTCCGCACCATGAGCACGATTTATAATCTACAATTGTAGGAAAGCATGTGACTGTTCAAAGACCTCCAAATTCCCCTTTAATCCAGATGGATATGATTATTCTTTAAAACATTGTTGCTGCCATTGGGTTCTTTGAGTCATAAATATGGCTTTGAATGAAGGTGCAAACAAAAAATAACAGGACAATGGATTAGGAAACTGTAGTCCTGAAACAGCTGCAGTACCTCTGATGGCCAGCAAGAGGCAATAAAATGATAGCTCTATGGTTTCTTTATTAGACCCTTCTAGACACTTAGGGATTAGCTATTTTAGGGGAAGAAAGTTATACCCTTTGATATACAGTACTATAAAGTACAAGTAATCCTTTTGTTCATTCGGCCTCTTCCAGCTTTCATACAGTATATATATATATATATATATATATATATATATATATATATATGCGAAAGGGAAAGTCCAGCACCAGTGCAGCGGGTAAAAAACGTACTTCTTTATTTAGGCAAACTTCACATACAGGAAATAGACATGCGGTAGGTTGACGCGTTTCGGCGTATCTCACGCCTTGTTCACAACACAATATTGTGTTGTGAACAAGGCGTGAGATACGCCGAAACGCGTCAACCTACCGCATGTCTATTTCCTGTATGTGAAGTTTGCCTAAATAAAGAAGTACATTTTTTACCCGCTGCACTGGTGCTGGACTTTCCCTTTCGCATGTGTTGCCCTGGCTCCGGGCTTTGCCGTGCACCGTGAGTGGAAGTAGCAGGTGAGCTGACCCCAAATCAGCATATATATATATATATATATATATATATATATATAGAGTATAATTTAAGGGTAACTGCATATCCAGCATTTGATTATTAATTAAACCGTCATCTAGATTTCCGAATCTTTTTTGTGCACAATGGCAGATTTACAAAAATGACAGACAGCCTTCAAATGCACTAGGTTTATCAGGCTGTCCACCAAAATGTGTATTTTTGGTGCTTTAACCCACGCCTTTCTTGGGAGTGAAACGTACAATTTTTTTTTTGTATTTCCTTTTAGGTTTCACAGTTTTGAGTTAGCAACACAAGGGGAGAACAGGAAGAGGACTTCTTGTCTCCAAACCAGTATACTCTACGTGAAGTAGAAGTGCCCGTGCTGCGCCGCATCATGGAGCTCCCAGACCCCGCTGGCTATTATCTTCTCCTGGGTCCGCTATGTCACAACCTTGGTTTCACGTATAGATGGGTGGGATTTAGCCTGCTCAGCCAATCAGTTACTGCAGCAGCGTCTCGCTTCTGGCTGAGCGGGGCACCGGGACAGGTGACTATAACTTTTATTTTCCCCCACTCCCTGCCAGTAATGATTTTTTACTTCCTGACGGACTTCTTCTTTAATATCTTTTAAAAATCCTATTCTTGAGAGCCCTAAAGTGTCACTGTTGTTATGTAAAAATTTTGACATGTCAGAGACACATTTAAAAAAAAACCTCTATGTCAATTAAAAGAGTCGGGCTCATAGACTTTCATTATGAGCCTGACTCATAACGTGACACAGAGCCGGGAGAGGACCATGCTAAGCACAGTCCTCAGACCTATTCTCATGATCGGTAGGGGTCTGAACACTGAGACCTGAATTGATCAAAACTTTTGATGTGTCTCTCTGACACGTCAAAAGTTTTTCATAACGATAGTGGCACTTTAAGGAATGCTTGGGTAATCTGATTGTCTCCATTTTAGGTCATATTGTATTTACTGTGTAATAATATGTTCTTGTTATTATATGGTTCATGATACTTGAAGGTTAAAATTGTGCATAGACCAGTTTATGAGTAGTCCACTTTGACTTCATCTGGAGCTGTAGACAATGGGGGAGATTTATCAAAGGGTGTAAAATTTAGACTGGTGCAAACTGCCCACAGCAACCAATCACAGCTCAGCTTTCCTTTCAGCACTGCCTAAAGCTGAGCTGTGATTGGTTGCTGTGGGTAGTTTGCACCAGTCTAAATTTTACACCCTTTGATAAATTTCCCCCAATGTCTTTACAATGTCTCCCATTTCCCACTGTGTCTATGAAGTTTTTTTTCCAAGAGTTTTTAAATACGACAGTGATGGAACAACAAGGCAAAATGTCAAACAGATGCACCTATAATATATACAAAGGATTCAACTACGAATCCTGGCTTGCATATAAAGGTTAGTAATACAGTCTTTTGGTCTTAAAAAGTGAAAAAAAATAGTATATATTCCAAAGGCGGATCAGACCTGTTGTCTGAGAAGATTTAATATCTAAATAATTCTTTTTTATGCGTCTGAAACAGTATAACAGCAGCAGCGGCCAATTGTTTTGTATGAGCCGTACAGTTATGTGTCTGGAAGCTTTGATCTGATATCAACATAAAGACTTACAAAGATATCAAGCAAGGTTTGTTATGTTTGTTATTGGACCCTCAAAGGCCGGAAGTGAAGAGACCTATCTTAAATCCAAGGACTGTCTTCTCCTTCTCCTGCAGCTGTTATTCAATGTAGGAGAGTGGAAGGGGAGAGGCAAGAGAGGTCATTGCTTTTTATTCTGAGATCAAAGGAGTTCCTGAGGTTGAATAGCCAATGTTTACATAATCACAACAAAAGCCTGCAGCCATCACACCACCTCTCCAGCAACTAAAGCTATTGTCCTCAGGACAATCATTCATTAGGCAAGGAACCCATAGAGATGCATCTACTGCTGTTGCGGGTCGAAAGTGGGGGGTAGGATACAGTTGGGGGCGGGGAGTGTTTGCCAGATGATCCTCAGCCCTATCTTTTCATCCCAGTCCTCTAATTTACCCAGTCATTGACCTCTTGGATGTGATAAAAAAAAAAAAAAAGCAGATAGATGCTGCCTTTCCCGAACTTCACAGAGGGGTCCTGACTGCTTTCATGTTGATGTCTGTTTGTCTGTTACTCATAGCAATAGAAGATGAATATGCAAAAAGTCGAGCCACAGATGGATGGTGTTCCTATATTTTATTAAAGCCAGTAATGAAAAGGTTGCGTAATTTGGCAGCTGACGTTATCTGCGAATATAGAAATACAAACTATTAGTTCAGTGTTTTCTTATCACTCTGAACTTCCCATTTTAGCTGTTCCAACACATTTTTCTAAGATTGATTACCCAGTAAAAGGCATGCACTCACGCTGTGATGTATGCCTGCCTTGGTTGATTGAACACATTCAGCATGTGGTCTTAGACAACTGTGCTTCACAATGCATCTAAGAATTTCTAGGCTCTGCGTCTGTATCTGTGGATATTCTACACAACGCTAGCTACTTTTGAGCTAATCTGCTGGTTTTGAGTTAATACATTTTGCATGATGTTGTTGCCACAATGTATGGCGGCAGAGGATAAATATCATTTACACACAACCCCTTGCATCCAGTTATATTATCTAGATCCGGGTCTTCCTGCAGTGCAAAAATGACTTTATTGTGATAAAAATAACAGCGCTGTAGTCTGTGAATTCTCTTGCCTTTTGTGTAAAAGTATTGTAATGGTAATGGTTACCAATGAATTAGATATTTCAAAGATTGTAGCCTGATAGACCAATTATTAGGCCCTGTTCATACAGGCCAAAATTCTGGATTTTTGACAGTAATATTAAAAACACTTTACATTGCTTTTGTTACTGTGAAAATATAGCTGACTCCCAATGGAAATCAAGCAGATACCATTAAATGGGTCACCCAACTATTTAAAATAGGCTGGGCCATGGATATAAGATGAGTGAGGCTCTGACTCTTGACACTCAATAGTTTGAAGAGGCCATGGTACTGTGTGCCCTTTATTGTTCACACCGCTTTGTACTGCTTACCATGACATTCATAGTGGCTGTGCATGTTATTACAACTTTGTCCTATTCAGGTAATTGAGAAGAAGCACAACCACAATGAATGTAATGTTGTTGTGTGGTATGAAGATGTGTAAAGAAAGAAGTGGAGATGGCCTCTATAGGCTAGTATAGGCTATCAATTCTAACTCACCAGCTTTAATGGCAGCGGCCTTTTAAGTATATGTTTAGAAATGGACTTAATCAAATCCGTTTACGACTATGTTAAGTCCTTCGAAAAGAGTGGATCGGTTTGAGGTATGCTGTAGTAAACATAGCCGGACTATTTTCCTGGATTGATGATCTCACAATATATGTTTTGGATCCAATATGAGCCCAGCCCAATGTACAGCTGTAGTTGTCAATAGGGTAAAAAAAAACTGGTTAACAGATGAATTCATGGTGTCAGTGTAAATAAGCTCATTACTTATTCTGTATAGCACACTTGACGCCAAAGCACTGTACAAATGATTAAAGACAGAATTTACACATCCAGGCTATGTTTACACAACGTAAGTTTCAAAATAATCACATCCGTTGTTGCCGATTTGGAACAACGTCCGTGATTACTACAGAACTTACGTAGTGCTACCGTCTATGGAATCAAGGCCAGAGAGAGTATACAAATAGTATACACTCCGGACGGGATCCCTAGCGGTGCCGTAAACAACTGACATGTCAGTTTTCTGTGTCCGCTATTCACTGAATAGCGGCCGCAGAAAACCTGTCAGTGCACACTGTGGAGTGTGCTGCTCCGGCCGCACGCTCCATTGTGTGCAGCGGCGAATTGTGATGCGGGCGCGGACGGATGCGCCCACATCCCAATTCATCAAGAGGGAAGATCATCCGGCCGATACTGCAGTACTGGGCGGGATGCCCTTCTCTGGCATTGCCCGTTCTGTGACCCGGCTGGGTCACAGAACGGATGGTGTCTTACAAAGTGGGAACATGGCCCCAGACAGTGACATAAAATTAAAAAAACAAACACAAATGAAGTAAATGGCAGACTGGCACATAGAGATAGAGGACCCTGCCTGCAAGGGCTTACAATCTACATATTAGAAGAGATAACCAAATTAAAGTTAACATTAGAGGCATTAAAAGATAAAGAAGGGAAGTTATCATTGTGACTTTGCCACACCTTTCCTTGAGCTTTGACTTTCTCCTTTATGAACATTTTTTTCCATGTAACTTTTTGTGGTATGGTATATACACCTTCTATGAGTGGAGCTGCACAAAAATTTTGCAACCTTTTAAAAAGTCATATATAATAAAAAGTGTCTAAAAACTCATTATACTTAAACCACACCCTTTATACTGAAGGTGACAGAGAAGGTGCAAAGTGCCTATAAACTGAAATGTCACAGATTGTTAAGCAAAATTAGGCCTATTAAAATGTAGCATTTGTCTTACACCAGAAAACTGGCAGGCAAGCCTTGATAAATCTGCCCCCCCCCCCCCACCCACAAACACACACACAATATTTTATAGCTAGGTGATAACTGAATGCTTGTCCCGGGCAGGTGGTGACAAGGAGGCCTGCAATAACAATGAGAAACCAGGCATCATCTATGGACAACTGTACACAGTAAGAAGGGCACACTGAGGTCATATTGTTGTGACCCTTAGCTTAACATTAAAGGGTACCTGCCACAATGATTGTCTCTTTAGATCGGTGTGTAGTCACAGCTGACCCTGGAGGACCGGGTTGTCATGGATACGTCCTACGTCCGGAGAGTTCTGTATGTAAGCCCTATTCTAATTAATAGACCAAACAAAAGAAAATATAGTCAGAACACGTCATGGGGACACACCATACTAGATGGACAGTACCAGTTATAAGACTCACATGACCAGATTGTGTCAAGTCACAACCTGCAATCTCATGTACTCAGTTATGATAAGCCAATGGCTGCAGCAGAAATTATTGTAGCTGTAATTCAATAGCAGTAAAAAGACCATGTATAAGTAGAGGTTTAATGGAAAAAATATATATATTAAACTATCTTCTTATACATGGTCCTCCTATTGGATTATCCTGTACTATTCTAATTAATAGCACAGAACTCTCCAAGTGTGGGACGCATCTATGGCAACCCGATATTCTGGGATCACCTTGATTTGGAGAGAGAATAATCATAAAAGGTACTCTTTAAAGGCCACTTACGAGAAAAGACCATGGTGTAAAGTGAAACTGGCTCAGTTGCCCCTAGCAACCAATCAGATCCCACTTTGCATTCCTCGCAGACTCTTTGGAAAATGAAAGGGGGATCTGATTGGTTGCTAGGGGCAACTAAGACAATTCTAGTTTACACCAGTTTGATAAATCTCCCCCTATGTATAAACTATGAAAAACTAATATAATAATTGACTGCATTATGGTTTGGGGCTGCTGTCACATTCATAGGATTTGGTATTCATGGGTGGAGGGTCTTGCCTTCTTTGAACCATTCAATGTAGGGTGGGGTGTGAGCGCGCTTCATTTGTATGTTTAAAATGTTCCATTGCACAAAATATTCTCAAAGAGACAGTTGAATAGTATGCTGTTATGTATCATTCTGCTCATAATAGCATCATCATATAGGGACCAATAAAGTCAGCCTCCATGTAAGTTACTAGATGTAAAAAAGAGGCATATATGATGTATAAGGGTACAAACCCACTTGACGTATTTGCTGCGTGAATCAGTCTTAAAAATAAGCAGGCAAAACGCAGGTTGGCTTTATACAATTGTTCTGCGTTAAAATACGCAATTGCGTATTTTTGAAGCGTGAAGCTGCATGCGTTTTTCGCACAGGTTGTTAACAACTGATGCTTTGCTAACAACAAGCTTCACGCTTCAAAAATACGCAATTGCGTATTTTAAAGCAGAACAATCGTATAAAGCCAACCTGCGTTTTGCCTGCTTATTTTTAAGACTGATTCACGCAGCAAATACGTCAAGTGGGTTTGTACCCTAAAACAAACAATCAGAACTAATAACTAAGGTCATGGATCTTGAAGAAAACTAAAAAAAATTGTGCTCTGGCCTCATTCAGTCTTAATATATCAAAGAGAGTGACATTCCAACAGGGATCATTGAATCCTATGAGAAAAAGCTTTACCAATGCACCCAGTGGTTTTTATATAATTTACTTGGATGGAGGGATTAGGTTAAGGGAAAGATGGATTAAGGTCATTCTCATCATGACGCTCATCAATTAAACAAAGAAGGAAAAAAACAAAACAAAACGATACTTTACCTTTAGTTTACGGCGTCAAGAAAGTGATCGGAAGTCGTGAAAATAAATATTAAAGAAAATGTACAAAGCTTCACAAAACAAATGATAGTCTTCAATTGCTCTGTTTGTTCTCCTCTATTTACAACTTATCCAATTGTCTGTAATTTGATACTTTCCAGTTCACTCAAAGGTCTATTGATCAGAAGCTTCTAAGATTGTAACTTCAAAGTGTCTGCAGGAAGTTACAGACAATTTTCAAACAGTGTGTGGCTAGGCTTCATGGCAGGGAATTCATCCTTACCTATTAACATACTTGTGTCTGTCTGTCACACTTTATCTCCCCCGAGCTCTGTTGTGGGTATACATCAAGGAGAAAATTACAGACAATTTCAAAAATAAAATCTTAAAATATGTATGGCTTAAATAGAAGGAAAGAAAACATACACTAGTGGGAGCGGAGGGAAGACTCAGTCAGTAGTCCATCCAGTCTGACCATTATTATTGTAAGATCTTATTCTTCCTTATATAATGATGAAGCAATTCTAAAGACAGGCTGCAGTTATGTCAGGTATGTTTCAGTTTATTCACGGTTATGTTTTCTGTTATTTCGTTTAAAGTCAGAGCCAGGCATCTGCTATAAATTAGGTTAAGTTCACACTAGGTGTTTTCCTGTAGTTTTTTTCACTGCATGTTTTCACAGCAGAATAAACACGTTACATGAACGTGAATAAAGTTTGTGAAACTGTGATTTTTCCACTTTCGTAATGTAGAGCACATGATATGATCATATTATCTAAATTCATATTAAAAGTTCAACAACTGTTCCTTTATAGTCTTTGTTCTCTTTCTTTCAGTTAGTTGAGAATTTCTCTAGCTGGCTGTGTGTCATTCTTAAAGGGGAACTATCAGCAAGTTAGATAAATCTAAACTTCTGATAGCGCTCAAGCTGCTAATGAGGAAGGTATGTGTGTTACCTTCCTCCTCTGCGCCGATCCTGAGCTGTTAGTCAGGGTAAACTCCACTCTGGCGCACCGTTAGGAGCACTGCCGAGTCATCTAGCCCGCCCTCTCCATTGATTATCATTAGAAGGGGCTGGCCGAATGAAGTGGCAGTGAGCCTAACGGTGCGCCAGAGTGGAGTTTACCCTGACTAACAGCGCAAGAACGGCGCAGAGGAGGAAGGTAAGACTTATACCTTCCTCCTTAGCGTCCTAGGCGGTATTAGGAGCTATCAGATTAGATTAGATATTAGATTTGTCTAGTTCTCCATTAAGGTGACCATGCACTATTGTCGCCAATATTGGAGGTAGCATTCCTGCAAATCAGTGACCATCTGTATATTACCCACCTTATATACACAGAAAGTACTTTACTTTAACCCTTAAAGGACAGAGCCAGTTTTCATTTTTGTTCTTTTGTTTTTCCCCCGTGTTTAAAAGGCCACTGCGCGTGTATATTTTCCCCTACAGACCCATATGAGCCCTTATTTTTTGCAACACCAATTATATTTTGCAAATACAGACTTAATTTTTCTATAAAATCTGCTGCAAAACCAGAAAAAATGATATGTGGAGTGAAATTGGAAAAAAACGTGCCAAATGGAGTCGTCGTTCTTTATGGGAATCGGACTCATCTCTGATGCACGCGTGCCGGGCTTCTAACGGGGATATCTCAGCAGCGGGAGCAGCTCCAGGAGTGGGACTTCGTTCTCCGGGTAAGTATTAGGGTCTCTAGCGGGAGGTCGGCCGGGCTCTGTCCCGGCACGGGGGGTGACAGGTTCCCTTTTATGGTTGTTCACTAGTGTTAAAGTACCAAAAACGTATATATATGAAATGTTTTTTTAGAATGCATTTATAAGCCTTTTTTCCCCCAAGGATGTGTGGTGAGAGGTGGGATGAGATCACTAGAAAAAATCACTAGAGAAATGATTCTGCTGTTTGTTTTTGTTTTTACAATTCTTCTTCTTCTTTCTTCTTCTTCTTCCTTTAGGTATATTGAATATTACTATCTATCTATCTATCTATCTATCTATCTATCTATCTATCTATCTATCTCATTATTCATACCTGCTGTGGGTAGATGGGACCATTCTGTTTATGAGTCATGGCATCTATCTCCATTGTTTGCCTAGTCAGAAGTTCATGTTCCTGTATCTTCTACACCCTCATAGTTCACATACACCCTCTTATTCCTTTCCTTTGTGCTTGGGTTAGCTGGCATGTCTTTGATCTTCTCTAATTAAAGAGTTATTATTAATGCTGCTCTCTCCAAGGGAGGTGATGCTGTAAATTGGGATTTGTAATGTGACTGGGGAAATTGCCAGGCAAAAGATTTGAGGTGAATGGTAGTCAGATCTTGCTGACTGAATGCTTTTAAATGAATATTGAGCAACGTGTGAACCTGCCTATACATGGAGTTGATAAGAGACACTTAAAGGCATGTGGAAACTGCTTTTAATTAGTGTGTTGCAATTAGTATTAGTAAAATAAGTCATTTTTGTATTACACTATATTAATCAAGTCATTTCAGGTCACCACCTCAAGTTCTTACTTAGGCTAAGTTCACATCCAGCCAAAATGATGAAGCTTTGCTGTGTAGACTTGCACATCTGCACATCTTGCAAAATCTGCAGCACATTACATACTGGCCATGTGACTGAATAGAAATCTCATCCTTACCCATCTGCGGTAAGGTGAGTGTCATGCTTTTTCTTTTCGGAACATAACACCTACCACAAAAAATCTGCATGATTTAGTCCCAACATGCCTTTGCAGATTTACCAGTGTTTTTTATGGAGAAATTTTCTACCAACAACACAACACATCCTTACATGCTTTGCCTTTATTTCCAGTTATTGATGATTATAATTTCGCAAAAATGTCTAGCTCTCAGTGCTGCCATTGCCTCACTATAGAATGGCTACAGAGTACTGGTCATGTGCGGGCCAGCCTATATATCTGTATAGAGCTGCAAAGAGGTAGACAGGGAGGGGTACTGCATGTGCTCTAGCATGGCTACACATACACTAAAAAGATACCACTCACTTGCCAACCATAGCAGTAGACTGCATTTAAAACATATGCAGTCATGACCACTAGACCAAATGGCCATAATCATTGATATTACACAAAAAGTGCTGGGGACATAGGTGGAGCTTTATCAAACTGGTGTAGAGTAAAACTATCTCAGTAGCAACCAATCAGATTCCACCTTTCATTCCTCACAGACACTTTGAAAAATGAAAAGTGGAATCTGATTGGTTGCCGGGGGCAACTAAGACCATCCTTCTTTACACCAGTTGGATTTTCAAAAATCAGTGTTTCTGAAAATATTTTAAAATATGTACATATATCTGTCACAATCTGTCATAATCTATTATTACAGATTACCAATGGATTGCGGAGATGAGAATACCTTTTTAGGTAACCTTTCTTAAGGCCCTATTACACAAAGCGATTATCGGCCGTATTAGGCCACTACGGCCGATAATCGCTTCATGTAATTAAAGGCAACAATCAGCCGTCATGCACAATGTCAGCTGATTGTCGTTTTTTAACATCTTTCAATGTGTTGAAAAAAGAAAGACAACGATAGCAAAGATCTGCTGCTGTTGCTCCACATAATAGTAGCGGCGGCAGAAGACCCCCCACAGCTTCTTCATATTTGTTTCTATTTTCTGATTTCTAAATTTTTTATTAAGATTTTTTTTTTAATAGGGATATGCTTTACAGCAGACCCCATGGGCATAGGCAACAATAGACAGGAACTTTCCCATTAACATGAATGAAAAAGGTGTCTAACCTTGCTCTGTGACTTTCGGGATGGTTTAATAGGAAAGAGAAACCATGATGTGAACACCTATTGCTTCCAGAAAACTCCTTAGCATCATAGACAGAACAAGAATCCTCAGCTTAGTTTTCGGACTAGTAGTGGGATGAAAACAGCGAGATTATAGGATTATTATAAAACATAGATAGTAAAATGGGAACAAAAAAAAAATCTAATTTAAATATATATGTATGTTTAACATGTAAACTTGATTTAAACAAAAAGTCATTTTCTGATGACACATTCGCAACTTCTATCCGTCTCACTGTAATATAATACTATCCACTTCTGTGTTAATTACTCTACAGAGCTTAGTATTGTTTGAAGATATTAAAATTATACTCTCTAAGCCCTCTGCAAGCTATTAACAGCTTAAAGACCTGCTTCGTAATAGTACGGCACCAGTATGTCTGCTACATACTATTAGAGTGGCAACATGATCATAGGTGGAGTACGGCTGTCAATCATGGCCAGTCTTTGCTCCAGCAGCAGAGATCAGAGAAACCTGTTCATCCCTTTGTTCATATTGATCAATACTGATTGCAATGTACATATGGGAAGACAATGCAGGAACCTCTTTTGTAATTGTTGCGGAGATGCCCTATGATGCCCATACCTTATATAACCAAAGTTCATAATGTTAATGAATACTTAGGTAACCTCTGACAACTGCATGTATATTTATACAGGACAAGGTCTAAAAAAAGGATAAATGAGGCAAATACTTAAAAATAATAGATCGTCCTATGCAAAAATTGCCGACTATTTTTAAGTATTCACCTGGCATAGCGTTGATAAATCTTGGAATTTGTAAAAAAAAAAATATGTAAAAGAAGTAATCATAATAATAATAATTAATTAAAACTTTTTGTTAAAACAGTATTAAAAAAGAGAGAACTTTTTTGAACAATTAAAGTTTACTTAATGTAAACAGAACATTAAAAAATCCCTATCATTGTAACTAAATGGGCATAAACAAATTACATTATGACCACTGATGAACATCGGGTTAAATTAAAACTATGCATGCATTGTAAAAAGTCTGCATTTCAGTAACATAAATACTATGGGGGAGATTCATCAAAGGGTGTAAAATTTAGACTGGTGCAAACTACCCACAGCAACCAATCACAGCTCAGCTTTCCTTTCAGCACTGCCTAAAGCTGAGCTGGGATTGGTTGCTGTGGGTAGTTTGCACCAGTCTAAATTTTACACCTTTTGATAAATCTCCCCCTATATGTATATACGGTATGATGGGAGATATCAGTTTTTTATGCTGCCCGAAGAATGGACAGAATGAAACAGGAGCAGGCCTTTTTATTACATGTCTTAATAAATGTCTGCTATTCAAATACAGCTAAGCAGCAGGGCTTTGAGTCATCTGGGCAGTTCCATTCGGCCTCTTTGCACCTGCTGGGCTTGAATGATGGATCTGTCCCTATACACAAATAGAGAAACATCAATGAATCCCAGCACCGGGTGGGACTTCCCCAGTAACTGGAATTCCCAATCCCGCAAGATTTTTTAAATTATAACTCTCAGAAGTTCCATCGCATTTCAGAGTGAGTCACCGATGACTGTAATATGCATGTCCTTGTTTCTTATCGCCTCTGGTTTGGGCAGCAGAAAATGGAATGTGACAGGTTTTCTTTAAAGGGGTTACCCAGCCTTTAAGAATGGGTGGCAAATTCTCTGGGTGCACAATCAGCGTTAGATTCCAGCACCTGTGGTTAGGCCATGTGGCTGAAATTCAATTTACCTGACTGGATGAAAACTTCTGGTAAAGGGCGACCATTACTGTAATATTAAAATTTATATTAGTCCCCTGAAACCTTAAGTCAGGGCAGTTCCTAGGTCATTTTGCTAACAGGGCGCTTGAACAACCACCGGATGACATGAGGCAGGAGAGAGGCGCCACACAATGTTATGTCAGTTCTGTTTAAAATGACGTCCTTCATTTTAAAAAATCTCCATTGAACTTAATAGTAAAAATGGAAAAGAACGGTGACTAAAGAAAAACTGTGTGTGAACAACTAATAAAAAACGTCCACTGTTTGCAAAAGACGTCCGAAAATAATTGTCATGATCATTACTTTGACATCCGCAGTGATAACGTCCGTTATTCAATACATTGTGTGCATTGGACGTCCGTCGTTCCATTGACTGCAATGCACTGCATTGCAGACAGCTAAATCGCGGCAATTAAGGTTGTTTTTGTAAATTGCAAAAGCGACCACCTTTTCTCTATTTTTGACGTTGTGTGAACATAGCCTTGTTTTGTCTTCTCTGTCAAATTTAGTTTTACTTTTACTGTGTTTAAACCTAGCCTTAGTGATATTCAAATTTTTCTTGTCATCAAACAATTCATCCAGTTTGTTCTAATCTTCCTGTACATTCCCAACAACAATAATGCTACTTAGCGACCAATATATAGGTCTATTTATCTGCTCATCATTCCAAAGTTTGGTATAATATTCAAATATAAAATTTTCATCATTAAAGTCATCTCAGAACTACATATAATGAATCTCAAGCAAGGGAAAGTGTAATGAGTCACTTTCTAGAAATGTTTGAACTACATTAGACAAACAATGGGTTCTGTCTTTACCAGAGATTAGAGAAGATGTTTAACCTTCCACAGCCACCTGTGACAACCTAGTGCCACTTTTATTTGATCTTTGGCTTTCCTTTTAAACTGCTTAGTGCTGGACAGACTTCAAAGCTTTATTGCGCAGGCTGAACCTTTCTATCTACTGCAGGTAACAGTTATGATTATATGGAATTTATGGAGTATATAAAACCCTGCTGTGTACCTGGTCAAAGGTGACTTTTCTATTAAGCAATCTATCACATTCTAAATGCCATTCAACTGGCTTCATCAAACATACTCAGATATACATAGAGATGTATTACTATATAAAACTAGTATAAAGTGTATGAACTGCTCAAGGACACATTGATCTGATGTAAGCTTGAAAATGACATAGTCATGGGCACATTTATGTTTGTACAATTATTAGTTGTGATTTTTATTATGTGAAGTTAGAATGTTTAAAAAGGTTCATTGGGATTTAAAGTGGTTGTATCTAAAGATAACATGTCTGGATATTATAGAGCGTGCTCCTCTGTCCGGTACTCCCCACAATAAGCCAGATGGAGAACTGCTTTGTATGAGTGACTCCCATTCAAGTCATTCCTGTGTTGGATGGATATTCCTCTGTATAGCTACCATAAAATACCACATTGCCCTTGCAGTGGTTGGGGCTAAAAATTTTTTCCCAATGGCGATCTGCAGCTAAGACTAAGACAGCTAAGGGCCCTATTCCACTGGCCGATTATCATTCAGATTATCGTTAAATCGTTCTAATCTAAACGATAATCGTTCGGTTGAAATGCAGTTAACGATTAACGACCGAACGAGAAATCGTTGATCGCTTTATAAGACCTGGACCTATTTTTATTGTTGCTCGTTTGCAAAACCTTTGCAAATCGTTAGCATTGAATAAGACATTGTTTGGTCGATCGCAGTACATAGGAATGCAATAGCAAAGAAATAGCGAAGAAAAAACAATCGCAAATACGATCATAAGTAACGATTATCCTTTTATTGAAATGAGTGAACGTTTTCAGGTCTTTCGCAATAGCGGTCGTTTGAGATCGTTAATCGTTAACGATTATGCAAACGATAATCGTCCGGTGGAATAGGGCCTTAAGACAGGCCGCTCTAAAACTGCAGGGCTCGGGACTCAGGGAGAAGCAGAGCGCAGGAGGAGCCCTGGACCATGGATAGGTAATGTATGCACTTTGCAAATCGTCAGCCGCCGGCCGCGCACCGTTATTACACGTAGCGGTGCACTGGTCAGTGCATGACAATTATAGGTCCAAACCTATATTAACGATCAGCAGATGATCGTTGTCATCGGCTCATCGTTGTGTTTATTACACAGAACGAAAATCGTCCGGATAGGGCCGATTTGGCCGGTTATCGTTCTGTGTAATAGTACCCTAAGAAGGGAGAGCCCCATGGCCAGTGATTGGCTGAACGGGCTGTCACTCCTGTGTCTCAAGAGGGACAGCAAAGCTGGATTCGGGGCAGATTTAGTAAAAATTTGCTTCATTGACTGCATGTCACGCTACCTGATGGTGCGACTCCTTTGCTTATACAAGTGAATTGGGTTGCACTTCCTTGCTAGGCGTGCAATACGGTTATTCCTGGTCAGACAAATGGGAATCACCATGTAACCACTGCCTTATATATGGGAAAAAATGAAATAGATTGAACTTTGTTTTACCTATAAGACCTCTAATAATAGCCTTTTATACATAGTTGGCTCTCTCTACACTGCTATTAGGCCTCCTTACTGTTATAGGGTTTTTAAACGGCATTCATTACATGTTTTCTTCAAGTTATTTTCAGTGTATTGACGCATAAAAGAAAAAAAATTAAAAAAAGGAAGAAAATATTATTTCTAATTAAACTGATGTGTGTGAAGCCACTATTAGGCTATGTTCACAGTACGTAAAAGTACGGTCGTTGTTGCCATCGGCCTATATTTCTATGGGGTACACATCGTATACGCTGCAGGTGGGATCCTGTGCGGACCCGCAAATAACTGACATGTCAGTTTTCTGTGGCCGCAATTCATTGAGGAAACGCTGTCAGTTCACACAATGAAGCGAGCGGCTCCGGCCGCTTGCTTCATTGTGTGCTGTAGGAGGTTCCGATGCGTGTGTGCTGATGCGTCCGCATCAGAACCCTGCAGCCGGAAAGATCATACTTAATTTCCGGGTCACGGAACGGCCAGTCTCATACGTAGTGTGAACAAAGCCTTAGAGTCTATTTCTATTGATATTGACAAATAAATTGGCTTTGCTTGCTGTGCATTATTTCTTGTAATTCCATGAGAAGTAAGATATTCCAGAAAGGTAACACTGGAGCCTGACTGCGACTTGTGTCAAAAGGTATTCAAATGACTTCTATTAAAAAATCTCAATCCTTCAAGTAGTTATCAGCTGCTGTATTTATTTCCAGTCTGATACAGTGCTCTCTGGTGCCACCTCTGTCAGCGACAGGAACTGTCCAAAGCAAGAGAGATTTTATGGTTCAATGTTTTTATTAGGTTTTTTAAGAACATATTACAAAAGAGAAAATCTATAAGCACTGCAAGATTTTTCCAGTATCTGGCTAAACATATCTACCCAGGAACATCAGACAAATGCTGCAGCAATTGTGGCGACCATGACACGCTCTTTCATTTACTTTGGCAGTGCCCTGTAGTGAAACCGTATTGGGACTAATGTACTGAAATCATTAATAGAGTACTACAGGTACAGCTGCCCCACATGATCCTTCTTTTCTTAGATACCCACTCTATTCCTCCCACAATCAGACCATTAGCTTGTCTACTATTTATACAAGCAAGAGTGATTTTCTATGGGGATTTTCTACTGCTCTGAACAGTTCCTGTCACAAACAGAGGTGGCAGCAGAGAGCCCTGTGTCACAGTGGAGAGAACATACCACTTCCTGCAAGGCATACAGTAGCTGATAACTACGTGATGGATTAAGATTTTTTAATAGAATTAATTTACAAATTTGTATAACTTTATGACACATGTTGATTTGAAAATATTCCTTTTTCCCCGCTGGAGTCTCCCTTTAATAATAAATAAAAAATAGTAAATAATAATATAATATAAAAATATTGAGATAAACACAAGTACAAGTAAATATTAAGATAAAACAACTACAACAAACAGAAGATTCATGGGAAATTTTAAGATTTATGTCCGTGTAGACAAAAGGTACACCTGTATGTAATGGCCAGTGCATTAGAATTTTAGCAAATCCTCAATATTATTGGCCAAAGTGCACTGACTTTAGCCACTGCGGATGTCTTTGCATTTCTATCATTTTTTTTATTTATTTTTTTTAACTTTTTCTTATACAGTCATGTACAGTATAAGTTTTATTGCTAATATTCAGCACAGGGGTCTATAGATGACTCTCTATTGCTTTACCACGCAGGTGTGAAATAGTAAGGTTAACCCTTTCCCCTCATATGCTTATTAATCATCCCTGTAGAGTGAGTCTGCTTCACTTCGCCCATTATAAAGCACAAGTATTTCCTCTCTTATTTTGTAAACAGTCATTCTGCTTATTACCCATCCCCTTTACTTTGAAATATCTGCAGACGTAGAATGCTGGGAACATTGTTGGCGCTACATAAGAAAGATCCACCCTGCCCTAAGGAGATTGTGTCACTGGTGGAATAAAGGTGTATCCAGTTTAACTTGACTTGCTATACAGCTTTTAAGCCTTTTCTAGGTATGACACAAATATGTAGGATATTGATGCAGCCATTTCTACAACTGCAATTATATAGACCCATTTGCTTCATGGACGCCAGAAATGTAACCCCTATTAGGATAATGGGATTGCTTGCCATTTTATTTTGTAAACTGAAACTTGAAATGGTTTTGATAGCCATCTCACTGGTGTGTGATGTTATTACATGTCAATGTTAATCTGCCTCGTCTATCTACACGCACTTTCTTCTCCAGGTAGGAGAGTATAACTTCATTTAATGGGGGTCATGTATCAATGGGGTGATTTCTTAGACGCCATAATTGATGTATTGACGTTGCCTAAAATGACAGCATGTGAAGCATCTGAAGATTTATCAATGCAATAACAAATATTTGTGGTGCCATATGTACTCGAAATCTTTCTACACATAAAAAATGTGTGTTTTTAGTTACACTGAGCATTTCATTTTGGAAAAGTGCTAAAAAACGCTTTTAAGGGCAATCTGATGTGATTTTTCATGTCATTTTTAATGCACCAAAAAAATGTGTATAGACCAAAAGAGTTTTTCACAGATTGATGGAGTGATGGAGTGGAGTAAAGATCTAGTGTATTGTGTAAGTACATTATTAGACATTTGTTACAATCCTAGCCTCACCCCTTTCCCTCCCACTTGCCCTAGGCCACAGCATCTTTTTTTGGGCTCTTTGACGGCCATATTTTGTAGACGGCTGTCATTTTGAGGCCAAATAGCAACTGTTATTTAAAAACAACAGTTGTTGTTTGTGGAATAACGGCCATGTATTGAAATAATGGCCGTTGTTTTGAAATAACGTGAAATGTCCAAAAAAACGGCTGTCAAACATCCAAAAAAGACAATGTGTGGTTGTGGCCCTAACCTTTTTTTACTGTGTCTTGCACTCCTTTTGCTTGCTATGGAGGTCCACTTCATTTTTCCTATGGCAGCATCCTTCTTGCAAACATGGACAAGAACAAACTGGATCCGGTATAGTGCAACGATTCTTCTTTATTGGAGCAACATCCATGGGAACAGCGCAGAAAGCCCCTCAGAGAGCTACCAACGTGTTTCTGGTGCATGCACCCTTAATCATAAGTATAATTTGTTCTTTGCTACGGACTAAAGTACTTTCTCAGCCACAGTGTGCTAAAGCAGCTAAGCGTTGATTTGACTTATGAATACTAATAGCAGAAAAAGTTGATAATGTACATTACCGTGAGTTCACATCTATTTTTATAGCTCATCACATGTCTCATCACATTACCTGTAGGTAACAGTATATATAATATGTTTTGTGTATATTTACCCTAGTAATACAGGTGTAATACCTCCACAGGAGTAATTACCTCCTCAAAGATGGCACCACTAAATATGAGCATGGAGGTTTAGTAGATGTATTTGCTATCGAAAAAGTGGTGTTGCCTAGTGATGAGCGAACCTTGACCATGCTTGGGTTCGTCCAAATCCGAAGGCTCTGCATTTAATTACTGGTGGCTGAAGAAGTTGGATGCAGCCCTAAGACATAGTTTGTATCCATGTTTTTCAGGATTCCCTAGGGCCGCATCCATCTTCTTCAGCCACTGGTAATCAAATGCAGAGCCTTCGGGTTTGGACGAACCCAAGCATGGTCAAGGTTCGCTCATCACTAAGCACTACCCCTTTTTAACAGCAAATAAATGAGAACTATCTACTGAACCTCCATGCTCAGCTAAAAAGTTTCTGGATGCTCCTGATAAATATCTAGTTTGAAAATTGTTAATGTCATGTATATGTTCCAGTACACGTATATTGAACTTTCTAATGGTACCACCTACATACTTTTATTGCATGGTTCATCCCTCCTGCCACTGTCTTCCTCCTCAGTCTAGGCTACCCAGATGGTGATATTAAATTCCTCCATCAACACCCCATGGCCATACCCTATTTAACCCTTAGAGGACCCTGCCAATTTCAATTTTTGCGGTTTCGTTTTTCCCTCCTTGTGCTTAAAAGGCCATAGCACTTGCATTTTTCCACCTAGAAACCCAAATGAGCCCTTATTTTTTGCGCCACTAATTGTACTTTGCAATGACAGGCTGAATTTTTTCATAAAGTACACTGCGAAACCAGGAAAAAAATTCAAATTTCCTTTATTTGGGGGGTTTTCGTTTCATGCCGGGGTAAAACTGACTTGTTATATATGTTCCTCAAGTCGTTACGATTACGACGATATGTAACATGTATAACTTTTCTTTTATCTGATGGCCTGTAAAAAATCCAAACCATTGTTAACAAATATATGTTCCTAAAAATTTCTCCATTCCCAGGCTTATAGTGCTTTTATTCTTTAGTCTATACAGCTGTGTGAGGTGTCATTTTTTGCGCCATGATGTGTTCTTTCTATCGGTACCTTGATTGCGCATATGCGACTTTTTGATCGCTTTTTATTAACATTTTTCTGGATTTGATGCGACCAAAAATGCGCAATTTTGCACTTTGGGATTTTTTTGCGCTTACGCCATTTACCGTGCGAGATCAGGAATGTGATTAATTAATAGTTCAGGCGATTACGCACGCGGCGATAGCAAACATGTTTTTTTATTTATTTATTTGTTTATTTTTATTTATAACATGGGAAACGGGGGGGTGATTCTGACTTTTATTAGGGGAGGGGGCTTTTTACTAATACCCACACTTTTATTTTAAATTTAACTCTTTTACTAGAAGCCCCCCTAGGGGACTTCTAGTATAAGTGCACTGATTTCTCATTGAGATCTGTGCTGCATAGATTTGCAGCACAGATCCATGAGATAGGCACATTGATTGCTTCCGGCTGCTGCAGCTCGAGTGCCGAGACGGGATCAGCGCCATTACAGTGCTGACCCCGGAAGGGGTAAGATGTGTGCGTCCCGGAGGAGTGATCCTCCCCACTAGACACCAGGGAATGGATGCATTCGGTAATCGAATGCAGCTGTCAACTTTGACAGCGGCATCCGATTACTGTATTAGCAGGCACGGCGATTGGACCGTGCCCGCTAATACCTGCGGTCCGGGGTTACGAGTGGTGAACTCGGTGAGGGGGCCCTAGACGTACGGGTACGTCCAGGGTCACCTAAGGGTTAAAGGACCTCTTTGCTATTTTTTGCCACCTGAGTATAAAGAGGTTTCTACATTCCTAAAATCAGCGACCACTTTCAGAGAAACAACCTTGGCAATCGCTGCACTAAAGTCCAGGTCCCACTACATGTGTGAACACCAGGGGGCTCCTAAGACTCCACTCCAAAGCAACTTATGAGATTCACCTCCGCTGCCAGGTAGGTCATGTGTCAGCTGCAGAGTATATATTTCCACAGCAAATATCCAAGTATCAGCAGTAGTAATTTGGTGAACATCAAGATATTCGGTTCAGATCCCAAACATAAAAAAAAATGATTGTGATCGGTTCGTGTTCACGAACAAATGATGAACGTACAGTATAAGCATTTTGGTCTCTGCACATGCGTACAGATTTAGAGTTGCTTCACATGTACCGCTGCGCAGCTGATTTTCTGCTGCGGATCCGCAGCAGATTCGCAGCAGATTTGACTACATGGATGAACACAGCATTAAATCCGCACTGTAAAATCCGCTGCAGATCTGCAGTCCATTGAATTTAATAGCAAAAATGGAAAAAAGGATGGTGAAAAAATAAAAACGGTATGTGAACAACAAAAAAAATAAACTCCGCTGTTTGCAAAAGACGTCCGAAAATAATTGACATGATCATTATTTTGACCTTAGCACAGATAACATCCGTTATTTAATACATTGTGTGCATTGGACGTCCCTCATTCCATTGACTTCAATGCATTGCACTGCAGTCATTTAAATCACAGCAATAACTCATACCTTTACAAATAGAAAAAGCGGACACGTTTTCTCTTTTTTGATGTTGTGTGAACATAGCCTAATGCTGTTTTTTCAATATAATATTTTAATTGTTATTTTTTTAAATTACATCAGTTAAATTGATCGTATTGACAGGGTTGCAGACTATGTTTGGGCTGGATGAGGATATTGTTATAATTGGTTGTGTTGTTATTATTAGTAATGATACATGTTCTTCATTTAATATATACAGTTCAGGTTTTATGTTAAATTACAAGTGGAGCTGCGGAGGAATCAACAACACAGCTTTTATTTTTTTTCTTAAATTCATCAAAAAAAAAAATAAAAATCTTGCTTTGTTCTGAAATCCAATAATGCTGTGCCAGAAGAAAGTCAGGCCTGCTCGATCAGTGCTTAGAGTTCTTACAATCTTTTGTTGTCGAGGCAGCAGGGGCCCAGCTTTCATCGTCAATGCGTAAAATTTAACACCCTCCCCTCAACATGCTTACTTACTCACTTTGTTTTTGTTCATCAAATTAATTATTTATGTATTGATTTGTCTTTGAAGAAAGCTTGAAGAGAGATAAACCCTGACAAAGAGAAGATAGTCTTTGAGTTTATTTGCTTAACAAGTTTGTAAGGCACATTTCTTTTTGCATAAAGACATAAAGTATCTGTAGCCACACAGATATGTTATTATACAATGACACGCGTGCGTTCAAGTGAGCAACAATTATCAAAAAGTTCATGTCTCTATCAATTTAGTGGACTT
The DNA here is from genome assembly GCF_027789765.1 of Dendropsophus ebraccatus. NCBI lineage: Eukaryota > Metazoa > Chordata > Amphibia > Anura > Hylidae > Dendropsophus > Dendropsophus ebraccatus. The sequence continues at coordinate 47,208,540 of NC_091465.1, forward strand.
ACTGTTGTTACACATGGTTTGGATTATAAAAGGTCAGTAATCCAGAATTATGCTTTATATATACTTATTTTGGATTAAGGCCTTATTCACACGTTCCGTGAAGTTGTCCGTGATCACAGATCCATGATCACTGACAATATTATAGCCTATTGCTTTCTATTGAGCTATTCACACATTCCTTTTTTTCCCACGGATCCCCAATCCGTTCCGTGAAAAATAGGACAAGATGACAACACGGATTGCCCCATAGAAGTCTATGAGATCCATGTTTTGCATGGAAAGCATGGATATGTAACATCCGTGCAATCCGTGCAAAACACGGATGCAATGTAATCAGTGTAATTTAAAAAGCTTTAAACAAATCTGTGAAAAACATGGACAAAACAGACACGATCACGGATGTTTTTTCACTGATCACAGAGGTAGATTGTGGACTTCATCCATGGACTTTAAAAATCACTGACCCTAAACCTATATACGTTAGAGAAAGACTAGACAAGCCCCAAGGTTTTCAGCTGGACAAGTCAGGTATCTTATGTGTATAGGCATTTCCTGAGTTTGCAACCATTCCGAGGGGCCCTTTTAGATGGGCCCTAAATAACTAGCAATATACTAAACTTGCCATATACTAACCAGCTTGCAGCAAGGCAACACAAACAATCGTTGGATTTTATGTGTCACTTCACCTTCATCATTGTTAGCCACACATCCTCTATTTACATGTGCGACTGACTAGGGACGATTTTAAGGCCTGTATAAAGGAGACGGTCGGCCAAAGAACAAGCGTTTTCTCATTCGTCAACCGATTGGCGGTCCATTTACATCAGTCAATTATTAGGAAAGAATGAATATTTTTAAAAACTTTTATTCAGCGGGTAATCAGCCGATGTAAAAAGACACCTGAGTATGTTACCTCGCTCCATTCTGTCTTCTGTAACTTTTAAGCATCTGTGCAAGTAAAGAGTGTTGTTTCTCTGAAACTCCCTGTCTCCTGGGCATTGTTCACTAGTGGAGTGCACACACTTTGACTCCATCTGCTAGGGACAGTACTGCCAGGTGTGCCCTATTTACACTCTCTGTGGAATGGGAGGTCTGGTTGTCTGAGGCCTATGTGACAGAACCATGTTAAAGAGGGCCTCTCGCCACTTCTGACTTGTCTGTTTTAGCAAATATATGGAATATTCATGAAATCATAATTCTGGAACATTTTTCTTATAACTCTGTGATGTGCTGTGCTGTTGTTTTTTACTTATTAAAAATTTATGACTACACAACCAACTGGGTATTACCAATTGGGGCATGTCCTTGTACCATTATTCCTGTCAACTTTGATTGGATAGTATTAGACAATGTAGGAAAATGTCCCCATTTAGTAACTCTGTTGTACCTCTGTTGGGCCATCTCTATTGTGGCTACTAGATGAGATATGGTTGGGCATGGAGGCATACAGGTTTTGTAAAGAATCCTGTGGCACAGTTATTCACACATGTTGGAGCGGAGCCTGAGGATTCTGCATTCTTTTAGGTTGCTGAAGAGGGCGTTCCAGATGATCTCATAAAAACTTATTGGCAATAAATCTGGCAAATGTGCAAGCCAAGAAAGTGTTACAATCATGAGAAATATTCTTGGGGACCCTTACTTTGTGTGAATAAGCAATATCCTTCTGAAAATTGGCATTTTGATATCCTTTCAAAACATGTGGCCTCAGGATGTCCGTCAGATATTAGCAGAGCTGTTAGTGTTCCTCAAATCACTACTAGGGGTGACCGACTGTTATATGTGATGGCTCCCTAGATCATCACAGTTGGGGCAATTTCACGCTCCACAGCAAAGGCACCATCAAAGTACTCACTATGAAGCCTCAATACTACTGCATCTCAATCAGAACCTGGATTCATTGTTGTAGATGATACTCTTCCAATCCATAGCTGTCCAGGCTTCTGGTTCACGATACCAGTGCAAACAAGGGCAACATTGGCTTACTGTTAATGGTAGGACATGTAACATCATGTGTGGTGACATCAAATTTCCTCCTGCTTAGTGCCTTCAAATGGTCCGGGCAGAGACAGGGCTGAATAATGAAGATGCCACCTCTGTCTCGATGGTGGACAAGGAAAATGTGGAATCTTTTCATGCTTGTTGGCAGATCAAACGATCCTCAACTTTTTTTCAAGTCTGGACCATCCAAAGCCTGTTTGTCATGTGCCTGTGTGTGGTGTCACATACCAACTGCTCCAAACAACTCCTAAAAGCTTAGTCAAAATGGCCTAAATGGTGAGAAATTTGTTGAAAAAAAAAAAAAAAACTTTCTCTCAGTCTCTCAGTCACCTCCTAAAGTCTATCAACTGAGCAAAATGTCTTTAAGGGCTTTTGCAGTCTGTATGTTTCTAATTTACCTAATCCATCCTAGCGGCGCAGTAAGGCCGGGCGCGGCCATCTTGATTATGTCCCTTGCGTTCCAATGGTGCATTCCACCGTCGGACCGCAAGTGACGTCATCAAGATGGCGCCCGGCTTTACAGCACCGCTACAGAGGACTGGGTAAAGTATAAGATACAGACTGCAAAGGCAGTCTGTATCTTCATAAAGTCTATTCCTGAAAATACAGACTGCTTTTGCAGTCTGTATCTTATACTTTACCCAGTCCTCTGTAGCGGTGCAGTAAAGCCGGGCGCCATAGGCATATTGCCTATGCTGTTGCCCAATATATAAGTATTGGTCCTATAAGGTTACCTAGATATAATTTTTTTAGATAAAAGGAGAATACAGTGGCGTCACCCATATTAGGACAACTAGAATACTTTGTAAAAACAGCAAGAGAAATGCCGAGAGTCTGTGAACATCTGCTGACTAAATGTAAAGCTGGTAGTAATAGTCTGCATGACTTATACTATGTGTGCAGTTTTAACTCTACAATTGCTGACATAACTATTAGACATTGGACTGTACACATAAATTATGTTGCTTAGTCCTAAATAAGTCTGATTCACGCTCACACAGATATTCTCCTCATAAAACACCTGGTAAATATTCCACTTCAAAGGAAATCCTGGCAAAAAAATAGTGCTGTTTGTTAAGCAGATGTCTGAATTTGTTTGGATCATTGCTTAGCAACAGACCCTAATGCAAGATTCCACTAGAAGATAACAATGTCGGAGCTCCGCACGTCTGGGGAGATCTGTTGTGTCACTCTCTAGGCCGGTGAAGGCCTGGTCCTGCATATTAATATACACCACCAGCAGAGATACCGATAACATATACCATGGCAATGTAACATGAATGTATTTCTCATATTGCTGTCTTAATATAGGCCACAGTTACAAATTGTCTGTAAATTCTTGGGCAGTCTGTAAAAATATGGCACTTTGTTCCAGTGTCTGTAAAAAACAAATATGATGTATTCATGACTTTATTGAAGCTGGAGAAAGTTATTTAGATTAGTGTGAATTTTTTTTAACAGGTTCCAGTAAATGCTGCTGTTATCTTTATATCACCGTTACGAGCTATAGACATGTATCGCTTCAAATCTTTATGGGTCATTATAGTTTTCCATTGTGTCTGTATAAATGTTGGCCATTTTTGGGATACGTTTAAAAAAATAAAAAAAAAAAATTGTGATTTTTGGTCACATTTATGTTTTTGTGCCTGAATATCTTCTTTTAAAGAAACTGCTTATGAATAAATAGGATATACATTAGAATCTTTATTACAGAAACAGTAAAAAGTCTATCTAGGTTAACATTAAAACAAGTACTGTAAATTTATATACTGATGAGTCATGGCAATAAAAGCAGCTAAGTTCTATTATGCAAGGCAAGCTACCTAGCGATATAGCACTGTGCACAATAGTCATTTAAATCTCTCTTCTTGTAAATTTATTTAAAGGGAATAAGCATCTTAAAGGTAAAGTCTGGCAAAAAAAATGTATATATATATATATTTTTTAAATCAGCTAGTACCAGAAAGTTATATAGTTTCCAGTACTTATCAACTGCAGGAAGTGGTGTGTTTTTTTTTTCAATCTGACACAGTGCTCTCTGCTGCCACCTCTGTTTGTGAAAGGAACTGTACAGAGCAGTAAAAAAAATACACCACTTACTGCAGGACGTACAGCATCTGATGAGTGCTGTAAGACTGGAGATTTTCAAATAGAAGTTATTTACAAATTTATATAACTTTCTGATACCAGTTGATTTGGGGAAAAAAAATATTTCTCGCTAGAGTTGCCCTTTATATTCTGCTGGTGCTTCACAGAAAATAATAAGTAAAACATACTCACCCAACCTGTCTCTTGGAGGTGCCCTGTGATATTATCAGGTGGTAGGACCTGAAGATGTCACTGGGGGACCTCCAAGGGAGCGTGGTAGGTGGGAGTGGCATGTTTATTATTTAAACAGAAAAATACAAGAAGGCTGCATGCTTGAAGGTTTCCTAATATGGGACGCTACAAAGAGGAATATGCTACCTTTACTATAGCTCGCCTTTGTTCTGTTTTTATTACTGTTGAGCAAGGACTAAAATGCTCGAGTGCTTGTTACTCAAGTCAAGCATTTTTTAATGGTCGAGTGCTTGACTCAAGTAGTGAACCCCATTGAAATCAATAGGAGACTCAAGCATTTAACCAGGTGGACACTGTTCAGAACCTATTGCATTTTTTTGTTGTTCTAATTTTTGTATATTTTGTCCCTTAAAGGGATTTGTAAATGAATTATACAAAAATAAGAATGAAGAAATGAATAGATTACTGCAAGACATATTAGAACTCCACAGGTGGTATATAGAAAAAAAAGTTTGGTCAGCCCTTCCACTAGAAATGTCCTTTTATTGTAGAAACATAAAAATCCAAAGTGTAAACACCCAGAAGGAAGAATTGCACAATACTAACGCATTTCTGGCTTATAGCCCTTAATCCTTGCCGGCGGTATGCCACCTATACCTACTGTAAGCACCACAAAGTGCTTGGCTGAGGATCAAGTTCGATCTAGCACCCCAAAGCTTAATTGAGCAAAAGATTTTATATAATAATAGTTTCTTTAATTTGCTAATTAGAATGCTCCATGCTGCGGGGGTGGGGCACTTTACCCCTCAGTGCAACAAAATGGCCACCTGCTGGTAGTTTTCCTTTTATATGATAATCTTAGCATCAGTAGATATTGTATGAATTTATACAGTATACATGTACCAAAGGAAAGACTGGTTAGTTACAGCCCTATAACATGGCACAATAATCAGCCAAATTGGGCCAATTTGGCCTATTAATGCTCCATGCAATAGAGACTGATCATTGGTTTAGGTTTGGACCTAAAATCGTTGGGCACCGACTGTGCATCGCTATGTATAATAGCAATGCATGGACGACAATTACCCAAACACCTGAAACCTTACCTCGCCCCGCTCCTGGTATCTCCTGTGCTCCGCAGTTTCCCGGTCCCAGCAGACCACCATGGCCTTTGATTGGCTTAGCGTCCTGTCAGCTGACAGGCCACTCAGACGGTGCTGCCTCCGGGAACGGAAAACTGTGGAGCACAGGGGAGAAGACCAGGAGTGGGGAGATGTAAGGTATCAGGCGTTTGGGCAAGGGCTGCATGGACATTGCTAACAATGTCAATGCAGCTCTTACTGCCCGATTATCAGGCCGTCTAATAGATCCAGTAAACGAGCACTGATATAGCAGATTGGCTCTCGTTTACTAAAATGACTAAAACTATGCCTAAAGTCGTAGTCGACCCATGTAATAGGGCCCTAATGCACTAAGATGAGAATAATAATAATACGTTTTGGGCAGTAAGAAAAGGGCAGATTCTGGAGATTTTTTTGAGGTGGAGGTAACATAAACAGGCAAGTGATTGCATATAGGTAGAATAAGACATACATAAGTGGAATATAACCACAGGACAGTGGGTGTCCTACTACACAGGAGTCATGGTGGTGCCCCACATTGAAATAAAAACATTAGCTTTAGTTAGGTTTGTAGATCATTGAAGTACAAGGAATACACTTTCCAAAAGATTTAGTTTTTGACAGAGATGACATGAAGTTATGGGCAGCTGACAGATGATCAAAGGGTACTATGCAATAGTGGAGCGGTCACGTTATGGACGACATATGACATTTTTATGGTTACTCATCAGATCTTCTGATAATTTAGTAAAGGCCCTTTTACATAGATCGAGTGGCCCTAGGAACGCTCAATTAGCTGATAATTGGCCCATGTAAAAGTGACAGTAATCAGCTGATGAGTGGGAAAACACCTGATTGGATCTTTTGTGGGGTAGTAAAATCCATTGTTATTGGCTGCACATCTCTCTGTGTAAACAATGGGTTTGGCTATCAGTATATGGTGTATGGCCAGTATATGGTGTATGGGGCTCTCCATCAGTTATTGAAGGTGTATGGGCACCTTTATTTTTCTGTTAGTACAATAAATTTAGAGAATGAATAAAAGGAAATGTGAGACAATTAAAGCTATTTGGGCACTGAGATATACAGTATTCTTTGTCAGCTATCATTAAAGGGGTTAGGGCCCTATTACACCAACATATTAGAGATGAAGTGGCGAAAGGTACAATTGAGCTTGACCTTGCAAAGGAGGAAATTATCTGGCACGTGACTTTCTCCACAGATGTCCTGCACACCTAGAATACTACTGAAGGAGATGAGATAGAAGCATGTGCCAAAGTTAAACCGCACATTAAGAACCTGACCACCTCCTGCCGCCTTCAACTCAAAAACATTTCCCGAATCCTCTTTTTTCTCACCCCTGACTCCACAAAACTGCTGGTACATGCTCTCTTTATCTCTCGCTTGGACTACTGTAACATCCTCCTCTCTGGCCTTCCATCTAACACCCTAACTCCCCTTCAGTCTATCCTTAACTTTGCTTCCCGTTTAGCCCTTGCAGGCAGAATCCCCATGTACTGTACCAATCTGCCATGTACCAGTCTGCCATTTAGAAAGCTTAAGAGTGTCAACTGCATATAGATTTCTACATTGGGTGATCAGTAGGTGTTTTCTAAGAAGGCTGGGAATTGTATACATTTAAGGATATGTGTGGTCACAGAATAGGAGCAGATTATACTGTGCGGAGTTTTAGAAGAGGTTATCTAGGCCACTTTTCCCCCCAGAAACAGCACCACTCCAGTCCTCAGTTTAGGTAGTATGGGTTTTGCAGTTCATTCCCATTTATCCTGGATAAATCATTGTGTAAAATTTTCCTAACATTTTCTTCATCAATATTTGCAACTTTTCCATCATTCAGATACAGCATTGTTCCTTTTTTTAAACATTGTGACAAAGTTTATTATCTTTAGCGTCCTTACAACCTCATATATTGTCATATATTTTTTTGCCTCCCAACCCCCCCCCACACACACACAAACACGCACACACACACACACACACACACACACACACACAAACAAACAAACAGACATACGTGTAGCATGTAATTTAACCTGTAAGCCTGAAAAAAACATCTAAAAAGAGTCACTTGAATTGTATAATGCTGTAGATTATGTTGGCGCTATAAAAATAAATATAACTGTTACTATTATTATCCACTTGTCATTTTCAATTCCACTAAAAATATAAAGTTAATCCTTTGCTCAACTCAACTATTTTTCCAATGCAAATTAAAAACCCCTAGCTTTCATTAATGTGTGCTGCCAAAAGAACTATAGGAGGGGAGTGATTTGGGAAAGTCAAAGGTCCTGAATAATATACCACATTTTAACTCATGCGGAGTTGTCTTTTCCCCAGACGTACTGTCTTGTTATGTAATAGCCTCACTTTATGGGCCAAGGAATTAATATTTATGCAATTAAGGTAAAACAAATCTTTCAAGTGGCCTGTGACCTTCATCACGATGTATAATTGTAATGGAATATAGGACTTGTCAGGTCCTCTTACAGACAAATCCAGTGCTTCGCCATTGGAAACAGGTCTTAAATAGTCATTGACTTCCAAGTCCAAGTTTATTCTCTAGAGTTTTCATTGGAAGAGTCTTTGGCCACATTGTACAAGGTATTTACCCTGCAGCACATTAGGGCATTCGATCTCCTCACTTCTAGCTTACCATGACCGAAATAGTTGAACATAACTGATATAACTGTTGTAACTTGCAATCCATCGAATCCAGCTTCCAAGTAATGATCTCGGGCACCGTAAGCATATGAAAGTGTATGTATGTTCACATGCACTTACATCATATTCAGTACTTGCAATACAATTTTACCATCAATATATAAAAGTTGAGCTGTGATTGGTTCCTATGGGCAACCAAGACAATCTTACCAAAAGACAGCTTGATACTGTACATCTCCCCATCTGAGATTTTAATTAGAATATCGACTTTCAGTTGAAGATTTTAAGTGTTCAATCTGGTGACAGCTAATTTTTAATCTTGCGCCATTTGAGACCAGGTTTAAGCTCATTAGGGCAATATTATCATTTTTGTGGAAATTTATGTTGATTCATTAAGCATTGGTTTTGGTTGTGATGACTTTAAGAAATGTTTGCTTTGTTAATTGCATAGAAGTTTTTCTTCCCATCTCATTTGCGCTGATACTTTTAGACTTGTCCCCTGTAATTGATTAAAGAACTGTAAGAACATAATCCCAAATGATTATAGAGGATTTCTAAAAGGATTCATTTTGTACCATTTATGTCCATCTAATAATTCTATGTAAATCCTAGGATACTAAAACGTCTCTAGACATCACCTTTTGGTTATGACTGTAATGTAGTTGTTCAGTGATTGACAATCACTTGATGTAAATTGGCAGTAATTATTATATAGGATATGGGTCATTTACAATATTCCACTTAAAGTAGAACATCATGAATTCTACAATAGTATCTAAACATCATAATAGAGATTTTAAAAATGTATATACAAATATGTATATACCGTATTTTTTGGCTTATAAGACGACCGGGCGTTAAACGAACCCCAACTTTTCAAGGTAAATTATAGAGTTTGGGATATACTTGCTGTATAAGACTACCCCTCTTCCAACGCACCACAAATAAATATTAATAAAAAACATCAGACAGCAGCGGGATCTGAGAGGCAGAGGAGGAGGTACAGTGATACCGGTAGGATACAAGGGCGGCCAGACGGGGGAAAGAGGTGTGTTTTTATGGGCATGGCGCCACTCTACCGTATCTCTTTTTTCCATACCCTAGACGTCTGCAGCTTGCTCTGCCCTTCATATGGTCGCCACATGTGGCGGGAATGTAGCCATTTTTTAGCTCCCCCACCATATGCGTCGACCACAGATTCTCCAGTCCGATTCCATAGTTTTTCAGCACCCAACCTATAAAACAACACCAAGCATATAAGACGACCCCTGGCTTTTGAGTAGATTTTCCTGGGTTAAAAAGTGTGTATATATATATATATATATATATATATATATATATATATATATATATACACACAGCCTGACTTGACAATCCAACCATCCAGTTTTGTCTTGACACTTGACAATCCAGCCATCCATTTTGATTTGCAATAAATATTCAGACTGTAAATAAAAAAAAAATCACTTTTTGTCATATATATGCCATATGTAAGTTTTTGTACAGTGGGGTTCCAACAAATTAAAACCCCACCAATCTAACCAATAAGAGGTCCTTGGGTGTTCATTCTTATAACATAGATGGCTATGTGTATGGTAGATGCTCGCAGATGTAATGGACAACACAGAAAAAGTCAAATGTCCTCTGCAGAAAAGTTAAATGCAATGATTGTGATTGAAATAGCAGTGGGGTGCTTAGTCCATTCTTTGGCAGAGGTGACTGAAATTCTTCACATATCTTGTACTCATTCATTTTGATAAAAGTAATTATTTCCAGAAATGTCAGCTTTAGTCAGTCCCTTTATGTTAGAAACCTCTGAAAGGATCACAGGGTGTTCCACAGCTGGGATCCCCAGTTATCGGCTGCCATCTGTGCTGTAATCTTGGCAGTAAATGTTTATTTCCCCCTTCAGCGCCACCACAGGGGAAATAAAGCGCTGCACAGCGTACATTGAGATTATGTGAATCTTTATGTAACACTCAGGCATGCAATGTGATGTTTGCAGTCTGTAAGAGACATATTTATGCAGATACTCTAAACTTTAATGAATAGAGTTCCCAAATTAGGGAGTCCCCACTATTACTTAAAGCGTCACTGTCATGATAACTTTCAAAATCTAAATCAACAGTAGATGTGATATAAAGAACATTTGCAATTTACATTAATATTTTTTGTTGTTATCATGCTGTAAAACAAAGCTGATGAACTTACCAGAAATCCAGGTCCAGTCTCCTGAAGGCAGATTTTCTGACTTGTGTTGGTTGCAAAAAAACAGACTAAACCCAGGAATTCTGACCAGTACAGAGAGTCCCGGCTCAATGTGTCTATCAGTCACATGACTGCCTTCTCTCTGTGAGTGCTCAGATGCCCTGGGATACGCAGGACTTCCTGTTTTCTGACTGTTTCCTCTTTTTTGAGAAAAAAGTCAGAAAACAATAATAACAATAAAAAATAATGAATGTAAATTGCAAACTTGCTTTATATCACATCTACCGATGATTTAGATTTTGAAAGTTATAACGACAGGTACACTTTAAAGCAAAGGTACATTTCTTTGTATTTTTACAAGAATTGATCAGCATTGGCGTGGGGATGCTGGTAGAGCGGTCCTTTTTTTTTAACTGCCGGTCTATTCCCGAGCACTGGAGGCAGGCCCGCCGGGCCCTAGTGTGACATCTCCCCTCTATTCTTTGACGCAGCTCCATTAAAATAAATGGTGCTGCACCACTGGCAACCCTGTGAAGGCGCTGATCCATTCATGAAAAAGAACACAAAGCGATGTACCTGATGGTACATTCGCTTTAAGAATTTGACCATTGATTTTTTAAATCAGACAATCACTTTCATAGCTGTTACTCCTTGGTGGAATTGCGCTGGATCGTAAGCAGCGTGGCTGGTATGTATACACTACTGTTTGTGATCTTTGGGCTGACAGCACAGATATATGCATATCTGTGCTGTCTGTTTTTGGGGCTGTGCAAATGATACAAGGATCCAATAAATTTTGACAAATTTTGCAATAAATAGTACAAGTATATATTACAAACTTTGTAAAATATCTTATCAGAGAAAAATGCCTCATTTCTGTTATTTTCAGACTTCTTGTCTGCTTCTTGCCTTCCTTTTATCATTCGTTTAGAAAAACAGATTATGTTCATCTTATCTGTTTACTTATCTCACTGAGGGATCACATACATGCTGCCTATAAAAGTCTATGGAAGGGGGGGGGGGGGTCTAGACAGACAGAGGTAGAAAAAAGGACTTCAAAGAGGCAACTTAAGCTCTTTGCTTTTTGATGCTGAGCTATAGAGATATAGGCCCAGATTTATTAAACTGTGTAAAACAGAAGCTGATGTAAACTGCCCATAGCAACCAATCCCAGCCTAGATTCATTTTTACCAGAGCTGAAATATGTTATTGGTTGCTATGGGGCAGTTTGTACTAGTTAATATTTTACTCACTATGATAAACCTGAACCAAGTGGAAATGAACCCTGTGTACATGCAAAGTGTATGGAAGATATCATCAGGATTAGGCTCTATCCATTAGGTTGGGAACATCTGTAAATACCCGCAACCTGCAAATACTGGATAATTATATGTAGATCTCAGATTTTTATCTATGTATGTACCACCAGATTTGTTAAGTGCGACTTACAAATCTTAGTTGAAGGGGAAAGAGGGAGTAGGTGAGGGAAATAGCTTTTCATATGGCAGTGTAGAGGCAACAGAGTTACTGTAGGTTTTAGGCTTTATTATACTTGTATGCTTTATTATATTTACTAACAATAGTATAACAAATGTAAGCACTTATCAATACATTTTACATGTGGCACCCTGGGCTTGTGTTTTAACGGCCTTATAATAACTTGTTTGTAATACTATTGTGACCATATATAACACACCTTCGGTACACCTTTAGGTTTATGTGTAATAATAAATTATTTATTTAAGTCAGGTTTTTATGTTAAAATTTTTTTTTGAATTGTTGATTTTTTTGAAATTTTCAATTTTCTACCTATATTATAAAATAATCCTTAAATCTAGCATCTTTTATTCTCACCACTATAGGCCCCCATACACCTTTAGGCTATGTTCACACGGCGTATCAGACCGGCCGTTCCGTGACCCCGGCCGGGTCAGGGAACGGCCGGTCTGTGCCTGGATCATCGCGGCCGATACTTAAGTACCGGCCGGATGATCCGTCCGGACGCGGAGCTCTGATGAGGGTGCATCAGCGCGTGCCCTCATCAGAGCTTCCCATAGTCCACAGTGAAGCGAGCGGCCGGAGCACTGACAGGTCTTTCTGCAGCCGGAATTCAGTGAGTTCCGGCCGCAGAAAACTGACCTGTCAGTTTTTTCCGGCGCCGCATGGGATCCCGGCCGGAGCGTATACGATGTGTGTATGCTCCAGCCGGGATCCCATTGCACATAAGGCTATGTTACACACCGCAAAACTATGGGATAGTTTTGCAGCGAGAGCTACGGCCATAGTTTTACGTAGTGTGAACATAGCCTTAATAACTGACAACTATACAAACAATTGTACAGCCGTCACTGTTCTTTCTCTTCCGACTCCCGTCCAAATCGGCAACAATGGCCTTGATTAATAGTAAACTTACTTTGTGTGAACATGGCCTATTACTGTTTTAAACGAACGGTTGGGGAAAAAAAAAATGAATGGCTTTGCCTGTAGCGATGAAAATCAGATTCATTTTAGAGACAAACAATATATAATCTGCAATTAGCAAAATTCTGCACTGGCCAGAATATTACCACTAGTACTTATTATTATCATTATTATTATTATTATTAGAGATGAGCGAATCACTCAGAAATTCGTTTAGCAAAGTTTGCGAATATTTGTGCAAACTTGCAAAAATTCGCAAATAGCATACAAACGAATCTCACACAGAACAATAGGCATTAGTTACGATTGTTATAATGTTCATAACTGCGATCGTTTACTCCAACTGTCCCCAGCAAAATGAACAGTGAAGAATTACTCTGAACGATAAGTGAACAAATGCGCAATTACAGCGAACGAATGTGTAATTACAGCGAACAAATGTGGAATTACAGCGCACAATTAGCGAACGATTAATGAAGCGAGTCTGGCAAATTTGTGAATCTCAACTAGGCAAATCCAACACCCAATTCGCTGCGAATCTGAATTCGGCAGATTCGCTTCGCTCATCTCTAATTATTATTATTATTATATACTTATAAAATGTTTCTCACAATATGAATAATTTTCAGTTGGGAAAATCATTAAGGGTTCACATGTACAGGATCTGCAGCAGATTTCATGGCCCAGATTAGATTCAAAGCAAATCTGCAACTTCAAATCTGCTGCAGATCTGCTGCAGATCCTGTACATGTCAACACACCCTAAGGGTAGCTTCACACGTACCGGATTCGCAGCGGATTTCACGCTTCGAGTTTGCAGCAAAATACACTGCAAATCCTTGTACTGTGAAGTTCAATGGGGTTAGACACCTGCAGCAGAATTTTCATTTTGCTGCGAGTATGTAGCCCAGCCCCTTTAACTCCCCATTGCCCGCGGGAAGAGTTGATCGAACAGCACTGATGTTAAGGTTCGTACTAACTCGAACCATTGGTATTTGACTCCCGCAGTCTTCCCGTTCCGTGGGGAAGGTGGAGACAGCCAGAGTCCCGCCTGGAAAGCAGGAATACAGCCAGGGCCATAGGTTGTATTCCTGTTTTCCAGGCAGGACTGCACCTTCCCCACGAAATGGGAAGGCAGCGGGAGTCAAATACCGATGGTTCGAGTTCGTACAAACCTGAACATCAGCGATGTTTGATCATCTCTACCTGCAGCCTGCAGCCCGCAGCATTAATGACTGGCTCGGCGCCGCAACTGCATGTGAGCAGGACTGATGAGAGTCGGGAGATTCACATGCAGCCATGGCACCTAGCAGGTACTGTATGCTGTGGCCGGTGGGGGTTTAAAGGGGCCGGGTTACAACTCACTTCAGAATGAAAATTCTGCTGCGGGTATGTAACCCCATTGAACTTCACAGAACAAGGATTCTCAGCACATTTTGCTGCAAACTCTCAGCGTGAAATTCAATGCGAATCCGGTACGTGTGAAGCTACCCTAAAGGAGAAGTCTGTTGGGGAGAAAAAAAAATCAGTTTGGGGAGGGGGTGGAGGGAATATAATAAAAAATGTATATTTATTGCTCCCTTCCTGTAATTCTTCATATCTCTCCCCGCTACGTCACAACTCCTTTGACTTGGCAGGACTCTGCTGCAGTCAATGATTGGCTGAGCGGGCTGGGTCTCACCCTTTACTGCCATTTCGAGTCATAGCGTACCCTGAAATCGTGAGAAAATGACATCCGGAGGGCTCAGCACAGGCAAAGGGGCCAGTAAATATATACCTTTTTAAATTCCCCCTACCTCACTGCACTGTAATTTTGAATTTTGCTGAACTTCTCCTTTAATTGCATAATTATTTTATAATATTTCTTAGGTAAGTGTATAGATAAGTATAGATAAGTGCTATTTATTCTAACACATTTGATTAGGGAGGACCTTCCGGTCTATAAGACACTTTCTCTGATGAGTAGGAAATGCCCAGAGCTGGCATCTCTTTCCTGTCACACATCAGAGGAAGGGGGGACCAGTGATGATCATTGGTAGCTGCAGGTGCAAGTGCTTTGCCTTTTTATTTTTAAAGTACCACCTTCCATAAAAAAAAAAAAAAACACCTTACTGGAATGCCCCTTTAAAGAGAGCCAATTACTATGTCAAACCTCTGTGAATTAAAACATAAGTGTGATGTCCTAATAGAGATAAGCATGTTAAATTGCATCTACTAGGTACATCTAAGCATGCTTAATTGAGTCCAATGATTATTCTTTAAGGAATTTGTGACATATTCTTAATGACTTCTTGGAAACAAATTTTGCATCACATGATTTTCTCAGAGCCGCTGACTGAGATGTATCATGTGATACAACATTTCACTTCACAGTAGAAGGAAATGCTGTTTGCCTATTTGGGTAAATGCCAGACACATCTTGGATTGGCTTATCTCTCCAATAACAAAAGAATCAGGCAGATGAATTCCTTATCTCCCTCTACTAGTTAGACTAGACTAGACATTTATCCTTTATGTATGGATAGCTTAAAGACACCCATAATAAGTCACTTTTAATAATTTTCAGCTGAATAATTGTTCAGATGATAACTATCTCTCCCGGCTTCCCAAACACATGAATGATCAGGGTGGTGTAAAGAATACCAGTCATTAGAAAACACTTTTGACATGTCATAATGCTTTTAATGATTAATATAGTGCCAACTGATTCCGCAGCATATGTAATTTGCCAGTCTCGGTCCCAATTACAGCCAGGGCTCACAATCTAAATTTGCCTATTTGTATGTTTTGGTTGTGGGAAGAAACTGGAGTACCTGGAAGAGACCCACACAAACAGAGAATATACAAACTTTTTGATATTGCCCTCGGTTAACCCGCGACCCCAGTGCTGCAAGGCTACAGTGCTAACCACTGAGCCACTGTGCTGCCGATAAAAACATGACAAAGTTTTGATCAGTTGGGGTCTGACTGTTTGGATTGTGACCAATCAGGAAAATGACTTGGGAAAAGTCTGTGCGCATCGCATTCTCTCCTTGCTTTGTGCCATGTGACCTGGATGGCCGCATAATGTAAGTCTATGGGGCTGTCCAGGTTGGACAGATACAGAGTGGGGAGAGGAACGCGTGGCAGTGTGGACTTCTTCCAGCTCATTCTCCAGATCAGACCCTAACTAATCAAACTTTTGACATGTCTCTGTGTCTAATGTTACTCTTTAAGGTTCATGTGTTCTCTCTAGGGAGGGATAAACCATAGCCAGACGGCTATCCCCTCCGAGAACAAATAGATTGGTTGATCCTCATGGATTTTCAATACCCAATCTCTTCATCAACGTCATCTGACAGTAGATTCGGGAGACCCTCATACAGCTTCTAGTGATTTTAGTCAGTATAATATGCAAAAAAACTGTTAACACTTCCTACTGATGCCCATGTTTAAATAGATCAGTCACAGTCCAACTTGTAATGGCCCTATTACACTAAATGATTATCGGCTGTATTCGGCCGATAATCGTCTTGTGTATTAAAAGAGAACCATCAGCCGACATGAATGATGTCGACTGATCATTGCAGTCGATTGTCTTTCAACATGTTGAAAGACAAAAGACTAATATAGCAGAGATCAGCTGCCTTCACTGGAATAGGAGAGGCGGCAGTAGACTGCTGCTAACTGTTATGGGCTGCCCGGATCATCTAGCGATCACTCGGACAGCCCCCCGCGCAGCTCCCCGCGGCTCCCCCTGTACTCACCCGCTCGCTGCCGACGCGTGTAATAGCGTCGGCAGCTAGCGGGAGACCAAGAGCAAGCGAACACTGACCTCTCCTTCGCCCCGTGTAATAGGGGCTTAACTCTTGGGTCCCAATGCAATTCGTTAGCCTCACCCCACCTACTGTATACAAACTAAAAAGCTGATGTCTTCTTATGTGGCAGAGGAGCCTTGAGGCTTCTCAGGCAACAGAGCCCAGGTACAACTGCTACCTCTGCATCTTCTATAGCTATGTCCTTACCAAATTCTCTCAAAGAGTTTCTTATGTCCACGTTTGTTCAGACTTGTGTGTTTTTCTGCCTGTAAAGTACGGCCAAGACTACTCTTTTGGCCATGATTTACTGTGCATGTTTCCTACCAGTATGAACTCAGTCCTATTTGAGCACTTGCTTTTGGTGATTGACAGGTTCCATCACATACCTGATTTCTTCTGTTAACCTTATCTGCAGATTGTTTAGACTGATTTGTGATGGACAGTTGCCTTCTACACTTATCTTCCGCTCTTTCCTGCCAGTCTGTATTCTGTGTGGGCTGGATGTCAGGGGGCTGGTCCAATCACGCCCTGAACCGGAACTCTGGCATCTCATAAGAAGTCCACTTCTTGGCCATTGTTTGTCCCTTGTAGCTAGATCTGGCATTTTGTATGGGATTGGATTGCTTGGTACTGTATTATGACCTCTTTGCCTGTCCTTCTCTCTGCTCTTTTTTTATTTGACCTCATAGTTTGACAATATGCTGTACCAAGCAAAGCTTGTCAAACTGTTCCAGTGTTAGTGGATTGCTTGTCCTAAAAACATTGCAGGATTACAAGCAGGATAAAAACATTGCAGGATAAAAAACAGTTTCTTAAAATGGCCTGTACTATTGATTTAAAAAAAAAAAAAAAAAAAAAAACAACAGTGACTCTTTAACATTGTGAATGGAGATAAAAATCACACTTCCCAGGCTTCCTAAGCTGCAAGCTATTGAAAAAATCATAAAAAGAATTTAAAAACTAAAAATTCATAAACTAAAAATATAAAAAACATAACCTAATGAAATACACCACCTGTCATGTGCCCAGTTTAATTTATACATCTATTCACACAGAACAATATTATCGTATAACAGTAGAATTATAGATAACGTTATGGAATGTAGTATTCCAAAAAGTGGATTTTTGCAATAGAGGGTCAAAGAGATTAATAGTGCCCCTAGTGGACACATTACAACAGAGGGGAACTTGTGAAATTTGCTTGGCTTGTCTGAAGAAAGCATTCTTCACAGCAAAGTGCTCTTTATTTATATAGCAAGAGCAGCATAACAAAAAAATGTTTTTAAAGTAAGTCACGATTCAGTATAATATCCCTCTAACTTTTCCTTCTGCAGTGTACTGTATCTTTTGTTCATCTGGATATATACAATGACAAGCACTGATTTGTTTATTCATTCTGTGGTCTAGGAAGGATAAATCATTGACCTGAAGATCTTTACAATACAGTTTGGAGCCTCAGGCACGGGAAGCCAAGCTATGAAGATATAAAGCTTGACTCACATTCTCGCATTTCAAAGCAGTTTCTTTATCACTGAGTCACCCCTCCCTAGCAAGTATGTAAACCTTGCAACAAAATGTGTTTAGATTATAGCCATTACATGGATTCATTCAAGTGTTCCTTCCCTTTTCAAATATAGCACCCAGCTGTCATATTATGTGTACTCAGAATCAAGAACGTATATTAAGGAGTGGGTCTAATGCTCTTAGGCCTCATAGCTGATTGTATCAAAGTCTTATGGGGAGATAAGAGGTGCTCTCTACCCATAGCCCTCTTATCTCTGATAGGATGGACAAAACACTCCAGCTGTTACTGACATCCAATATCATAAAGGGCCTTTAGCATAGAGTGATGATCGCCAACAGGATCGTTTATATGAACGTTCATTTCTAATCGCTGTCCAGAGTAAGGGTCCTATTCCACGGGCCGAGGAGGCCCGATCAACGATGTAAACGAGCAGCGATCTGCTAGATCGCCGCTCCTTTACCGGGCCTATTCCACAGCCCAATGATCGTTGAGCGAGGGCTGCAAGGACATTGTTACCGATGTCCTTGCAGCCCTTGCAGCATCATACATTAACTGGCTGCAGGGCTTGTCCTCCGCTCCGTCTCCTCCCAGGGTCCCCCGAATGGGTCTCCTGAATGGCCGGTCAGCTGACAGGCCACACTCAGCCAATCACAGGCCGTGGCGGTCAGCTGACCGGCCAGCGTGGAGAAGAAGCCCTGCAGCCAGGTAATGTATGATGCTGCTGTTGCTTCTTCTCAAATCGTCGGTCGCCTGCCACGCACCGCTATTCAACTGTAGCGATGGGCGGTGGGGGAACAATGATTTTAGGTCTGGCCCTAAATGAACGATCAGCCGATGACACGATCATCAGCTGATCGTTCTCTCTATTTCACCGAACGATAATCGGCCGAATCGGGCCAAATGGGGCCGATCTGGCCGATTATCATTACTGTGGAATAGGGCCCTAAACTTGTCCAGTGATGGAACAACACACGATAATATCTTTCTTATGGTCATAAAAAGTATTGTTTGTCCTCATGCAAAGTCATGAACAGATCATAAAAGGAGGACACGTGTTAAAGGGGTTGTCCAGCGAAAATCTTTTTCTTTCAAATCAACTGGTTTCAGAAAGTTATACAGATTTGTAATTTGCTTCTATTTAAATATCTCAAGTCTTCTCATACTTATAAGCTGCTGTGTGTCCTGCAGGAAATGTGGTTTTCTTTTCAGTCTGATAAAGTGCTCTCTGCTGCCATCTCTGGCCGAGACAGGAACTGTCCAGAGCAGGAGAGGTTTTCTCCTGTCTCAGACAGAGATGTCAGCAGAGAACACCGTGTTAGGGTGGCTTCATACTGAGGAATTCTCGCAGAAAAACTCAGCGGAATTCCGAAGTATAGCGGATAGCGGAATACGACGGCCCATAGAATGGTGTGTATGGAGCAAGCGGAAAGGCGCACGGCCGTGCGCGCGGACATACTGCGGAATTCCTCAGTATGAACCCACCCTAAAGGCTCTATTCCATGGAACGATATGGGCGATAATCGTCCCGTGGAATAGAGTGCAACGATCAGCCAACATCGTTCATGTCGGCTGATCGTTGCAGTCGCTTGTTTTTCAACATGTTGAAAAACAAGCGACTGATACAGCAACCATCTTCTGCCGTCTCTCCGTTGAATAGGAGCGTCGGCAGCAGACGCTGCTTTATCCTATGGGGTGCCCGGACGATCAGCAATCACCCGGGCAGCCCCTCCCCCCCGCAGCTCCCAGCCGCCCCTCCCGTACTCACCCGCTCGTTGCAGCCGTGTTGAATAGCGGCGGCAGCAAGCGGGGAACGAGGAGCAAACGATCGCTGAGAGCGCTCGTTTGCTCCTCTAGACGGCTCGTGGAATAGGGCCATTAGACTGAAAAGAAAACAACATTTCCTGAAGGACATACAGCTGCTGATAAGTACTGTAAGACTTGAGATTTTTAAATAGAAGTAAATTACACATCTATGTAGCTTCCTAAAACAGTTGATTTGAAAGAAAAAGATTTTCGCTGGATAACCCTTTTCATACATAAATTCCTGGCTTTGTATTTATTAGTTGCAAATAACAGCCTAAGGCTATGTTCACACTACGTAAGTTCCACAGAAATGCGGGATTTCTGCGGTACTTACGTAGTGCTGCAGGCTGAGGGAATCCCGTCCGGAGTGTATACACATAGTATACACTCCGGCTGGGATCCCTAGCGGAACGGTACGGACAGTCTCATACTACGTGTGACCATAGCCTAAAATTGTGAACACAGCCTGTGGGCACTATAACAAAGAGTGCTTATAAGCTAAACAGTCCAATATCCCCCTGTGTAATAAGGATAGCAATTGGGCAATGAACAAACCAAGGGTCATTTGTTAGCCTATCACTTTGTCTTGCTGTGCTAAAAATCCTCACTTGTGCTACTAATAAATGATGGAAGTAGACCTATGATATTGACTCATGAGACCCATGATGGACGTAGACTGATGATATTAAGTAATTCTGCAGCTTGGCATTTTTTCTTTGAATCGGGGGAAGAATAGACTTTCACGCTGTGCTACCAGGCCGGCAGCTGGGGTGTTAATGTCAATAACCTCAGTACCACATGCATGATAAGGCACCCAAATGCCAAGCGTGAGCTGCAGTGGATCAGACACCAGAAAAGCCAGAAAAAAAGTGTGATGCTCTTCTGCTTCTTTATTCTCTACATCTGCCTGCCCAGTGACAGGCCCACCTGTCTTTATTCAAACGAAAGTTGTCATAGCAACAGCAACACCACCACCAACATCCAAGGCCATACCTTTACAGGGAAGTGTACAAGGAAACGCAGGCCCCATCCCCCCAAGGAACGAGGACACCATTGTTGCATAAAAATGGTTGTGGCACTTTAATAAGGGTGTACTTTATTACAACTGTTAGGTACCATTAAAATATATAATTAAGAAATAAATAAATATTAAAACCATAATACCCTGTAACATCCTAACAGCAAACACCCTGCCCACCCTGCAAAGCAAGGCGACAATGTCCCCACTATGAAAGTGCCAAGACAAGAGAACAGTCTATCACAGGGGAGGGATGGGCGGGCACTCATTTCTTCTCTATTTCTTTTACAGAATGAGCAGCACTGTACTGCCGTCACTTAAATTTGCTTTTTACTTTCCCGCTTCTAGGTGCTGGCCAATCAGAAGATGTTCTCCAATTCTTAATTTAGCCCTTGAATCTCCCGCTTGAATCCTTCCAGCCAATCATCTTCAGAGAACCGAATTCTACAACCTGACTGGAAAAGGGGGGGGGGGGAGAGAAACACTGTAACATACCAACATACAGCACATATACTTCCTAATGATAAAAAGGGGGGGCACAATTCCGTGCGTCCCCCTTCTATTTAAGGGGGGCCTTACAGCTTTCCATCACATAAACCCTGGAAAGAAAAAGAAAATATAGCTCCTCGCACCCACAATCCCTGCTTCTAAACGGGAGCATTAAAAAACTAATTTCCTTTGAAATGCTCCCATTCAGACTGATGGTGATGGGGAGTTCTAAGAACCTGATGGCAGTGGCTGTCTCCCAGTATTTCATTCACAGCTGCCCCTACTTCTCGAGACAGGGCATCGCTCACCTGTGCCAACAAGTTAGAGAGAGGATTTGGTGTGTGCTGTGCAATGACATCAGTGCCAAGGTCCACATTAACACCAATACATAGACCAGTAAGCACGATTAGGAAAACTACATCTCCCTAACCGCCCACTATGTGAATGTAGTGGTTGCTGTGCCTTACACAGGAACAGTCCTGCAACATCATTACCCCCAGTTTACTCTTCCACCTACTTTGATGTTCCTCTGCCACCTCCTCATCTGACCGTTGTATCCCATTGATTTCAGCACAGGTAGGGGGAAGTGAAAGCAGGCTGTGCTCAAACTGGTCTGTCTTGGGGAAAAAACCCCACACTGCGCAGGAGTGTCTGCGGTAATAGAGTATGGACTCTATGTGGAGCACCTTCCTCAGCACTCCGCAAAATGTTCCAACACGTTATCTGCTGCAGAATTATTAATGCATAGTGGATGAGTATGTGTCAGCCCATCTTATGGTGCTGAATGATGGATGGCTTCTCCCCACTTAATTTTTGAATTTCAAAAAATGGACACCTGGCAAGAGCTCGCCCTCATGCCTTAGAGATGCTGGCCTGCCCTGTATGAAGTGTGCTCTCTGTAAGGGTATTTAGCACTGCAGGGGGTGTCATTACCAACAAGCGGGTCCACCTATTCATAGCCAACGTGGATAAACTGACATTCCTAAAAATTTACAAAATGTGGATCCCAGACAGTGGATGTCAGTCCCAGTGCGTGATTAAGGAGCTTATGCGCAAATCTGCAGTATTGGCTTTTCCTTCCTCCTTGACCTCTTTTTTCTACTGTCACCTTTACCTCCTCCTCCTTCCTCTTTTACACCTGGACATCAGCATCCTCTTTCAATATTATTTATTTATTTTTTCATTTAATAAATTAATTTATTATTTTATATTTATTTGATCTTATTATTTAAATACCAATGTTTCGATCCCCCTTGACTTCAATGGGGTTCAAGTCCAATAAGACCCTAATTTAGTAAGGGCCCAGTTAATAAGGGAAATTCACTTCTAATACCATGAGGAACATGGCGGAATTTTATTTGCCTGCCCTTTCTTCTGAATGGAAATCCATGTACTTCTTTCAGACAAACAGGACTGACTTTCAGTCACAAGGACCCATATAGTTTATACTTATGTTGTCCAAACTCGCCCATATGGGACTCTGCCGACACTCTATGAACAGATGATGTTTGTGTTAGTTAGATAAGCCCGAACATTCATGTGTATGGGGAGGACCTGAAAGACAACTGTTGGCCACATGATCATTCGGCCGGCAGTTATTCAAAGTGTATGGCCACCAATAAAAAGTTCTGCAACCAAGCTTGCCAGGTGTGAATCCCCCTTAAGGTGCTTATTTTAGATCTGAATTTAGCTGAACCCTTAAAGACAGTGTGATTTGAATTATCACAGTTTTTCTACAAGGATATCACTAAAATATTATGTCACATAGCAGAGGTCATAATAGTCCTCGGAGGAATTCAGGAAAGCCTTAAAGGGTCGCACCTGGCCCATCCACTGTGATGAACACGCTAATTGATCACATCATCCTAATTTTAATTTTACCAAACAGAACATTCTGGCAGCGAGCCTGGAATGCACAGAATAGCCATATGTTACATTTCTATGGAAGTGTGGGATTAATCTACTTAACAATCTGACTTCAAGCTAAATTTAAGTAAAAAAATCCCTACCAAGTTTATCTACAGAGCAATATTTTTTGTGTGATGTATTCTGTAAAAACCTGGCGGTAGAACACATGTTCTGAGGGAAAAGGGAAACACTAGAGCCTGTCTAAGACAAAGAAATCTTTGAAGTGGGTGTAATCATTTCTGCAGCACAATCCCACCAGCATGAGATCATAAAGCCACTTCAGTATGGCTGGCCTTAAGCTGTCCATGACACAAAAACGTGTTTTGCCTTGCAGTTATCACCCACATTAACATATATATTTAACAACTGCAACGTAGCAGAACACACTACAATACAGAGCATATATGGACAGAAAATCAGACATTACAGAGTAACAAACTTGATATTGAGTGATCTAATGTGTTGATCCTGACTTGTCTATTGCTATTGTCTATTGCTATTGTCTCTTATTTTGTCTCTATTGTTGCTCTCTTTTTTTACTATCCTTGTGTTTCTGATTTAGCTTCATCCATGGCTGACAGGTTTTGACCCAGAATGATGACTTTGGCCTTGTCCCTGACTGGCCTCACACCCAGTGAGACTAGGGACTGTCAATGAGTTGGGGGATGCAGTTAGAGCAGATTGTCCAAGTAGGCAGGGACAGTGGGAAATGTTCAGTTCAGGGATCACTGTTCCTCTCAAACGTGATAACAATAGCCCTATTTCACGGAACGATTATCGTTCATAGACTCGCTCCAACGACCGCTCGTTAACGAGCACTTAACGATTTTTTTAAGCGAACGATAACACATAATACGTGTGGGAACGTGAACGATATCTGTAGTGTAACGATTTTATTGTGGTCGTTACATCAGTACATGGTCGTTTAAAACGTGGGGAAATGTAGGTAGACATTTCAACAACGACTAAAAGATTTTTTATTCAACGAAAAGATTAGCGAATTATTGTTGAAAGGCCAACGATTTTTTTTCGACATGTTGAAAAAAAATAGTGAACGACTCAACGACGATTTCGCTGTTGTCGTTCGCTCGTTTACAGCTATTCCACAGAACGAATATCGTTAACGAGCGGTCGTTTGAACGATTTTATGAACGATAATCGTTCGAAAAGGTTCCGTGGAATAGGGCCTTAAGTTGTATAATTTCTACACAAACAGGGAATGACAAAGTAAATAAAGAAATAAAAAGTACACACTCACCCCTCTGCGTGCTCCAAGTTGAGTGCTGCATTGTAGTCCCCAGCTGTGTCACAGTGACATCCCATAAACTTAGGAGGAAACACTGCAACCAAGGTGAGGAGAGGAGTAAGGGCTTATTCACACATCCTGTAAACCCGCCATACAGACAGGAAAGCCCTCTAATGGTATGTTTTCCCTGAAGTGGGGAAACTCTTTGAATCTCTGTGCCTCTGTAGTGATCGAGCCTCGCGGGGTTTCAATTAAAAAATAACAACCAATAAAACTGCACTTCCTTCTGTCTTTTCTGCAAAAAATGGCCACTGACAAAAAACAAACAAATAGAAAATATTTAAAATTCCCCCAAAATTTGGCAATTTGGTATCTAACAATGAATTATCTTTAGGTCTGATATTACCGATCATATGGCTCAAATTCATATGATAACATGTCAAAACTCAAACAGGTACAATTAATCAAAAATATATTTGGTCCATTCTCCGAATTGTTCACCTTCTTACCCAAAATTTTATGACTGGATTAAAGATGCAAAATCATCACGTTTGTTTTTCTTAGAACTTCTTAGGACTACCCCTTTTGTGCAGCTCAACCTTTGCATTATTTAAAGCTGAAATACCGTAGCTGTAGAAATCTGCAGGGCTAATGTAGAAGCATCCAGAAACTTTTACCTGGAATGTGACAGGAAAGAAATGACAGCATGCTCCCTCATATGTCAATACCTTACAAAGCCCCTCTCCACTTAAAGGAATGCTTTCCATAATAAAATGACATGCAGAAGCACCAAATGAGGGTCCAACATACCATATGTGCGCACACAAGACCCTAGTAGTTAAGGGGGCTGGGGTACTCCCACAGCTTAGAGGAAACAAGCTGATCGGTGGGGGTCCACATGAGCCACAATAAAGAACAATTGTCCCCCAGATAAATGGAACAGCAGCACACATGCATGTACAGCATTACATTTACTATTCAGCAATATTTGGCAATAATAGTGCTGCCCACACATGCATGCTAGTGCTCCAGTTAGGTATCTATTCTATTCTCTGGATCAGTAGGAGTCCCTGTGGTGAATACCTCTTTAAATGTCCCTTTAAAAGCAGTGACCTATAAAATTTTCATAGTTACAATTACTGATAAACTATAAGAGAAAAGGTGATCCATATACAGTTCTTGTATTGCTGGCCCTCTGCTGGCTGTAACCGCCCTGTACAATATAAAAGCACACTAGCTCCATAGTACAGAGCTTTAGGGACTATGTTTACACTGTACTGACTCCTTAGACTGACCCCATTTCATTGGCTATCTGCTGGGACACCAGAAATCCCCCATAACCAGCAGGAGACCTTGAAACTGAATACTTGGTATAGTGTCTATGGACGGTTCTTTCATTTTCATTGATGCAATGGTGTGTCCAGAGCAAGAGTCATTGTTTGTCATTTCTCAACATGTTGACTAAAAGAGCTGGGTCCCAATAACATTTAACCCATGAAAATGCCTAGGCCCTATTACACCAACAGATTATCTGACAGATTTTTTTGAGCCAAAGCCAGGAATGGACTATAAACAGAGAACAGATAATAAAGGAAAGACTTAGACTGAGATTTCTCCTTCTTTCAAATCCATTCCTGGCTTTGGCTTAAAAAAAAAATCTGTCAGATAATCTGTTGGTGTAATAAGGCCCTTAGTCAGGCGTTTCTTTTCAAACTATATCTGCTATACTACGTACAACATAAGTGCGTAAATGCCATAATCTCCATTAAAGTAAATAGTCAAAAACACCATAATAATGCTATAAAACCCCCAGCATTCGCTGTATGCAATGTGTATATGGACATTTATACATTCCCATTTCCTTATATTGTACATGTCGCCAGCGCAGTAAAATACTTAGGTGTCAAAACGCGTCATGTGATTCAATGTTATCTAAAAGTTGTAAATTGCTTGTGTCAGGTTGTTGATGATCTGCAAATGTTTGTTGTATTTATTTGACCTTATTTTTAACCTTTCTTTTCTATGGCAAACAGTTCTATATGTCTTTTTAGTTACTGTGGCAGGATTGTAAAGGCTTCCTGATTAAAGCTATATGATTGAGTAGCTCTTTCATTGTGGAATTCAAAAGCTGGAATAGCCTTGGGTGGCACACACAGTCTCACATATCACTTGCAAGTGCTCCATGCTGATAGCTCATACAGTGAGGGTGTAATGTGACCTAAAATTAGTGAAAAAGAGATGAGGTGATATACATATGCAGGAATGGGACGAGATGGGGGGAGGGAGGTGTTCAGAGCATAAAAGAGAAGCCTTCCAAATCTCTTTCACCAATTGCTTTCCTTTCCATCCCCCCAGAGAGGGGAAAGCTTTGTCAACAAAAAACAGTGTGATATGAAGGAAAAAAGAAAAACCTCCAAGGTGCAAACAATGAGACAGAAGGGTCTGTTTGAAGTGAGAAAGGGATAAATATGCGCGGGGAGGGGTGGATGAACAAGAAGGAAAGTTTGAACTGCTAAGGGGATTAGAAGGAAGAAGAAATCCTCCCTCCCATCTTCACTTTTTTTTTTACAGCCCTTCTTACACAGGCAATCACTGGAAACAGAATTCAGGAAGGGAGGGGGCTATAAGGATATCTGTACCCATACTGGACACAGAGTACAAGGTTGCCCATTCCCTTCATAAGGAAGCAAAGGGATAAAAAGATGTGATAAAAATACATTGATTGTAGCATTTGTACTTTTATATTGTGAGTGTTATGGCCCTATTCCACGGAACGATTATTGTTCGTTTTCGGACGATATCGACCGCTAGGGACGATAATCGTTCCGTGGAATAGAGTGCAACGATCAGCCGACATCGTTCATGTCGGCTGATCGTTGCAGTCGCTTGTTTTTCAACATGTTGAAAAACAAGCGACTGATATAGCAGTGGTCTGCTGCCGTCGCTCCGTTGAATAGGAGCATCGGCAGCAGGCGCTGCTGTATCCTATGGGCTGCCCGGACGATCAGCGATCCCCCGGGCAGCCCCCCCGCAGCTCCCCGCCGCCCCTCCCGCACTCACCAGCTTGCTGCAGCCGCGTTGAATAGCGGCGGCAGCGAGCGGGGAACGAGGAGCAAACGAGCGCTAATAGCGCTCGTTTGCTCCTCTAAAACGACCCG
Source organism: Dendropsophus ebraccatus (assembly GCF_027789765.1). Classification (NCBI taxonomy): domain Eukaryota; kingdom Metazoa; phylum Chordata; class Amphibia; order Anura; family Hylidae; genus Dendropsophus; species Dendropsophus ebraccatus. The sequence continues at coordinate 47,236,193 of NC_091465.1, forward strand.
TGGAATAGGGCCATTAGTTGTGTAATAATGGACAAAAATGGAATAAAAAAGGTATGTTTGCAGATTTTACAAAGGTTCTATATAGATTTTTTTTTTTTAATAGAATAGTTGTAGGAAACATGGCCAGGACTGCCTCGCTGAAGATTGTTCACACAGCACAGATTGTTTGCATTCTTCTCTTCTTGTATCTTTTTTTATTTTTCGCTCAAGAGGTTGACATGTTCCTTTGGAGTCCATCATCTTTTCGAGCAAACAAATGACAGATGGGTTTACTTGTATAATCTTTGCTACCCTATTGTCTCTAACTAGAGATGAGCATGACTCATGAACATGCTCGAGTTGGATCGTTCGGAATTTAAATACCAGTGGCTGCGAAGTTGGATGAAGCCCTAGGGAGTCTGGAAAACAGGAATTCAGCCATAGGTTTTCCAGGACTCACTGGGGCTGCATCCAACTTCTTCAGCTACTGGGTTTTAAATGCTGGTGATCAGACTCAAACACTCTTGAGACACTTTCATGTTACAATTGGTACAATTTGCCCACAATTTGTATGGCTTTAAAGCATTTTTGTTGGAATCTTTCCACAAGGTGTATGACTAGAGATGAGCTAATTGTATGACTTTGACTAGAGATGAGCGAAACTAAGAGTACGTTCAGGTTTGTGAAAAACTGAACGCTTGCCATTTGACTCCTGGTGGTTGGAAAAGATGCATAAGCCCTAATGCTGAATGCTCGAAATTTGACTTCTGGTGGTTGGAAAAGATGGATGCAGTATCTTCTCCAGCCACCGAGAATCAAATGCCGAGCATTCGGGATTTTGCAAACACAAACTTACAGTAGTTTGGCTCATCCCTAGCTTTGACTCAATTGTGTTAGATTTCATTAAATTCAAGCTGATCTTTATGATTGTAGTAAGAAAATAATCATTTCTCTGCCCGGCTTTAGCTTCACCTGTATTCACCATTAGAACACCATATGGACAGGTAGACATATAGTAATCTAATACCGATTTGAACTAATACCGATACGATGAACTGGTTGAAGAATTTATCATGTCAAACAAACATTTTCCTCAGTAGACTGTGGTTTTCGATGAATCATTTCATGTCAATGCTGATAATCCTCAGTGTAAATGAAGAAGTAAGATAACATATGGCATACTGAGCACCTAAAGATAGCCAAAATAAAAGGGCTGCTGCGCTCTGTAGTATATAGCAAACCCTCTCTAGATTCCCATCATAGCATATCTCTGACAAAACACTTATAATAAAGGAAGATTCCAGTAATGTGAAAAGCTGAAACTAGTCAGGTTCCTTGTAATACAGCAAAATAGGCATATAAAAAAAAAAAAATATATATATATATATATATATATATATATATATATATATATATAATTATATATATATATATATATATATATATGTAAATTATTTTTTTTTTATTTTTTTTTTATGTAGTATAAGACATATACTGGAATAAAGGCAATAGTATTGTTAGCATACCTAAAGTCTGGCAATACCGTGTCAACAAGGCCTTTGTCTGACCTACACATTTGATCTCTAATAGACCTTTGTGGATCATTGGCATATGCTAACTAGAAACCTGAATAAACTGATCAAGGTGTTTCTTTTCTCCACGAGAGGCAAAAAAGGACCTCAACAACCATCAACAACTAAATGAAATCATTTACACCTCTTATAGAATAAAGCAGGTTAGGTGGGCCCAGTAATAAAGGCTGCTTTGTTTCCTTTTGTACCTGTACCAAAACATGTGTATCTAATGGATGGCATTTAAACCGGTTTATATATCAAAGGTTAGTTTACATCAGATAGAAGCAGAAAAATGCAGTCAAACTGTGCATTAAAAAACCTGCTCTTACGTTAGGTTTACACCACATTTGGGGACCATGTTCATTGAAAGATCAAAAGAAAATATGTCTAGTATATTGCGGTATACCTTTGATACAAATGTATTGAAATGTGTAAGTAATTATGCTTTTCAATATAACCGTGTGCAAGAAATTTATAGCACATGGTCTATTGTGGTCCCTCAAGCATTCATTGGTCCAAGTTATATTATAACTTCAGACTCGATGGAATATTAGTCATTAGTTCTGGCTGAATCTTCTAGTCAGTCACAAGAGCCTCAGATCAGCACTGTCTGTGGCATTGTATGTAGAATATGGTTTCAGGTTACAATGGCCCAGACAAGACAATTGTAGGTTGAAAGTATTGCAACTTGAGGCTATTGTGAGTTGAGGGGCCACTGTACATTTTTTTCTTTATAATGGAAGCCAATAGCAGATGTATACAACTGTATAGACATGCACCTGGGGTACAGTTTCAATGGCATTTTTAAGATGTCGACACCAAATATCATGGCCAAATATGTCCCGAATGAAGCATTTTTACCATAAGTTTTTGGAACGTTTTCTATGGAAATTTATGTTGCCATTCATACCAGTTAAAGACCATGATTTTTTTCTATATATTTTTTAAAGGGATATTTCCATTTCTTAGAGTAACTGCATGTTTCTGATCAGAATGCCTGCTGTAGTTTCTTGCCCAGCCTAGTGTCGGAGACCAGTCAAGGACGAAGCACCATTTCAGGACTGTACTCTTTCCATTCTCAGGCTATGTTCACACTACGTAAGTAGCGTAGTGATCACGGCGGTTGTTGATCACAGCCATGATTACTACGGTACTTACGTAGTGCTGTCACTAAGGGAATTCTGTTCAGAATGTATACACATGGTATACGCTCCGGCTGGAATCCCTAGTAGCGTCGCAAGAAACTAACATGTCAGTTTTCTGTGGCCACTGTTCACTGAATAGCAGCCGCAGAAAACCTTGTCAGTTCACACAATGGAGTGTGCGGCTCCGGACACGCACGGATGAGCTTACACAGTGGAGTGTGCAGGCGCGCAAAGATGAGCCGGGGTGATTCAGCGGCAGTAAAGATCTTCTCTGACAATGGTAGAGTGGGAGCATAGCCTCACAGTTATAGGGGATTCCAGAGGCTAGACACTTATTATAACGTCTTGGTACTTCCTAGCTATATACCATCATGCTATGAGATGGAAAAACCTCTTTAATGCTGTAGTTCACCTAAGTGACTGAGAGAAAAAATCTAAACATATAGGGCAGATTGTATAAAAAAAAATTATACTCAAATACTTCTAATAGGCTCTAATACTCAAACCTTCTACTAGGCTTACATCTACATGTCTTTTTTTTAAGTACTTGTAAGCAACAATTTTCAAAACCACATAAAAAAATGTATTTTAGAATTAAAGGGGTTGTAAAGAGGTTGTATAATTGATAGCCTATTCAAAGGATAGGCCATGAATAGTTGATTAGCAGGGTAGCAACACCCGGCTCCCCTGCTGATCAGGTGTTCGGTGCCAGGATTACAGTGAGAACGGAGCCGGAAGTGGTTGGCTATTAATTGTTTTATTCAGGAAACCTCTTTAAAGTCATTGAGACCCAGAAGTGTCCAAATGTTAGCATACAATTGAAAAGTACAAATATTGGGTTTACATGCTTCTATGGTTTCAAAGGGCTGTCTTCTTCTACATCATAGGCAGACCATAAGGGCCATATTAGCCAGTAAACAAGTGCTGATATTGGTGATCGGTGTTTATTTACAGAGTCTTCGCAAGGCTCAATCGGTTGTGCGGCCTGGATCATTCATGTGGATCTATGCAGCTATCTGCCGTCACCCATAGATCCTCAATCAAAAGGGGAGATGTGGGGCTGAGGGGCAATGATTTTGTGGGAAAAAACGACCTGTTCAGCTGACAGTGTGCATGTTTGCACGCTTTTCAGCTAATCTTTGATTCTATTACAGAGAGTGATGTAATAATTGCCCCAATATAATAGGGCTCTAACACTATGGGCACACCATAATACTATGGCACCTAGATATTGCTATCATGAGCTGCCTAAAAGTTTGGAAATACTCCATAGATTAGCTACAAACTCCTAGGTGGCTTGTAATAGCAATGCTCTAGTGTCATAATTGTTGCTTGGTTCAGGCTTTGGAATTTGATCTAGAAGACAATTTCAGGCTATGTTCACACTGCGTACGAGTCCGGACGCATTTCGTACGCCGCTGTACATGTGCGGCTGAAACTATGCTTCCCTAGCTTGTTTCTAAGCGATCTGAAACAGGTCATTTACTTGGAAATCTTCGCCCAGCCCCGTAAAACTCACACAACTTTTTGGATTGAAAAATCAAGTTCAATTTGGCTGAAATAAGTACTCTGTACGGGACCGCATGGAAATCCGCGGCCGTGAGTTGAAACATTTCCGTCCTCAAACAATGGTCTTGTTCATTTTTCACAGCACGGCATACGATCTGGCCGTAAGCTCATACGTAGTGTGCATTGTGCGGGCATATATCGTATACTTCCAAGCGAACGCATCAACCTCAAAACTACGTGCGTATATTCGCGGTTTGCACTACGGCCGGAAAGATACGTAGTGTGAACATAGCCTCAAGGTGCAAAGATGACATTTTTATTTCTTTCCCAGAATTACACTTAAAGCAACTTAAAAACTGTCACCGACAACAACTAGCTCCTCTTATTCTAGTTTTATAGATGTGAAAATTTGATAACTGTGTCCTGTTATAAATTTTCCTATGCTACTATTTTAATCAAAAAAGTAGACATCGCCTTTAAGCAGAAAAGTAACAGAAGCTCTGCTAAACCACAATGAGATTACAGATGGCATAGTAACATAAATTCCTATGTGGAACTCTTATGAAGAAAAATTGCCTTTTAACAATTACAGGCTTGAACTGGTGGTTAAATTACCTGGAAATCCACCTGTTTGCCCCAAGCATTCTTCTCTAATATAGCTTGCTTAGATAAATAATTTATAATATAAAACCATGGTGCATTTATATATACATATATATATCTATATCAAGGCAATTAATTTTATATATATATATATATATATATATATATATATATAATTCTGCTTTAAAGGGGTTGGGAATTAAACCTACTCCTAAACTCCTAAACGTATTAAATAAAAAATAATAATTAAAAAAAGTTTCCCTCTGATCTTTATTTACTTTTCTTACTTTTCCTGTAGTTGTCACATTACATCCACCCACATGACTGTTCCAGCCAAGCACTGGCCTCTGTTGTCACTGTCCGTACATTTCTGGAATCACTGCTGAGGTCAGTGATTGGCAGCAAAGGAGATATAGATGTACCGTATTTCATCACTATAGAAAAAATTTGCAAAGATCGGTGGGACCCACTAGTGCTAGAACGGTGGGGAATTGGCTGGGGGAGTATTCTATGTTTTTGTTTGGTGGTCATCTTTTCTGTGATATGAACTCTGGTGGATGTCTGCAGTAGGCAATTTGGGGTGCCTATGAAGCTCGCAATCCGTAGGCTAACTTTAGTAGGCAACCATATGGTTATCTTTTTAGAAGGTCACCAGTGTCTAGCACCCTGGAAGGCATCTGTGACAACTATGGCGAGCTGTTTTTTACTGCTCAGGAACACAACCTTTCCTATTGAATGGTGAGTGATTGACCCCCCCATTACCACTTACACTCTTTCCTGTGTCTATGACTTCTATCACACAGTAATGGGACACATTACAATGTGATTCTGGAGTATACAACATACTGTATATCACATACAAAGCTAACATCATCACCAACGTCATGTATTTGAGGGAGCAAGTTCATTTACACAAAAGTCATTTCTAAAATTTCTCTAATTAAAAAACGATGGCCCATTGACTATATTGCCTTTCTACATCAGGTATAATCTGTATAACTAATTGGAAGTGATTGGCTCCACAGTCAGCTCCTACTAGGGTTTTATTCTGTTGGACCTTTGGGTCTATGCTGTATTACAAGCATATTATTGAGTCAGAGCCTGGGTCCCTTGAGAGATACCTCTGATACTCTGGTTCATTCTGGCAACACCGATCGTCAATCATTAAAGGAGAAGTACAGCCGTTTTTTTAAAATCTGGCATTAGACCAGAAATCTGGAATTAGACCAGGAGAAGGAACTTACCTCTCCCAGTGCCCGCGGTGAGCGGCGGGCACGGCCTTGGGACCCCCGTCAGGCTCTGGGATCTCTGGCACTGATACGTCACACCCTGGCTGATGGTTTGGCCACACAACCAGTCAGTGACTGGGATGGGACACTCTGCTCTGGTCACTAATTGGTGGAGCGGCCTTTTCCCGTGAGTCGTGGACAGGCCTTTTTCCCTAAGTCGTGACATCATCACAAAATGCCTTCCGGCAGGGGGCAGGTGGCCGGTCACGCCACTCACCGCAGGCATGGGAAGAGGTAAGTTCACACTCCTGATCAAATCCCCCCTGCCCCTGCCGGCTGCAAGATTTTAAAAACGCCCTGGCTTTTGCTTTAAAATATGGAGTCAAAAAATACATGAGCAGCACACACTGGACAGTGTTTTTTCTATTTGCTGACATTATGGGCTGTGTTAAATAAATGCTAAGTGATCTATTAAGTTCTATCACTGTTATTATGAGCTCGTTTTACCGATCAATAAAATTGCTATTACCCAGTACACATTTACTCTTTGTTTTAAAAGTTATGAGGATTTCATGACAGCAATAAAAATAAACAGGCCTCTTTGTAAGGCATACCAGCAAAAACACAAGATTCCTAGCTGCTTCCGTCTTTAAATCCCCACATAACCGGGATGATGATTTTTGTTGGCATATTGGAGGTGGTGTCCTTGGCAGCAATTTTATTTTATCAGTCATGTTGGAAAAACTAGTTCAATGAACTGGAAGAAGAAACAAGAAGTATCTATGACTGTTCTATAACTTGTGACTATTGACATGACCCCCTCTTTTATATATTAGGGTAGATAACCTGCAGGTTATTACTGTTAATATACATTGCCAGCATCATCGCTATTATATGAGTACTTTTTATAAGTTGCCATATGGTGATTCAGTGTCGTCAAGTATCGTTGTGGAGCATGAATGGCCTATAAGTCTCCACACAGCTTTATGACGCCCTTCTCAAGGAGAAACTTAACCCGTTTAGCAGTTGTTTAAATGATCTTCAGGATGGGCCAGAAGAATGACTCCTAAATTGTTAGTGCAGCCCTTGGCTTCATTCATTCATTAGCCTGAAATTTTTTATTACACAGACAATGAAAGGCAGAACAAAACAATAACTTGACAGATGAGTCTCAGATGAACACTGACCCTGTTAGGGTATGTTCACACTGAACAGAATCGACATGTCAATTCTTTGAGCAGAGAGCTGCGGAGAGCGGAGGCGTGCAAGCCCTCTCATAGACACATTGTTTGACACAGAGGCAGGCGGGATTCCAGGCGAAAAGCTCCGCAGCAGAATTCCACCAATTATACTCAGTGTGAACATGCCCTTACACAGGAATATAACCTGCTGATATGTCCCTATAGTGCACATGGCGCTGAGAATGAAGGTAAGTTTCTTACCTTCATCTTCTGCAATGTTTCTGTGATATTAGCAGTGTAATCTATATGCTAAGGATATGTTTTGATGCACTATGGGTAGGACTACCGATCCATCAAGGCCAGCCTGCCCCGTCTAATGAATATCAGCAAAGTGGGCCAGCTGGGGCAGATCTGCGCACTAAAGGACGGTAGTCCTGCCCCCAGTGCATCAAAATGCCTTATTAGTAAAAAGAAGAAATTGTTAATATCACAGAAACAGACCTGAGGATGAAGGTAAGAAAAATATCCTCATCCTCAGTACCCTGTGCGCTATAGGGACATATCAGCAGGTTATATGCCCTTTAACTGTCTCTATGTGTCTTCTGATGGGTTCATTCAATGGACTGTTTTCTTCTATTGCTTATAGGAGATAATAGTTCCATATATATGGCTCCTGACCAGGCATGGTATAGTAACACACAAGGTCATTGCTGCTTTATAGTATGATGACGTTTTAAACTCTAAGTGCCAACAGTCATCATAAGACCATAGCTTACCACTTATATACTTTTTTCACCCTGGTCTTGGCCTGTCTTTGGTTTTCAACTTAAAAAAAAAGTATTTATTTCTAAAAGGAAAGTCATTTTGGAGTAGGATATGCTGAACAAATGCACATCATGAATACACAAGATATGTTTTTGGGAACATTTTATAAAAGATAAATCAGTGACCAGCTACCAGACCTTGTACCATGACAACAAAGGAAAAAAATCATAAAAAGGCAACATTTTCCATATTTCCCTAAAGATAAAACATCATACTTTGGCGTCTGACACTTAGTTCTGTGTTGGTTTACTTAGTTAGGAAATGTCAAAAGCCAAAGTCAGCAGAGATGATATGGAAACCAATGCCGCTTACTTCAGCAGGAGCAGAGGCTCTTCGGAAAGTCAACTTTTTGTTTATGTTCTGTCATTGGCACTTCTAGTGCTCATCTATCATAAAAGCCATGCAAAGACTATACTGAACACTACCAATAAGGAAACCAAGAGTCCTGGAGCCTGTGACTAGAGTTGTTTTGCTACCTATGCATATTTTTTTACACCCTCTATTTATGAACCAGTATTTGATTTTTTTTAGATGCAACTTTTTTTTTAATTTGCCAGTTTTGAGTATTCATCCCAAGATTTGCATAATCCGGGATTTGCACCCAATTTATCATTTGCAACTTTTGAAAAAGTCGCGAAAGCTGGTGTAGGCCTACGTCTGGTCAGTACCAGGTGAACTTGTTTGCAACAATTTTTTGCGACTTTTTACTTAGATGCATTTACTATTTCCATAAATTACACACAATATATTGGAACAAAACAAACACCAACCCACGTTAGAATAGTCGCACACATTAGACTCCTTAATTAATGTCCCCCTGAGTTTTATCATGCAAAATGTTTGTAATGTCAGATAGCAAACATTGTGAAAACATTCTACTGCTTACAATTGCGGCAGCTGGATACTTGCATATTTCAAGCGCAGAAGGAACAATGAACAATATTATCAGGGACAGCTTTTCCATAAGCAGAGCTGGCTTTAGGAATTTTGGCGCCCGTTGCTAAACACATATTTGGACTCGGTCTGATGTGCTGTAAAGATTTTAGGAATGCTATAAGGAAAAAAAATCTATAACTAAAGAGAGATACAATAAGGACTTCAGTGACGTTATCAATAGACTCTAAAGCATGTCTGTATATGTCTAGAAAAAATATGTGTGTGTGTGTGTGTGTTTTCAGTGTAACTGTATCAATGTAATTCAGTCATTTGTTCTTTAACGTAATACTGATTTGGCACATTAGTGATACAGAGTTCTTAAAGGGGTACTCCGGGAAATTTTTATTTATTTATTTTTTTATCAGATTGTTTCAGAAAGTTAATCAATTTGTTATTTACTTTTATTTAAAAATCTCAAGTCCTCCATTACTTATCAGCAGCTGTATGTCCTGCAGGAAGTGGTGTATTCTTTCAAGTCGACACAGTGCTCTCTGCTGCCACCTAGTTGTCTGAATAAGAGAGGGGCCACAGGGGCCTAGGGATAGGGGTGCTTCAGGAGGAAAAGGAAGTAGAAGACATGTGCTGTAATTTTATGCAAATTTTGACATGGCAACGTTGGTGGTGATCCCAGGGAACTGGCAGGCTCAGAAAGGTAAGGTGATATCAGTTATTGGTTTTATGGTTATATGGTTATATCAGTTATTGTGTCCCTATAAGGGACGAAAACAATTTGGACTAATGGAAATATATCTGGTCATTGCAAAAACAGTGGAGGGCTTTAAAACAGGCTTAGACATTCTGAGACCAAAATAACATAAATGCATTTGTATAAAATGTAAAATTTATATCCCCCCCTTACCTTCATTCATCTACTCCTTGGTTAAACTTGGTGGACATGTGTCTTTTTTCCACTGTACTATGTAACTATATATATTTGGATGTATTATCAAGGAGAAGCTACCTGGGGTGGCAGTGGGGATGTGGAGGGCATCATAGGGCTCTTGTGGTAGGCATCCTGGGCTGGCATGCTTTGTTGCAGGAAGGGTCCTGGGGGTAGGCAAGCTTCATGTAGCATGTGGGATGCCAAAAGCAGTCTGGTCATCTAACTGTAAAGGTCCTCATACACCTTAGGACCCTATTACACAGAGCGATAATCTGCCAAATCAGGCCAATTCAGCAGATTATCACTTCGTGTAATAAAGACAACGATCAGCTGATGACACCTATTATCGGCTGATCGTGTCTTTTGGTCCTGACTAGAGATAAGTGAACCTCGAGCATACTCGAGTCGATCTGAACCCGAACTTTCGCATTTGATTAGCGGGGGCTGCTGAAGTTGGATAAAGCCATAAGGCTATGTGGAAAACATGGATATAGTCATTGGCTGTATCCATGTTTTCCAGACAACCTTAGAGCTTTAGCCAAGTTCAGCAGCCCAAGCTAATCAAATGCCGATCATTCGGGTTCGGATCGACTCGAACCTGAACCCGGTTCGCTCATCTCTAGTCTTGACCTAGAATCATTGGCCATCGGGCACACATCGCTATGTGTAATAGCGATGCATGGTCGACGGCTGATGAGTAAGTAAAGAAAATAAAATAATAAAGTTCATACATTACTTCTCCACGCTCCCTGGTGTTCTCTTCATTTCTGGTATAAACGAAACCAAGGAAAATATCAAAGTATTAGGACAGAAAACTCAAAACCAAGCATCTTGAAATGGAAAATGGACAACATGAAATGCAAATGGATAAAAAGGACAAAACCGCACAACCACCTAAACAGAAGACCACAAGTTACAGTGGACTACAGAGAAGACTCATGGTTTGAGGAAAATAGGATAACAGTGATACTACATGATAAATTACTAATCTGCATAGACCAAAAACTTAGACTGGTGCCATTCTAATAAAACTTATTAAGATGACTGCTTGACGAAAACAATAACAACTCTGTTTGTAAGGAAATATTTTCCCCTAGAAGTAATGCTAGCGAATAATACCTCCATACATGCTTAGTCTGGTGGAACATGCAACAATTTACATGGAATCCAACAGAAAAATCGCCATATTCTGCTATATGAAATTGGAGGCATGCAAAGGAACAGTACAGGCCTATGGCAGCTTTTTACAAAAATAGGCTGTAATATAACCATGCATGAACCCTAAGAATACTACAGGCGGACCCAGATTGTTAATAATACAACGTTTACTTATGTAGATATTGAATATTATCAGAAGTATCCACGTATAATTTTGGTTTAAAATGTCTTTTTAATGAGAATATATATATATATATATATATATATATATATATATATATATATTGTTTTAAACCAGAAAGCATAGAAAATATGTCTTGTTTAAGCTGCAACTTTTTTAGGCTTGGTTTTAATCCACCAAGACTTGTAGTATGCTTAAGTTAACCATGTAGGAGCCATTTTTGGTCAGGTAGATAAATGTCCTTGCACCTTCTATCATAACTATAATGTATTATTAATACATCTAGTTAAACAATATCTCATATTGCAATATAAGTGCAATACCTGGCATTCAACTTGCCCTTTAAAGCTATTTCAGTGTTGCCCCATTGTAATGAATGTACTTTTTCGATAACAGTGCTTTTCCAAGCTGGTGGCATCACTAGTAGTCAAAACACACTTTGTCACACACACACAGGCCAACACAGTCACCGAGACAAATATGCAGAGCTGCCAACACATGAGTGGCTGCTCCATTCAAATGAGTTTCAATTGGCAGCTTTTCATAAAACTAAATTAAAACCAAACCCAGAACTGCAACCAAACATCCCATTAACCGTTTGTTTGCTGTATTCTACACTGCTCCCAGTACTGGATTTACTGGCAACAATATGAACAATATCATTTTTTCCGTTTGCCACAAAAACGATACATGGTACAATGCGCAAAACAGTAGTACAGCTTTTGTATCTTTATAGTAAAATGTATGGGCTGGTGACATGTATCAAGTACAATGCATGAATGAATGAATGAATGAATGAATCAATCAATCAATCAATTCAGCCAAGGATAACACCAGAATAGAGTTTATGTGGGTTTTCTCTGGGTACTGGGTTTTCCTCCCACACTTCAAATTTGTACTGTAGGTTAATAAATCCTAGGCCATGTTCAAACCTTGTAAGAGACCCCCTGTTCCATGACCCGGCCGTTCTTATTAAAGATCATCCAGGCCGGTACTGCAGTACCGGCCGGATGATCTTTAGCACCGCAGAGTTCTGATGCCGGTGCATCCGTGTGCGCCTGCATCAGAACTCTTCAATGCACACTATGGAGCGTACGGCTGTATAGCGGCCACAGAAAACTGACATGACATGCGTATGTGTATACGCCCCGGCCGGGATTCCATAGACAGAAAGGTAACAAATATTTTCGAAATAATCAATCGGCAACAATGGCCGTACTTTTCCGAAAATATACGTTGTGTAAACATGGCCTTAGACTGTTTGTGTTATATAGTAAGCCCCACTGAGGACAGGGACTAATGTGGTGGCTAGCTACCCAAGAAATTACTTTGACAGTATCTCCAGCAGCTACTACAGGCAATGAATGGAGTGATAGTGTGGACACGTAAACACTTCCAACAGGCCACTCTGGACTCCATTCTCTCAATTGCCCCAGAAGTCGGACCCCATAATTATACACTACCATATGGATAGAGGACAAGTTGTAATGGAGGAAGAACCTCTTTAAACTTTTTGTCTGGGATAAGTTGTGAAGACATAATCAAAAATAGACAAAACAGAAATAATCAGTTTTGCAACCATTTTAGTTTTACTTCAAGATTTCTAAAGACGTCCAGTTGGTTCTCACTTATCACTGTTAGACGTAGATAAACTTCTTCTCTATTTTGATGGAAAATGGAGGGCTGCCATTAATAGTAGATGACAAAGGCAGATTATTACCACTTCTGAAGAGATCATTTAAATATCTAATGACAAATGACAGCTTATCCTGTCTGTTCATGAAGGTGAGAAGCGTCTACCTTATTGCTGCCATTATCACATGCCAAATTTGATCACGTGCAATCAACTTAGATTTTACTGTGCAAAGCAATTGTTCTGAAAACATAAGTCTCCTAAGGGAAATAAAGCCTAGTAATATTACTACTAACGGTGGGGTCCATTAAAGAACAGAAATTAGTCTGAGACTAGTGAGTTTTACAATATACAATTACAGTATACAGTATACAATACATAAAAGGGTATACCCATTTTTTGATCCATCGTAAGTGTGCTCTAGAATTGGTTCTTACCTATCTTCCGATTGAGGCCTTCCTGGCCTCCTTTGGCCTCTTTAGAAAGCGAAAACTCTTTACTTTGATATAGCCAATGATTAACTTTAATGGTAGTTGTACAAATAGCGTACAGTATATGCTGTTTACATGACTCTGATAATTCTGTAAACAGCATAGCCTGTGAGGCTATGCCATTTGCGCTTATCCCAGTAAAGTAAAGGGGAGTCATGCAAATTCCATAACGTTACGGATTTGGCTGTTTTCTTTTACCTGGGGGCTTCGATGGATGCAAACAGGCCAGGGTGGGAGCCTTCAATATGAAGATAGGCATAAACTAAGCTAGGTATACCCCTTTTAACAATGATAAATTAATAGTAATATCTTTGAAAGACCATAAATGTCTGTCCCAGCAATTGAGCTCCCATAAATCCTTGAGAAAGGTGCTCCTTGTTCTCCTTTCCTTGTTACTCGTGAGTAGTGACCCTCTGTAATAGTCTATGTGAAATACTGAACCTCCTGCACACATCCCCCAGTGCATTTACGGATTACAAAATCACTTCCACCCGCATTTATGGATGCGAGAGAAATAAAAATCTGAGAGACTGAACTCAAGAGAAAACTGGACAGTATAATGGCATGTAAGGAATCTTTGTGGTTGTGGCTCCAAGTTAATGTATAGATCGTGAAATGCACTTTCATGTGCAGAGTCGAATGTGCCCAAATACTTCGACTCCTCAATTGCAGATGGTAATCAATGATGTGTGCAAGGGGCCTTAAGGCCCTATTACATGGTGTGATTATTGGCCAAATCAGCCAGCTATCCCCCTGTGTAATAGAGATCAGCCAACGAGCAATTGCAGTTTTTCAACATGCCAACAAATGTGATGTCTAATAAAGCAAGTCTGCACGATTATCGAGCCTTGTAATAGGCTCGGTATGTGAGTGCGAATCTTATATGGCTTTAAAAAACCATGGAGGTCAGGGGTTGGTGTCCTGCTTCAGTCACCGGCTGGCTGAGCGGATATTTCCGAGCTGGGTTGTGACGTCACAGGATTGGAAACTAAGGGGCTTATGTAGGAGTTCAAACACCGTCATGCTGCGCTGCGGAAGCATCAGGCCATGTAAGTATTCTCTCATTCTTATGTTCCAACTACCCCCTACTTTTATATTTAACTCTTTCTGTTTTCAGGGTTGGTAGGGATTCCATTGATCATATGCCCATGATCAGTAACTGCTGCCATACTAAATAAGTATGTGTAAGAACGTATGGTGAATTGCACAAAGCAAGAGTTTCTGGTGGGCTGATATCAACATTGTGGAGGAGATTTATGAAGGCTGCGGCTGGGGCGAATGCCAGAGAGAAAGCGCAGATTAGCCCCTTCTCCTAGGCGTATCCCTGCTGTATCCCCTCTTGCCTAATGGATATGCTAATCCACATGTTAGGAGCATTCTGTGTTTTGCCCGTCCGCCCAAAGCCCGCTAAGCCTGCCCACTATGCATATTCATATGTGCATAGTTAGGCTGCTTGTTACAGGCTGCTTCCTGCACATACGCGGTAATAAGCGGGCTAACTATGATTATATGAATATGCATAGTGGGTGGGCTGGGGGCGGGCTAGGCGGGCTTTGGGTGGATAGGCAACAACCAGAATGCTTTTAACATGTGGATTAGCATATACGAAATTATCAAAAAGTGGAACAATAATGGAACGGGCAGAAATAAGAAGAGCACTGGAGTCCTAATGTAAATTGCAGATGGGTGATATCAGCAGGTTCATTGACCTGAACCTGCTGATAGTGCTGCTTTAAACATTAAGTGCTGCACACTGTTATATCTTAGGAAGACTTGGTGGACTTGTTTTACTCTATTAATTCTGAAAATGGTGAATATGTACAAAAACCTGGCCTACATGTGCAATAATAAATCAGACATGACCAACCAGTTAAAATTTTGCGATTAAAGTGCAATTCTATTTTTCCAGTGACGTACTTACTTATCTGTGTACAGTAATATAGTATATATGTACCATGGGATAGGATTGTCCTAATGCCTCCTGTCCAAATTCACAAAGTGCCACATTACATTTTGAAACTATGTACCAGACAGCAGAGCAGCCTGCCAATGCAATGAGAACTGACGTGTTGTACAAATGAAACTATTAATACATGACCCCATAGACGTCACTTGTTATCATATTGTTACATGTGCCTCCGCGCCTTTCTACTTCTACAATATGATTAATGTCTTGCTGACACACGGGCCATTGAGTGCCATAGAGGTAAAGATAGTAGTATACTGTTACACCAAAAAAGACGACAAGGCCTTGATCACCAATTACAGTCTGGTGCAGCTTTGATGCAGTTTTTTTTAGCTTGAGTGGATCCTAGACAGCGGAAAAATGTAAATGTGATCAAAAACTGCTCTAAAACCATACCATAGAAAGAAGCCTCTGGAATCTCCTGTTTAAAAAGCAGCTTTTGTTTTAACTATGGGCTTTTTTATGAAGGGCGGAACATGTTGGGAGCCGCCGAAGCAAGCAGGAGCGGGGACCTGGTAATGTATATCCTGCCCGCCCCCCCTGCAGCCCCGATCGCCCCCGGCCGCGCGATCGCCCCCCGCAGGCCCGATCGCCCCCCGCACCCCCTGGCCGCATGAGTGCCCCCCGCACCCTCCGGCCGTATGATCGCCCCCCACAGCCCCCGGCCGCATGATCGCCCCCCGCACCCCCCGGCTATACGATCGCCCCCCCCCCGCAGCCCCCGGCCGCACGATCGCCCCCCGCAGCCTGTGGGGCCAGGGGCTGCGGGGGGCGATCGTGCGGCCGGGGGGGGCGATCATGCGGCCGGGGGGTGCGGGGGGCGATCATGCGGTCAGGGGGGTGCGGGGGGCGATCATGCGGCCGGGGGCTGGGGGCGATCGGGGCTGCAGGGGGGGCGGGCAGGACATACATTACCAGATCCCCGCTCCTGCTTGCTTCGGCGGCCCCCGGCACGTTCCCGGCGGCCCCGCCGCAGCGCACTGATTGACCGGGCGGGCCGTGGAGACACCGAGAGCCCCGTAGCAAGCAGGAACGGGGACCCGGTAATGTATAATGTCCAGCGGCTAGGGGGTTAATGGGGAGGGCTGCAGACAAAATCGCAGCAGGGATATACATCCCTGCTGCGAGTTTCTCTGCTAATGAAAGTATAGGGCTGGGATCTGCAGCGAGTCTCGCTGCAAAAACGCAGCAAGGAGACTCGCTGCAGATCCGGCAAGTGGGTTTGTACCCTTAAAGTACAAACACCAAAAAATGCAAGCAGTAAAGCACCATACTGAAGACCATACTAAACGATGTACAAGATTGTAACTCTATTTTTAACATGGGTACTGTAAAAGCATTCCAGTTGAAGTAAATTGGGAGGCCATTATACACATTAGAAGATTGGCCAATCCTATTTATCTAACATGTATCACCAACTTTAGGTCTTGTTCACATTTCACTTTTTTATTGATTCCTTTGTTTGTACTGGCAATGCTTTCTATTGTATACGCTAAATAGTCTGGTATTTACCAAACTGGTGCCGCAAGTTTGGCATTTTGACTTACCTGCGATGCCTTTTTGCACTGTATGTGTAGTTGTTTTCAAAATAGTGTTTTGTTCTTTTTTCAATGAGTTTATGGCCGTATACAACTATACACAATAAATATAAATATTGATCGGTGAACCAGGAAGTGAAGTGCACAGCTGTCCACTTGTCCTGACCATGTCCATGTGATATGTCAAAAATAACATAACACGACGAGCTAGAAATTGTTCATTTTGATCTTTCAACAAGTTCTCAAATCATCGTTGGTCGTTCGCAAAAAAATCACAGATCGTTCCGTGTAAACACCGTCTTTCACCGATTTAACCTATGTGCGAGATAGGCTTAAGCGATCGCAAAACGATCGCAAAACGATTTTTCCGTATGATATATCCTTCCGTGTAAACAAAGTAAAAAAATTGTTACTTCGAAATCGTTAATCGTGCGATTGGGCGAATTACCATAAGTAATGCACTTACACTTCCCAGAATGCATCATTTCTCTGCTCTGCTGGCATGTCACATGACCTGTGATGTCACCAAGTTTTCTTTACATTAGTGATCAATATACCTGGCTAGGAATCTAAACCCTCTATTCCATAAGCTTGATATATGGAAGGAAAAATTGGTGATGTCATAAGTCATGTGACACGCCAAAGAGTGCATAATGGGCACATATTCAAGAGTCTAGGTTATTTGAAGAGGCTTATGTTTATTAAAAAGAACCAATATGGACACTAGTTTAAAAATTAAATGTGATCGATCAATAAATATAATGAAAAATAAATAAAATGTGATAAACTGCCCCCCTTGGGATATGTGTTACTTGTGGTACCTAACGAGATAAAGTAACATTGAATCATAAGAGTATTGGGGTGGGGGGCAAGAAATACAAAATGTTTACCAAGTCTGATAACTTCTCTACACATAGATTTAACACTTTACTGCAGTGATACAAGTCTTGCCATTTTGCAGCATAAAATAAATACTTTAGGGTCACTCGGTTCAAAACGAGAAAAATAGGAATTAAAACAGATGCTACCACTTAACATAAAAAAAAAATAACTTCCTTAATCATTCACAAATGTGGAGTGCATGTGATTTCTCCAGCACATCATTTTCTGCTCCGAATGTGTTATTTATTTTTGTTTCCTTTTATTTTTTTTCTTTGCCTGCTCATCTACTTCTGGAACAGTTTGATTTTGCAAGTTAGAAAAAAAAAAGCCTCAATCCCTTCCCCCTCTTTGCAAGCTGCCTTCCTTGCAGCACATCAGGGGTTAAATGTGATTGAAGGCTCTTTGAAGATGGGATGAAAGGAATAGCTGCTGGAGACTCTTTGCTCTCATTGGTCCGGCTGCCTTCAAAGGACTCTTTTTCTTAACCAGAGGGGGGAGTCTGGCTTTAAGAAAGGAATTCAGAAATCCCAGGTCCTTGCAGATACACTCTCACAGACAAGGACTAAAGATCGCCTGGAAAAATCCCCTCACTCACATTTCAGCCTGAAAAGCAAAAATATAGTATTATTTCAAGCCGAGAAGAGATCAGGAAGTGGAATCAGATTTTTTCAGGCTGTTTCACAGGCTTTTACGGAGCTGCACTTTTACTAGGCTTCCAGGATGCAGCCTTCAGTGATCTCCACTGATGTTTCATTAAAGCCATAACACCCCTTTGTTCTTTGGCTTTGTCCCCAGGGGGAGTGAAAAAGGGCTTTTTGGTTTTGATTAAAAAAAAAAAAAAGTTCAGAGAGAGAGAGAGGAGGGAGAGGGAAAGAAATCCTTCCAGTTCTAACTCACTCAAGGAAGGTGTGAGCTTATTTTCCTCCTTTCTCCTGGCTTTTTCCCTTCCCCTTTCCAGACTGGATCATGTTTTTTTCTTTTCTGCAACTTGGATTCTCTTTCGGATTATTTCAACGTTTGCAACCATGACCGAGCTTCACTGGCCAAGTGGATTATTTGTTTTCTGATCTAAGGATTTACAGAACCGTGATCCAGAGTCAGGACCCCTCTAAAAGCTCAAGGTAAATACCCTCTCTGCAAACTTTTAAGTGTCAAACTCCCCTAAGTGCCCTGGGAGAGTCCTGCCTGCAGTGGCCCGGTAATCTGCCCCTTTTTGTGCCCTCCTTCTATCCCCCTTGTGAGTTTCTTTCCCCCCCAGTCTACGTGATTGTTTCTGGGACAGAACGAGATCCAGGGTGCTCGCTTTGCTGCAGGGAACATATGGATATATTTAGCAACTGCAGTGTGTTATGTGCGAGAGTATGGTATGTTTATCACTTTAACGCTGCTGCTTCCTATATTTTACTATTTTTTAGTATACAGTATGCTGTTTTTGACTTGTGAGCGTTTATCTAACATTATAGACGCTTTTTAGTCGGTTACCTGGACGTTTGATTGCACTATTATTAGTTAACTTTATTAGTTTTCTCCATGTGGTTTGTAATGGATACTGCGGTGGAGTAGCCCCCCTCCTCCCCCATTTGTAGTCCTATCCTTTTTAAGCTAATGATCTGTTTTGTGGTGTCCTGTATTGTGGCCTAGAGGTTGTGATTAAGTCAGACCTATTCATTTTCTTATATATGTGGTATATCCCAAAGTCCCGTACAAAAAAAACTAAAAACTATCTATCACTTTGCATCTTTTAAACTCATAGTTTTATACTACAGCACACTTTGTGGTAATTTCATCTCAATCAAACACCTTTTTGAGGAAAATAATCCTACTTGTTAGAAAACACTTCTGTGTCCACTGCAGTGTTAGGTATTCAGTGTATGCAATAGATGTTACCCCCACGCCCCCTCCCCCAGATGTCACACTTTGGAATTAAATTAACTGTTCATCAATAGACTTTCCACCTGGGGGTCAGATCTAGGCAATTTAACTTCTTGTCTCTCTCTAAAGGAAAGAAGATGTGAGCGTTGCCTAAAGTATTCTGTGATCTGCATCCCAGCTCTCTGTAGTAAAGGGGCAATGAGGGCCTCATCTGTATAGTATTTCATGAGAATTGGTGAAATACTTCTAGCTTCCCTTATCCACAAATGTCTGTGAACTTGTACCTATAAAACTGTTCAAACATCTGGATATATTGGACACATTTTCTGGTATGCTGGGGAAGAGAGAGTCTTTGGCCCACCTGTTGTGAATAATTTCTCTTGAAAAACTCTACAGGGCGACAGTGTATGGCGTAAGTCATGTTGAAAAGGAGGAAAATGGTTCCCAGATGGCCATTTACTTGTAATAGAACCTTGCAGTTCCGGAGGAGTTATAGGCTGTAGTCATAAGTGGATTCTTCTCTTGATGCAAGCCTAATGATCCCTGATAATCTTCCGAATGTCAGCTTAAAGGAGAACCAACTTTAAAGGGAATTTTTACTATCTGAATCAGGGCCCTTATCCTAGCTGTGGATCAAAGGGATGTGGCCATTTCATTACTTTACAACTGGACACTTGTTATTAGTTGTAATTTGCATAGATCACTAACATAGACCATAGACATAGGCCTTTAAAAAAAACTTTGGGTGTATAGTTTATTACTTTACTGCAAAGTTTTGAGCAAGTTGTACAATGTGACCTACTAGTTCTTTGTGAATTTAAAAGGTGTGTCCAGAATACAAAAGGCCACCTCTACTTTGTTTAGGCAACGTTACTCCAAGCATTATTGTGTTAATTGCTTCTTTGTATAAAAAACAATTGTGAAATCCTATGAGAGTTTCCCGGTGTTAACGTTTTATACTCTTGGACAGTGTCATTATCATAAAAGCACTGATGCCAATTTGTATACCTTAAAACAGAATAAAAACATGTTTGGTATTAAGAATTCCTAACTCAACAACTAATTTGGAAAGTGTTTTTTCTTTTTTACAGACAGGGGTAACAATTTTTGGCAGCCATGAGTTCTGCTGGGGTGCTGACCTGTATGCCAGACTCGGGACGGATATTCAGGGAAACTTCATTACGCCCACCGGTGCCAGGACAAGAGACTAAAAATTACAAGGTAATTCATTATAGGGATGCATATTGATGGTCATTATGCTTTTAAATGATGTCTAAAGAGACTTAAATGGTTTGTTTGAATGATTGTTACTATTACATTCATTATATTAACCTTTTGGGTTTTTTTGGTCATCTTTGAATGTTTCTATTGTGATTTACAGTTAGGCATTATATAATTTTATGGTGCGTTCACACCTACAGGATCTGCAGCTGATTTTCTGCAGCAGATTTAATTTAAATAACTGAACACAGCATCAAATCTGCTGCAGATCTGCTGCAGATCCTGTAGGTGTGAACGCACCATTAAGGAGTATTCCAGCCACTAAAACTTATCCCCGATAGATAGGGGAAAAGGTATTAGTGGTTGAAATACCCCTTTAAGGCTCTTTAACTTTATTATTGTAGTAATATTAGTAGCTGTTTTATCAAGTATGGCCTGTTATGGCCTGTTCACAGTTATAGTACAGTATGGTTAGTACCTGATGCATAAATAGCTAACCCAATTCCTGTTGTTCATTTAAAGACTGAAAAGTTTGCAATGGATCCTCAACACTATGAACAGCAACTAAAATGCAAAGAAGATTCACTACGAGAAGCAGAAGGTTGTGCAGCCCAAGATTCCCGTTTTTCTCGTTGGGGTCGCTCCTTGAATCTGTTGTTGGATGATCAGGATGGGGCAACACTTTTTCGCATGTACCTGGAAGGTCAAGGCCTGGTGGATCTTTTAAGTTTTTGGTTTGCTTGCAATGGCTTTAGAGCTATGGACCCAGCAGAGCCCAAAACCTCAAAAACAGCCAAAGCCATATATCGTTGGTATGTACAAAACAGTCAAGCTGTTTCAGGACGTTTAAAGCCGACCACTCGGGCCCAAGTTAAGGACTGTGTCAAGAACCAACAACTGAATAGAACTGTGTTTGACCAGGCGCAGCAAGAGATTCAAAGGGCCATGGAGCAGGAGGCCTTTCCTTCTTTTTTGCAGTCTGATATATGCAGGGAATATGCTCATGCTATTGAAGACAGTCCCACCCCGGATAGCCCAGGACCTGGACTTCCAACTGTGGCTGAAGAAGAGGAATATAATGGTTTACACCATACTCCTGTTGGTTTGGGCACCATGGCAAAAATAAACCGTGCCTTCACACGTGTACCACCAAGAAGCCAAAGGTGAGAATTAGGAGATGTGAGATCTTTCCTTTAGTGTGCTTTTCCGCTGCTCATTAAATTGTCCTCTATTGTGGTTGATTCAGTAATTTCAGCTATAGATGGATTTTTTTTCTTCCTCTCATTTAGGCTTATTTTGATGTTTGTTCTGTAGAACTTTTTCAGCATATTTCTTTGTTTCTGTTCCTCCCCTCCTTGTGTTAAAGGTTAACTTAGCTGTTATTCCTTTCCCTGAGCTCACATATCTTTGATGTGAACAAAATCTTTCCCTGCTCCAGAGATCAAAGAACCACATCTATAAAGCGGTCCGTTTTTTTCTCTCCCTCTACACTTCCCCCTCCCTCCCAAGATGCCTTGCTGTTTCAAAGCCTTCTTATCTTATAATGACTGTTTTTTATAACAGTTATTCCTTTTTATGGCTTATGCTGGATTAGATAGTAAATCTGTGAGCAACATCAGTTTGGAAGATATTTTCTTTCTTTTTTTTTTTCTTTGAATTATAGCTTTTTAGTTGTCCAAGTGCCGAAAACAAAAGTGCACAATGCCAACTTTTCTGTTAGAAAACAAGTAAACAAGAAAAGAAAAAAAACCTGTGGGAGATGTCAGGCATATGTGGATCAATAAAGGAACTCAGAAACCTGATTCTACCATTAGATTTTTAAAGTTATTTTTAATTCAACACAAGTGTAAGGAAGGTGGTGGCTAATGATGTGGAGTTATTTATTCCTAATATCTTACGTGATATGTGTTTTCCTTTTTTTAGGTCCCACCTTCGCAAAACAGAAGCGGTATACCAATACTTTGCTCCTGCAGCTAGTATAAATGACAGTGAGATATCAAGTGATGCACTCACTGAAGACAGTATGTCCGTAACAGATAGTGTGTAAGTATCTTCCCAGGTTTGCATACATCAACTTCCGCTGGCATAATTGACATTCTAAACTAACATGATGTGTATATGCAAAGTAGGAATATAACTCACATTCCAAGAGGAAGTGGGGAAAATAAAACAAAAATAATAATTTCACATGCATGGACATGTTTAGGCATCTTTGGCAGGTGGTCCTGCAGGCCTTGGTTCTTTCAACAAGTAGACTGCCAGGGGGTACAGGTCAAGAAACACGCGGCCTCTTGCTTTTTATCTTCCTATTGTTGGAGACAATGAATGGAATTTGCTGCTCACTTTGATGAAGTTGCCAAGTGCATGGCTCCAAATAGAAGTGATGCACTTGGCTCTTTGGCATCCCCATAGTAGAAAGAACCTATGATATTCACTGTATGTCACCTCTTGACGTTCAGCTTTATAGCTGAAAGAAAACATCTATTAAAGCTATAAAACAGATATCCAGTTGTTATATGGACATGTGTCATACCTATGTCATACCTAGAGTGTATTATGCAATATGTAAAAGAAACCATTATTTCATGTTTATTGTGCATATCTATTAAATATTCTTTGTGTTGTTTAACAGAGATGGAATCCCTCCATACCGTTCCAAGCAGAGAGAAATCCATAGAAGTGTTAGTGCCAATGGTCAAGTGCCTCTGCCTTTTGTTCCTGTAAGTTTTATTTAAAAAATTTTTGGTTTATCAAAATTTTATAAAGATGTACACTGTTGTAAAATGGCCACATTTATTACATTTAGCATTTATGGGCGTAACTATATCCTTAGGCCATATGCCTAAGACGCTCAGGGCTCCTCCATGGCACAGTGCCGCTGGCACTCTTGTGGTTCTCTGTGTGGTACCACCATATGGGAAAGAAATGCTTGTATGGGACTTTATCAGGATAACATGGGGAAGATTTATCAAACTGGTGTAAAGTAGGATTGTCTTAGTTGCCCCTAGCAACCAATCAGATTCCACCTTTCATTCTTCAAAGAATCTGTGAGGAATGAAAAGTGGAATCTGATTGGTTACTAGGGGCAACTGAGCCAATTCTACTTTACGCCAGTTTGATAAATCTTCCCCCATGTGCCTGTGATGCTACTCTACGGTCCTGTGCACAGGCCCTTATTTTCCTCAATGTGTATAATACAAATTAAATTGCTTTATTTATTTAAAAAAAAAGTTTTACTTATTAATGCTAAATATGCTTATCTTTTCCCCTTCAGAGAACAATGCGCCCACCAGCTGAAATGATGCCAACTAATCCTGCAGAATTTGCAGCAAAACTGACTCTAGCTTTGGAAAAAGTCAAAAGGCAAAGAGATGCCGAAGAAAAGTTGGAGGAAAAACTACAAAGATTAAAAGAGGTAAAAATATGACTTTCTTTTTAAGTTACTGGCAGACTTTCGGCACACAAACGCTGACTTTATTGACTCCTGTCTTTGTATTCATGCATGTTTTATAGTTATAATAGGAGACTGCTGTTTGTGATCAGTTGTTTTACAGACTAAGTGTTCTAGTTTGTTCAGATGCATCATAAAACTTATCCCTGTGCCCTCTCCAGGCATAAACCTTTCAGCTGCCCAAAAATGTGACTGTCATGGAGATCCTTGATCCCTGAGACAACTGTTGTTTCCTGTCTACATAGACTGGCTGTAGGTCAACTGCAGCACTATTTTGATCTCTAGCCAAACAGGAAAGAGCCATGTACAATTTTCAGGTGCCCAGAAAGAACAGAAAGTTTACCTTGCTCTATGTGCGCACTATAAGCTATAATCTGTACTTTATTAAAAAGACTGGTATGGAAGAAATTGTAGGTGCTCCCAAACTGGTATAACACTTACAAGAAATCACACACAATTTAATCTGTGATGTTCTGTGTTGTTTTAGTAGGTTTAATAGTTCCCTATGTACAAAACAATGTAAAAAGAGTTCTAAGTAAGTGATAGGTAGAAAATGTGAGCCTATATAGCAAGTATGTACCTGGCAGAATGACAGAATAACAAGCTGAGGCATGCAGAAGTATAGAATGCTACTTGAATAGCTCTTGGCAAGATTCTGCTAAATAATCAGGAGTAGCCTCAGTTACTTTAATTAGTTTATACATATTGAACGAAAATGTAACAAAAAAAAAAACACTTTATCAATTAAATTCATGAAAAAAACTTAAATATTGCTATTTTTCATACCAGGAAGAAGATAAACCTGAATATGACATTCCAGCATCAAGCCATGAGCCTTTACCAGCTGCTTCTTTTGATGATGACCCTCAGTCTATCCTTGATGACCATGTATCAAGAGTCTTGAAGACACCGGCAAATCTGTCACCTAGATCACAGTCTCCTTTCATTCAAAGAAAAGCCAAAGGTCAAGCAACATTTGGCAAAGGTCAAAGCTTAACTTCCTCCCACTTAAGACCTAAGGCTCCTCCAGGAATGGAAACACCTGTCACCCAGAATGTAGAGCAGCGGGGATCTATTAGGTAGGCATACCTGTGCTTATAGTAGTCACTCTCTTTGTTCTAATTTTTTAAGGGTTTGTTGTTTTAAAATAAAAATATATATATATATGTATTTTTTTGCAAATATTTATGTTCCTACTCTTATAGTTCACAGGGAACAAGAAGTTACAGAAAGGCAGAAGGATGTGTCCAACCTCATAAAGTGGATGATGGGAGCTCTTCTGTTGGATTGACCACACCACTTTCACTTGAACAAGAAGTAGAACGCAGCCACAGTGTCTTGCAATGGGTTTTAGAAAGTGCCAAGATGATGAAAAAACATCATCGTGATGGAAACACAAGGTAAGAGAAGGAGTATAAGGCTTCTTTATATTTCCCTTTAAAGAGTGGTTAATATCAACAGTTCGAGACGTGCATAGTATAGTCATATGTATAATTGTTGGTAGACTCTTCTCAACTATGCACAAATCAAAATCATAACTCTGTTCTCTTTATTACAGTGTAAGCCACTGCCCAGAAGTGAAAAAAACAAGCCATCGTACAGCATCCCAGCCTGCACACTTATTCCTGCAGGATACTTCTATGCCTCCACTTAATGCACCAAACACCCTGGATCAACTGGAAGAAGCCCGTCGGCGACTTGTTGAAGACAAGAGAGTTCCTAAACTTCATAAGAATAGGTAAATGTCTATTGAGTGTGTGTAGAGTTTCCTAAAATTTACAACACATAGGTCACTAAATATGAAATGCCATTATGTGTTTTTGCTCAAACTTTATGCTCACGTACGATGAGCTACTAAGATGTATTTTTATTTACTTAATGAATATTATATATTAAAAGTTTTCAAATAAAAGTAACCATTGTTAGGTGTATAGGTTACCAAAGGGAAAGTTATAGAGGTTGTCTGATGAGGAAAAGAAAATTACTCACCTTTCCAATGTCCCACGTTGGCCACTCTAACAGTGCCCAGACTGGATCCCCACTAATTTTCGCATCATGGTCCCCTTATAACACAAAGGAAATGAGGAAATGCCCACTCAGCCAATCACTATCTGCAGCTTTTCCTTGTGATTGAAGGGACCAGGATGCAGTGATAGCTGAGGGCCTGGTGATCTTCAGACTAAAAGTTACAGGGGATTGGTGAAGTGCGTAAAACTGGTCACAGTGACCATAGTTCTGACTGTATTATTTCAGTTTAGTATTAAGCACTGTTGAACTATGTAAAGCCTTAAAAAATGAATGCTTCCCATGCTAATCTTGACGACTAGAGATGAGCATATCAGATTCATTTTGCTTTGTACAAAGCACAATGAATCTGATTCGCTCATCTCTATTGATAACAATTAAGCACCATAATTAAATAATGCCGACTTGCACAGCTGTCTGAGTTCACATGCTTCAAAAAATCTGTTTGTGTTTTAAGGTGTGTGCAGTCTGCAACGCTTAAAGAAAAAGGCAAAGCTGCGGAGAACATCTTATCTTCTGGCTTCTCAACAATGAAAATATCTGAAGAGTAAGTATCTTCATGCAAGTGGTTATTGCTATGGATTATATGTTTGCATTGTGCCAATCAGTGACTCAGGAACCACATATGGGTCTATGATGTCATGCAAGTGGCTCCCCATTGACGTGTTATGAGTGGCACCAGGCATATTAAAGAACTTTTAGAAGTACTAGGATCAATATCATATTTTAAGGTTATCTTAGTATGTGTTTTTTCTTTTAATATTTAGTGTAGATCAATGTCATATGTCATATTTGAAAGTTCTAAAAAGTTGAAGATCGTTGTGTTTGGCTGGTCTCCCCGAGATCAGGGATTTGTTACTCTCATGGCTCTACTTGGCATTGCTTCCACCTAGCCAGAATCCTTCTCCATACTTATGAGGGGCACCACCCCAAAACAGCGGTCTGTGCATGGATACCTGGCCTTGGTTTTTCCCTTGTCATTATATTTACTTATAGAGTCACTGAATATGGTGGTTTTGGTGGTTTCCCTACAGGAGCCACCCCTTCGCTGGGTCCTTCTTGGGGGATATCTGGCTAGTCCTGTATTTTGAGACTCTTGAATGAGGCCCCACTGGCTCTCTTTTTTTGCATATGTTTTATTTGAAAGTTCTAAAAAGTTGGAGACCTCTGTTATGTATGGGCAGAGTCAATATTATTGTGCACTAGAAAGAAGTGATTCTGATTGTTGACACACATAACAGAGCCTCAAAAAGAGCTGAAAATAATAATGCTATTTAACAATGAAACACATCTCCTGCCAATATAGCAAAGCTTTCTGAGATGAAGTCTGGCTTATGGCGTTAGATTAAGAACCTTAATACATCTACTCTAAAGTTTTTTCCTCTTTAATTTTCTTATAGGCTTAAGTCTGCAAAAAAGATGAATAGTGATCAAGGGCAAGGAGGTTTAGCAATTGTCTACTACTTCTGTGGAGAAAGAATTCCTTACATGATTCGAACAAAGGAGCCTAGCTTGACTTTGCAAGAATTTAAAGAGCTGCTCAGTAAGAAAGGAAGTTACAAGTAAGTATCATGTCTGGGGTCTGATCTGATATTATAAAAGAAATGTCAGCCTTTCTTTGTCAGTCTCTAATATCCTACCCATCATTTACAGATATTACTTCAAAAAGGAGAGTCAAGAATTTGAATGCAATGCTGTGTTTCAAGAGATATCTGAGGAGGATGCAGTACTACCATTATACGAGGAGAAGATCATCTGCAAGGTGGAAAGAGCATGTTAAACATGTGAAAAACATCTTCTACGGTTGCTGTTTAGAAGTAAAGGTTTACAGACAATGCAGCCAATGGGATTTCGTGACTTTAGAAGTTCTTGGGTACAAGTAAAGCAGATGAGTGATGGATGGTGGAATGAGAAAATGGAAGCTACATGAAGTGTGGTAGTCTTTACACACCTATGTGAAGAGTCGGGATAACATGGAAATCTGTAAGACAAGAACATGGAAGGTGCAGTGCTGTAGTCGGTTCATTGGCAACAAATCTACAATTCTGTTGAGACAAGAACAGAAATTAACATGTAAAGGAGAAACATGTCTGCTGCAAAGAAAGAAAGCTTTTTTTTTCCTGAATGTTTCTGGCCACTATATGTATTCAGGTACATTGTATGTACATAATATTGTGTATTTATATAGCAAGTGGCTTGGTTTTGATGGACAACAGCCAGTTTGCTACAGAACCTCAAACATTTATATGTAATACCACTATGTAATCCTGAATCGCAAAAAAAAAAAAAAAAAATCATTGGATGTTCCAGTCGTCTGGATCAAAGAGTAAATTTACACCAATTGTCAAAAACATTTAAAAAGAAAACAGATAAGGAGAAGATAATGTTGGTGTTAAACATATTCAACAAGGTCTACAAGAACAAAATTGTTCTTCTATGTATTGAGTTGGAGAATAGTCACATGGACAAATCTTCCAAGAATACATTGTCACTCCTGGTGATCAAGCTATGCAACACAGATGATCAAACTGCTGCTATTCAGACTGCTGGTGGCTATCGTGCCTGGTTTATACTGAAATGATTCGCCATCATACTGATCAGAGGGATATTGCCATCTGAATTTTGTTTTTGAATCTATTTTTAATAGAATTTGAATTATTACTTTTTATATTGGTACTAGTTTATATGGGTTACACTGCTCCTCCGCATCACACTTTGGAGGACCTGAACAACTTACCTGTTATCTATGTTCTGTTTTAAGAACAGATTATACTGTTTTAATGAAATTTCACAAACTTTGGAGCCAGCAGGAGAAGGCACATTAGAACCCTCAGGTTCATGTGCCACATTTCTTTTCTTCCATTGTGATGCTGTGGAGACAAAACATAAACATCATCTAAACTTTTAGATATAGATAACCGAAGCCATATCGACCATTTGCAAACTCTGTTGTAAGGGTTTATATTTTCCCTTTATTATATTAAAGGGTGTTCCTGCCTTTTGTATATAATGTAGAAAAGTATGTAACAAAACGCCTTTTATTTAAGCAATAATAAATGTCTGGGTATTTTCTGAGTAGGTCTCCTTATAACTATGCGAGGCTGTATATACAAACAGTGCTCAATTTGAAAATATTGACCTGTATCAGAGTCCAATAGGTACAACTTTTTTTTTGGTGAATTTGCTCAGTTTATATAGAAAAAATAGACAATGTTAAAAATAGTCTTTCTCTAGACTGCAAAAATTTCAGTATTTTCATATTTATAGTGTCTAACAGTATGGCTCATACTGGAAGGCCTGCTGTTTTGAGCACAGCATCGCAATACGGCATCTGTGCTTCATCAAGATTCAGTGATATATGAAATGAACAGGGCAACTGAATGGATCAAGCTGAAATTGGGTTTCTATTTCTTTATTATTGTGTTCAGGACTGTAGAGTTGGCTTTTCTTAGTAAGTGATGCATAAATGGTCATCTGGACCATTTAAAGGGGCTTTACAGGACTTTTACTTTGATGGCCTGCTATCCTCAGGATAGGCCATCAATGTCTGATCAAAAGGGTTCTCCCTCCCACCAATCAGCTGTATACCAAGAATAAAAGACCAGGAGCAGATGCCTTTGTTCATTGGGTAGTAGCTGTGCTGGGCTACTAAAGCTTAGCTCTCTTTCAGTCAATGGGAACTGAGCTGCAGTACTCTGGCAAGGCCTCCACACAATGAATGGAGCCATTGTATTTTTCTATGTTCAATGTATATAGGTTAAATCTACAGAACAGCTGATCAATAGGAAGCTAAGTCATCAATGTAAAAGTCAGAGAAAAGCTCTATTAGAAAAGCAAGGTACACTGTAGGAAACCATAGCCAATCTAGAGTAAGATGGTTGTGGTAACATATCTCATTTGCTTTTAAGTTTTAGCTTGTCCTGTGTTGCTGCTATCTGTTTCACAGAAGTAAGAACAGCTAGGATTCTATAGTACAACATAGGCTATGTTCACACAACGTCAAAAGAAGAGGAAAGGCGGCCGCCTTTTCTATTTAAAAAGACGTCTGTTATTGCCGCAATGCGATTGAATTCAATGCAAAGCACTGAAGTCAATAAAATAGTGGACGTCCAATGCACACAGTGTATAAAATGACGGACATTGTCTGCACGGACAACAAAATAATTATCATGACAATTATTTTCGGCCATCTTTTGCAAACAGTGGACATTATTTTTTAGTTGTTCACACACCGTTTTTCTTTTTTCATCGTCCTTACCATTTTTACTATTAAATTCAATGGACTTTTTAATTAAAGACACACCCAAAGGGCAATTAGTCCACCTAAACTAGAATAATGTACCAACAGCCGTCACTGTACTGACAGGCGGCCAAACAGTGAAATGACAGATGTTTTTAAACTCAGAATGACATTTTTTCTTTTAAAAAACAGAGAGAAAAAAACGTTGTGTGAACATAGCCACATGGTGGTCAATGAAAGTTACAAACATTGATTACTATTAAAACATGTTGTACTGAGCTCATCATAAGATTTTTGTAAAAATGGTAAACTATTTGGACTGTTTGTTGGAAGAATGAAAGTTTCCCTCCCCACTTCCACATGTGTTGGCAGGACGCCTGAGTAGCCTGTATAACATGGGTAGACCACTTTCTGCACTTTAGCTCATGAACTAGAAGTCCTTTTTGGTCAGCCAGGCCAGCCTGTAGCAAGTGTTATTTCTCAAATGAAAAACTGATATGGTGCAGATATTTTCCAGAACCCTCTACAGTTGAAAAGTACCAGCATTACCTGTAGAAATTTTTGTTTGTTTGTTTTCTTCTTTAGAATACAAATTGTAAATTTTTTATAAATATAAAGATTACTATTTAATAATTCATATTAATAAAGTATTGTTATGGCCTTGGTAACATAGTTATCGGGGCATTCACTCATTTCAACATCTGTTTTAAAGGTGTTCAATAAAAATGGTGTTTATTGCTACAAGGGAAGAAACGTTGTACCTTTTTTTATTCTTGTAGCAATGAACAACAATGTGGTAGCCAATTATTCATCCACCGTTTTATACAGTAATTCATATTTTTATATCTAATTATATTCACATGTATAAATATAAATACATTGTTTTATATATTTCAGAGTTATTAATTAAGGTGTATAAATTTAAAAAAATAAACTTTTGTTATTCTACACAATGTAAAAATAAGCTGGAATAAAATTTATATTTTTTGAAACTTTCTTTTGCTTGAAGTTTATTTCGTATTGTTTTTAAACGGGGCTTTCACCAAGACAGTAAAAGACAATGATAGGCTTGGCTTAATAACATTAAATTGGACCTATAATTCTCAAGGTTTACTCCAGTGCAAAGGGATACAAAGTCTCATTGTTAGAAAATTAAGCCTCTCCTTTGTGTACTAAGGATGAAACATTATCATGTGTTTTAAAATTAGTTTTCCCTTAGTACTTTAATATCCATGTTCCTATAGAGATCCCTGACAGCTAGTGTGTGCTAAGCATAATAACTTGTACCTGACTGGCAGGATGCACCTTGGAGGAATCCAGGTAATTGTGACTGTCACTCTTCAGGTTAGCCATGTAAGTAGCTTATCCCATTAATACCAGAAACTTCATTATTGACACTTAGAGTGAAACGTTAATTAAAATAAATTGCCTTAAAACACTTATTACTACTATACTAGCTGGTGTTTGTTTTGCCTTTAGCCATTGACACCAACTTATTTAGTCAACATTTACTTCTCTTACAGCCAACACCCTCTTCCATTTCTAGAAAGACTATGGAAGTACTATAATAAGACTCCGCTGTTCAATAGTATTGTTTAAATGGAATTGTTATATTTTATTATACAATTACATTTTACTGTTTTACATGAACTTATGTCCAATAAACTAAATTTTCTCTTGGGAAAGCATAAATAAATAGCAAAAGCTAATAGGTCCAAAGACTAGCCATTTAAAAGGGCTGTATGTAATTTGGAAAAGCTGTACTCAGCTGCCTGATTCCCTGACACTACTGTTTAGAGGGTGTCTGGTCTCCCCTGCTTAGCATTTGCTGGTCACACCTCAATGCAAGGAAGTACATGCTCACCACAGCAGTGACCCAACACATCCTTAAAGTGACTGTACCAACAGGCCCAGGCAGAAGCACTGGAGGTGGGCCGACCCACCCTTAGTGGGAGGAAACCCTAGCCCCTCTATGATAGAGTTCCATTGATTCTAATGGAGTCACGTCATAGAGGGGTTAGGGTTCCTTCCCACTGGGGGTGGGACGGCCCGCCTCCAGTGCTTTTGCCTGGGCCTGGTGGTACAGTCACTTTAAGCCCCTCGTTCCCTGCTCACTACTGGTGCTATTACACGCGTCGGCAGGGCGCGGGGAGCTGTGGGGAGGGGCTGCCAGGTTGATTGCTAATCGTTTAGTCAACTAATAATAGATGGCAGCGGTCTGCTGCCGCTGCTCCTATTGCACGGAGCCACAGTAGAATATCGCTGCTGTTGTGACCGTTGACATTTTAACATGTTGAAAGACAACGATCAGCGGACATTGTGCATGTCGGCTGATAGTTGTCTTCTATTACACTTATCGGCCGTAACAATAATCACTTCGTGTAATAGGGCCTTTAATCAGTGATTGTTGATTGCAGCAGCAGCAGCCAGACACCGTCAGAATGCCAGCAGCAGAGGATTGGGCAGGTGAGTACAGATTTTTATCATGACAAAGTTTTAAGTGTAATTAAAAGGAATTTTTGTATTTTATTTACATTCTGTATATTTACTAGTGGATGAAAAAGGTTGTGGCTGCATTCAGGCTTTTTCACTTGCCACATTTACAGCCATTCAACTTTTGATGTGACCTATTTGCAATTATTTTTATTATTATTTATTTATAAAGCGCCCTTAGTTCCAGAGCTCTAATGTTATAGTCTTAATATTTCGTTTCATAAAGTTCAAAAGTTGGTTCAACTAGTAAAATGTAGTTGCAACTAGTCTAAGCAATAACAACAAAAATCTATTAATCTATCTATCTATCTATCTATCTATCTATCTATCTATCTATCTATCTATCTATCTATCTATCCAGTGTCGGACTGGAGTGCCTTGGCCCACCAGGGGAAATCATTCTTGGGGCCCACCCTTCTGCCACCGCACTTATCTATGGTAACATTAATAAGGGTCCATTAACACGGCGTGATATGGGGCAGCATAGGGCTGCAAATGATTGCTAATCAGCAGGGCAGGTGATGTGCAGCCGACAGCAATGATCTTAGCCGCACAAAAGATCAAATCAGCCGACTATGGGACATTTGCTTGCATGTCAGCAGATCTCTGGCACTTTTACATGGGCCGATCATCGGCTGAATAGACTTCCTAGGAGCACTTGTTACCGATTATTGGCCGGTGTAATTAGGCTATAAGACAATTTTTTTGTATGATAACGCTGTATACTTAGATACAAGTCATACAGCTACCAATAACACCAGTATACAAAGAGCAAATATCCCCACACATATTACCGCTATATAGTAACTGACCAAATCCTGTCTATCAAGACCGATATTACCAATAAACCAGTATACAGGAGGGAAATAGTATCACCATACATATTACCGCTATACTGTTACTGACCAAATCCTGTATACTGAGACCAAAATTACCAGTACACAAGGGGGAAATATTACCGCAACACCACAACCATTGCTACCATATTGTTACTGACCAAATCTGGTATACTAAGACCAATGAACACCACACCAGATTACAAGTAACAAATAATACCCCCACATACTGACTAACACCACCGCTGCTACTGAATAAAATCCTCTGAACAAAAGATCAATATCCCCTCATACAGTCATATAGAGGTAGCCCCAGCTCTACACTATATACGTTACAGTGCACATAGATTTAGTGACTCACAGGGGACGTCTTCTCTGATCAGAGTTCTTCCCTTTTCATCTTCTTCTCCATCTGCCCTGGGCCCTTATGAGAACTTCTCCAAGCCACGAATCCACAGAATCTGCCAGAGAAATATATTAGGCTCCTCACTCTGTCACCATCCTCATCTCTCTACAAACTGCACATCTGTACTGTCCCCTTTACACCTTCTCTCAGTGATTAGCCCTGACTATTTGTAGCGTGTGTATGTGTGTGTGTGTGTGTGTGTGTGTGTGTGTGTATATATATATATATATATATATATATATATATAGTGTACACACCTTGTAGATGGCCCCTTTTCTCCATATAGATGGCCCTGTTTGCCTCTACTATAGTAGAGATCCCCCTCTGTGTAATCCCCTTACAGTAGATGACAACCTCTGTGCATTCCCTATATCAGGGGTAGGGAACTTCTCCAGCTGTTGCAAAACTACAACTCCCATCATGCCTGGACAGCCACAGCTAAAGCTGTAGATTTGCAACAGCTGGAGAGCCAAGGTTCCCTATTCCTGCCCTATAGTATATGGCCCCCTCTGTGTAGTCCCCTTATAGATGACCCCTCTGTGTAGTCCACTAAAGTAGATGCCCCTCTCTGTGCATGCCCTATTGTATACACACCGCACCCAGTATAGTTACCCTTATACATTGTTGTCCCCCTCTGTGTAGTGCCCTTTATAGATGCCTCCTCAGTGTTGTCCTCCTTATAAATTGCCCCCAACCAGTGTCCCTTATAGATGGCTCCCTGTGTTATCCCCCTTATAACTGGCCCGCTTGTGTTATCCATCCCCCCATATAGATAGCCCCCTTATGTTGGCCATCCCTACCCCCCATATAGCTCCTTATGTTGTCTATTCCCCCGTATAGCCCCCTTAGGTTGTCTTTGCCCCATATAGCCCCTTATGTTTTCCTTCCCCTGTATATAGCCCCTTATGTTGTCCTTCCCCTGTATATAGCCCCTTATGTTGTCCTTCCCCTGTATATAGCCCCTTATGTTGTCCTTCCCCTGTATACAGCCCCTTATGTTGTCCTCCCCCTGTATACAGCCCCCCCCCTTATGTTGTCCTTTCCTGTATACAGCCCCCTTATATTGTCCTTTCCTGTATATAGCCCCTTATGTTTTCCTTCCCCTGTATATAGCCCCCTTATGTTGTCCTTCCCCTGTATATAACCCCCTTATGTTGTCCTTCCCCTGTATACAGCCCCCCTTATGTTGTCCTCCCCCTGTATATAGCCCCCCTTCTGTTGTCCTCCCCCTGTATACAGACCCCCTTCTGTTGTCCTCCCCCTGTATACAGACCCCCTTCTGTTGTCCTCCCCCTGTATACAGACCCCCTTCTGTTGTCCTCCCCCTGTATACAGACCCCCTTCTGTTGTCCTCCCCCTGTATATAGCCCCCCTTATGTTGTCCTCCCCTGTATACAGCCCCCCCTCATGTTGTCCTCCCCCTGTATACAGACCCCCTTATGTTGTCCTCCCCCTGTATATAGCCCCCCTTATGTTGTCCTCCCCCTGTATATAGCCCCCCCCTTCTGTTGTCCTCCCCCTGTATACAGACCCCCTTCTGTTGTCCTCCCCCTGTATATAGCCCCCCTTATGTTGTCCTCCCCCTGTATACAGCCCCCCCCTAATGTTGTCCTCCCCCTGTATATAGCCCCCCTTATGTTGTCCTCCCCTGTATACAGCCCCCTTATGTTGTCCTCCCCCTGTATACAGCCCCCCTTATGTTGTCCTCCCCCCTGTATACAGCCCCCCTTATGTTGTCCTCCCCCTGTATACAGCCCCCCTTATGTTTTCCTTCCCTGTATATATCCCCTTATGTTGTCCTCCCCTGTATACAGCCCCCCTTATGTTGTCCTCCCCCTGTATATAGCCCCCCTATGTTGTCCTCCCCCTGTATACAGCCCCCCTTATGTTGTCCTCCCCTGTATACAGCCCCCCTTATGTTGTCCTCCACCCTGTATACAGCCCCCCTTATGTTGTCCTCCCCTGTATACAGCCCCCCTTATGTTGTCCTCCACCCTGTATACAGCCCCCCTTATGTTGTCCTCCCCTGTATACAGCCCCCCTTATGTTGTCCTCCCCTGTATACAGCCCCCCTTATGTTGTCCTCCCCTGTATACAGCCCCTTATGTTGTCCTCCTCCTGTATATAGCCCCCCTTATGTTGTTCTCCCCCTGTATACAGCCCCCTTATGTTGTCCTCCCCCTGTATACAGCCCCCCCTTATGTTGTTCTCCCCCTGTATACAGCCCCCTTATGTTGTCCTCCCCCTGTATATAGCCCCCCTTATGTTGTCCTCCCCCTGTATACAGCCCCCCTTATGTTGTCCTCCCCCTGTATACAGCCCCCCTTATGTTGTCCTCCCCCTGTATATAGCCCCCCTTATGTTGTTCTCCCCCTGTATACAGCCCCCTTATGTTGTCCTCCCCCTGTATATAGCCCCCCTTATGTTGTCCTCCCCCTGTATACAGCCCCCCTTATGTTGTCCTCCCCCTGTATACAGCCCCCCTTATGTTGTCCTCCCCTGTATAAAGCCCCCCTTATGTTGTCCTCCTCCTGTATATAGCCCCCCTTATGTTGTCCTCCCCCTGTATACAGCCCCCCTTATGTTGTCATCCCCCTGTATACAGACCCCCTTATGTTGTCCTCCCCTGTATATAGCCCCCCTTATGTTGTCCTCCCCTGTATATAGCCCCCCTTATGTTGTCCTCCCCTGTATATAGCCCCCCTTCTGTTGTCCTCCCCTGTATATAGCCCCCCTTCTGTTGTCCTCCCCTGTATATAGCCCCCTATGTTGTCCTCCCCTGTATATAGCCCCCCTTCTGTTGTCCTCCCCCTGTATATAGCCCCTTATGTTGTCCTCCCCCCTGTATATAGCCCCTTATGTTGTCCCCCCTGTATACAGCCCCCCTAATGTTGTCCCCCCTGTATACAGCCCCCCTAATGTTGTCCTCCCCCTGTATACAGCCCCCCCCCCTTATCTTACCCCAGTGTCCCTTATAGATGGCTCCCTCTGATAAAAAAAACAAAACAAAAAACACAAGACTACTCACCTAACCACACGATCCCCCGTCGGTCGCCGGCCTCCTCTTCTCTCTTCTCCTGACAGGTGAGCAGCTCCGTTGCGAAGTGCCGCCAGCGCCATCACTGACCTCAGTGTGCGCCGCGGTGGCTGGGACTTCCGGTATTCGCTCCATGAACCGGAAGTCCTAGCCGCCGCGGCGCACACTGAGGTCAGTGATGGCGCTGGCGGCACTTCGCAACGGAGCTTGCGACACTCTTGTGATCGCAAGCAAATCTCTGCTTGCGGTCACAAGAGTGATTGACAGGGCGGGAAGCCTACGGCTTCCCGCTTTGTCAATTAGAACACCTCCTTACATTTAACTGGAAGCGATTGTTGCGATCGCTTCCAGTTAAAAAGGGAGGCGCGGCCCCCGGCCCCCCCTAGGAGCGGGGGGGCCCACTCCAGCTCGGGGCCCACCGGGGGTTTCCCCGGCCCCCCGGTGGCCCAGTCCGAGCCTGTATCTATCTATCTATCTATATCACATATACCTGTTAACCCCTCTGTAACCACCAGTTACCTGTCTCCTGTTGTATCTATGTCAGCATCCTGAGATTGCCTCCTCCTGACATGGACAGGAAAACCAGTAGGATGTTACAGCCCCACCCTTCCCCCCAATGTTTTTGCTGTGTCTGTCAGGTGTGGGAGTTCCTGTGGAGCCTCTTGCTCTTTTGCAGCCTATATTGGGTACAACAGGTGTTAGATCCCCTTCGATGGACTTGGTCATAACCTGGGAGAGCCTCTTGCAGTCCTATGCAGGGAGGAGTTCCCCTATACATGATGCAGGCAGCTGACTAGAGGAGCATGGGATGGGCTCTAATAGTGTATTTGCAGCTCTCTTCCATTAAAGTAAATAGAGCTGAACTGCTATAACTGCTACATCACAAACAACCTGGACTGATAACTGAAGTGGTGCTGTTTTTGCAGGAAAGTAGCTGTGCTTTTTCTTTTCCTATGACTGGGAAGATCCATAAGGCTTTTTTAAGTATAAATGGGCTAAGCCAAAAGGTTATTTTAAAGGCTATTAAGACTAGCATCTCATTTGCTTGTCTAAGTAGTCTCCTACGGGGAGGCATAAGCCTCTTCAAAAATATAAGGCTTTCCCTAATTAAAATATCCAGCTACATTAAAATCTCCATCATTCCAGCTACAATTTATCCCTTTTTGGTCTGAATTGTAATAAATATGGTATGTGTAGCACCATGTCCACTTTACACCAAGCTCCATCAACTTCAAAAGCTCAGTGCAAATTGTCAAAAAGTTGGTACATTTTTCACATAGCAAGTAATTTTGTAAAATGTGAATGTGAGGACGTTATATCCGTTATTCTTTTGATGAAGAAGATAGCGTTAATCGGGATACTGTGTGGCAAGAACTATACATGTTTGGATGGAGCAGTTATAGCTTCAGTGACAAAATAAAACCTAAAGAAACAGATATTTTTATGGTCAGGCCGGGTTCACACTATGTAAGAAACACGGCCGTTTTTTATAACAATGGCCGTATTTGCGCAAACAACGGTCACTGTTTGTGAAATAACGGCCGTTGTTTGCACAAATATGGCCATTGTTATGAAATACAACCGTGTTTTTTACGTAGTGTGAACATAGCCTCAGTTTGTATTTGGCCCAGACTGAGACAATGTTATAGAAACTATAAAAATTAATTCCTGTTTTTCCGAAAAATTTCTAGATTGCAATTTAGGAGCTAGTCTTTTTGCTTTCAGAGACAATCTAAGCAATTAGGAAAGTTTGATGTGGGTTGCAGCTCTGTTCCAGTGATAATAGGAGTGGTGGCAGCAGATCGCCACTCTCTTTAATGGGCCATCTGGGCAGCCCCTCCCGCAGCTGTCCACGCACTATACCCCCCCCCTCGCTTCTTCCTCTCGCTGTCTGTGCTTGTAATAGCATAGACAGCAAGCGGAAATAAGGAAGAAGTGAGCACCGAACTGATAGATCGCGCTCGCTTCCTCCTCCTAATTGTACCATGTTATATGGCCCTCTTGGACTCTTGGACTGCATTAAATATTATATCAAAGGGTTATCAGAGTTTAAACCCCATCTGCCTTTCAATTTTGTAGTGACTCAGCAGACTGAATATCCAAGTTCTTATAATATGGGAGCTTCACACTAGGAGCCCTTCAGCCATTTCCTGAGAATCAGAGAGGGTTAAATCAATATTCCAAGCTTTTTCTAGTGAAAAAAAAATGAAAAATTCAAAATGACCATAAATCTTAAGCCCCCTGTGACTACTTTGGTGAGATGGAGATTAGAATGATCTCAGCTGAGCACTTTAAGGGTATATTCACACGAACGGTCTCGCAGCGAGACCAGCAGGTCCTGGCAGTTCCCACAAACTATATACTCGCTGCTGTCTGAACGACCGCAGCGAGTATGTTATTCTGCCGCCCTTAACCCCTTCTGCTCCCGGCCGGCTCCCCCGCTGTAAGCATACATTACCTGTCCTCGCTGCACGGGTCCGGTGTCCTGCTCTTCCGCCCGGCCAATCAGTGTGTTGCCCAGCCGCAGCCACTGATTGGCCGGGCGGAAGAGCAGGACGCCGAACCCGTGCAGCGAGGACAGGTAATGTATGCTTACAGCGGGGGAGCCGGCCGGGAGCAGAAGGGGTTAAGGGCGGCAGAATAACATACTCGCTGCGGTCGTTCAGACCGCAGCGAGTATATAGTTTGTGGGAACTGCCAGGACCTGCCGGTTTCGCAGTGAGAATCTCGCTGCGAGACCGTTCGTGTGAATATACCCATAAAGGTCCCAGGGCTGCCATGTATGTGCCACTATGTGCCATGTATGTGCCAGTTCTGTATATACAAAAGAGGATGGAGCTGTTGTGGGTGGGGCCAGTACTGAGGTGGGTGGGGCCAGTGCTGCTAACACATGTAATGTACTGAACTGGTTTACTATAGATATAGTCCAAGATAAATTAAATAAACTCAATGTAACCAAAGCTTCAGGGCCTGATGGATTACACCCCAGAGTTCTTAGGGAACTCAGTTCTGTAATTTCTCTACCCTTGTATGAAATATTCAGTGATTCTTTGCTTACTGGTATTGTGCTGAGGGACTGGCGTAAGGCAAATGTAATGCCGATTTTCAAAAAGGGCTCTCGAACTTCCCCAGGTAACTATAGACCCGTAAGCTTAACGTCCATTGTGGGGAAACTATTTGAGGGGCTTATAAGGGACTACATCCAGGAATATGTAGTGGCTAATAGTATAAGTGATAACCAGCATGGTTTTACTAAGGACAGAAGCTGTCAAACCAACCTGATATGTTTCTACGAAGAGGTGAGTAGAAGCCTGGATGGGGGCGAAGCTGTGGATATCGTGTACCTGGATTTTGCTAAAGCGTTTGACACAGTTCCTCATGGACGTCTGATGGGTAAGTTAAAGCCTATCGGTTTGGAAAGTTTAATGTGTAACTGGATTGAAAAATGGCTTAATAATCGTAGCAAGAGAGTGGTGGTCAATGATTGCTACTCCGAATGGTCCCCGGTAATAAGTGGTGTACCCCAAGGGTCAGTACTGGGCCCTCTTCTGTTAAACTTGTTTATTAATGATATTGAGAATGGAATTAACAGCAATGTTTCTATCTTTGCAGATGACACCAGGCTTTGTAGTAAAGTACAGTCTATGGAGGATGTGCAGATATTACAGGATGACTTAGACACACTGAGTGTTTGGTCAACCACTTGGCAAATGAGGTTCAATGTGGATAAATGTAAAGTTATGCACGTGGGTACTAATAACCCGCATGCATCATATGTCCTGGGGGGAGTTACTCTGGGAGAGTCGCTGATGGAGAAGGATCTGGGTGTACTTGTAGATAATAGACTACAGAACAGCACACAATGTCAGTCAGCTGCTTCTAAGGCCAGCAGGATTTTGTCATGCATTAAAACAGGCATGGACTCTCGGGACAGGAATATAATATTACCGCTTTATAAAGCTTTGGTGCGGCCTCATCTGGAGTATGCTGTCCAGTTTTGGAACCCGATTCATAAAAAGGATGTTCTAGAGCTGGAGAGGGTACAAAGACGGGCAACTAAATTAATAAGGGGAATGGAACATCTTAGCTATGAGGAGAGATTGAAAGAATTAAATTAGTTTAGTCTAGAGAAGAGACGTTTAAGGGAAGATATGATTAACTTATTTAAACATATAAATGGCCCCTACAAGAAATATGGGGAAAAGATGTTCCAGGTAAAACCCCCTCAAAGGACAAGGGGGCACTGCCTCCGCCTGGAGAAAAAAAGGTTCAACCTCCGGAGGCGACAAGCCTTCTTTACCATGAGAACTGTGAATCTGTGGAACAGTCTACCACAGGATCTGGTCACAGCAAAAACAGTAGAGAGCTTCAAAACCGGCCTAGACAAGTTCTTAGACCAAAATAATATAAATGCATATGTATAGAACCTATCACCCCCTCCCCCTTCCCTGTATCCATCCCCTCCTTGGTTGAACTTGATGGACATGTGTCTTTTTTCAACCGTATTAACTATGTAACTATGTAACTATGTAACTATACAGCTGTGCTGGAGATACAACTGTATATAGTACCTGTCACCATTATGCTGACAAGCATAATACAGTACACTGTAATAATAGTGCAAGGTAATGTATGAGTGATCAGAAGATCACATATGACACCCCCTCCCTCCAGCAAAAAAAAAACAAAAAAACACATTCCCTATTACAAAATGATGTATAATAAAACATATTTGGTATTGCCACGTATGTACTGCACTACAGGCAGAGTGATGCACTCTATTCATTGTTCATAAAATAGTAGAGGCACACTTTAAGGTCTAAAAAAGGCCGACTACTAGAGAGCTAAATCTTCTTATTTCTCTAAAGTAACCCAATCACCAAGTGAAAAACCAACAGATAATTTTAGAAAAGTAGCGATGTGGACTGTAGGTTTGATCAGAGAAGCACTGTTGTCTAATAAAGCCGGGCCTGTTTCCTCCAGTCATGTCAGAAGGAATGTGAGTCAGTCACCAGATTTTTCTCTCTGTCTGTCCAGGTGCACTACACCATCAACACCTGTGTGTTAGCTACAACCAGGAATAATATTTGTCTTTCATGGCCCATTGGATGCGATTGGCAGCAGAGATGTACCACAGAAACACAAGCAGAAATAGTGAGAGTATGTTAAATGACTCATTAGAGCGCTGAAAACAAGAGGTTGTCTTTGTTGCCCTTTGTTTCTTCATCTTTATCTACAGAGCAAAGCAATGGCTGAACCGTGAGCCTGTGCATCCGGTGCTTGCTTCAGGTGGCGCTTATTACTGTTCTATCACATAAGTTTATATTAGTTCCCATATCACCTTACCTTTCTCTAGCTGTCTCATTCATTGCTATTGAGAAGAGATGTGCAGGATGGGTAAAACACCCATTGAGGAGGTCCCCTGATTAACATTTTTTCCTTTGAGGATACAAATGACTAAACTTATTAACATTAATATTAATTAGCGACAGTGATAAGCAATTGGTCAACATTAAGTGGACCTTGGCTTTGTGCATGAAATTTTTGAGAATTCCGTCCAGAAAGCTATTTAAATGTATGTTATTGCCCAGCAAAAGTTATACAAATTACCAATAGACACTTATTATGGGAAATGGACACATATAGTGCTTTCTTCCCTGCTCCAGCGCCGGTGACCCTCTGCGCTGCTCACCTGGCACCCACCTGGCGTTTCCCCCAGGCTACCGCTGCTTCTCACCATCGCTGGGAGAAACTCCTCCTGCCTTCAGCAGCTCCCCAGGACCTAAAGCTGGATCTGCTGCGGCAGAGGGGCAGGCTGGGGAAGAGGTTCCTATCAGATGGGTGCGCGGGGCTACCCAGACACCGGCAATGGTATTATCCCAGGGGACGGGCACCACAACTGTGCCAGTGGCAATTAGAAGTGTGCCAGGAGCCTGAGGAAAGAAGCAGCAGCTGCTGGGCACAGTCCTGCTATCCATAGCCCTAGCAGCCACTGCACAGCCCAGCCCACACCTATGGGACTTATACAGTGGGTTGTGACGTCACCATTTGGAATTCATGGATTTCATGCAGTAGTAAGAACAGGGAAAAAGCACTATGGGGGAGATTTATCAAAGGGTTTAAAATTTAAACTGGTGCAAACTGCTCACAGCAACCAATCACAGCTCAGCTTCCAGTTCTGGTGAAAGGAAAGAGGAGCTGTGATTGGTTGCTGTGGCCAGTTTGCACCAGTCTAAATTTTACACCCTTTGATAAATCTCCCCCTATATGTGCATTTCCCGTAATAAGTGTATATTGGTGATTTATATAACTTTGGATCAGTGAACATGCTCATTCAAGCTCACTGTTTGCTCAAACATCACAGTACTCAAAAGTACTCGATACTCGACTGTATAACCGTGTGGTGCCCGAATAACATTCATAGTCTCCTCCCTGATCCTGCTACACAGCAGCTAAGCTGGCTGCTTGCATAGCAGTGATTGGCCAGCTGCATCAGTTGAACTGGGTGTATATAGGCCCAGGTCTCTAGATGCTCAACTCGCTTGCGGTCTGTTAGTTGTCAGGGAGAGCTGCTGGAGCAGTGAAAGAGCTCTTCTGCTGTGTGGCATTATTTTGATGAAAGTGCCAAAGACAAACAATTTGTCTTTTGCAAACTGTGCCATGCTAAGATCAATGACTACAAGTGGTCCACACCACACGCCATCCTTGCACACAATTTTTCCGAGGGTCACAACAGGCTCTTACCCACAATTATAAGGAGGGTCACAACAGGCTCTCGTCCACAATTTTTTAAAAGCGTTACAACTGGCTCTCACCCAAAGTTTTTATGGGGGTCACCAAGAGGCTCTCATTCACTATTTTTATGGGGGTCAAACAGGATGGGTCTACATACACACTCAATGGTGGGTGTACTTTGAGTCCTCCCTTCATCACTGACATCTATGGTTATTAGAATTGATGGGGACTAAGAGGACTGATAGGCCAGTTTTTAAGGGGTGTAGGAGGATTTCTTTTTGGTAAATGTACAGGAAAAAGGGTTTCCTATC
Organism: Dendropsophus ebraccatus; assembly: GCF_027789765.1. Classification (NCBI taxonomy): domain Eukaryota; kingdom Metazoa; phylum Chordata; class Amphibia; order Anura; family Hylidae; genus Dendropsophus; species Dendropsophus ebraccatus. The sequence goes on from NC_091465.1 coordinate 47,280,533, forward strand.
CCCCCCCCCCCCCCCCCGACTTTAAGCTGGACTTTATCTAGGGGTGGGTGTGTAATATTTTCAATCTACAAAAGTAAATTAGTGACCTGGGAGTCTTTAATGCACCTATTCATGCTCTCCCTGCTGTTTCAGTTCTTTTGTGGTGTTTCCATCATTTCTGAGGATTTCAGGTGCACCGGACACCCTCCCCTCTGCTGATTTGTAGGCCCCTGAAGCTGCTCAGTTACTGTTCACTCAAATAGGAGTTGAGCTGCAGTTAAGGAGCGTGCACACTACGGAATGGCGACGCCACGCATTCCACTGCTTGCACCCCATCGTGGACTGTTGCGGGCGCGCATGTCTCTGCCCGTGTCATATACTATATTCTATGCACGGGCGGATTCCGTTGTCCGTCGAAAAAATGAACATGTTCATTCTTTGAACGGAGGGGGGACCCTCATCAGTCCGCCGGCTGGTGCGAGCTGCGGAATGTGTGACGGGTTTTCCATCGCCATTCTGTAGTGTGCACATACCCTTGGAGGTCACCACTACACAGTAAAGTGAGCTAACTGCATCTGGCCCCGCTTACTGTGTAGTGCTGGCACTGATCAGGGGTGGTGCTAGGTGTTGACACTAGTGATGGGTAGTGCATGAATGATCGGTTCAAAATGTACTAATCTTTAAACTGACCTAAATGATTAAGTTCACATTCCTGGAAAAGATTAGTTCAAAATAAACTACAGCCATGGAGCAACAGAGAGTCCAGCCCAGCAGCCATCGGGCAACAAAGAGTCCAGAACAGCAGCTCTATCACGGTCACACTGCCATTTGCTTTTAGGTCCCCCATGCTGGAAACTGAAAGTAATAAAACACAGCATATCCAAAAAATATAAATTAAGAAAATATAAATTAAGAAAATAAAGACACTAGAACTGCACTGCCTATACACAGCCCATGTGTGAGAGAGTCTGTGTGTGTGTGTGTGTGAGAGAGAGAGAGAGTGAGAAAGAGAGACTGGCTCAGTTGCCCCTAGCAACCAATCAGATTCCACTTTCCATTCCTCACAGACTCTTTGGAAAATGAAAGGTGGAATCTGATTGGTTGCTAGGGGCAACTGAGCCAGTTTCAGTTTATACCATGTTTGATAAATCTCCCCCAGAGTGTCTATGTGTGTGGGAGAATGTTCGCCAAACTCACCAGTTTTGTAGCCATTTTGTTAGCCCAGAGCTCCAGTCTTGTTGCCAGCGCTGGCTCCTGTATCCTCACTCTGTGCTGTATATGCTACTTGCAGCTTTACTGCTTTTCAGCTCCCTCACACATTCACCATAGTCAGTACCTCTAACCACCACAGGTGTCACTGCTGAGTACAGTCATGTGATAAAGGGGTTGTCCAGCGAAATTTTTTTTTTTCTTTAAATCAACTGGTTTCAGAAAGTTAAATAGATTTGTAATTTACTTCTTTTTAAAAATCTCAAGTCTTCCCATACTTATAAGCTACTATATATCCTGCAGGAAGTGTTGTTTGTTTACATTCAGAAACACTGCTCTCTACTGACATCTCTGGCGGAGTCAGGAACTGTCCAGAGCAGCAGCCAATCCCCATAGAAAACCTCTCCTGCTCAGGACAGTTCCTGACTCCGCCAGAGATGTCAGCAGAGAGCACTGTTTCTGAATGTAAACAAACACCACTTCCTGCAGGATATATAGTAGCTTATAAGTATGGGAAGACTTGAGATTTTTAAATAGAAGTAAATTACAAATCTATTTAACTTTCTGATACCAGTTGATTTGAAAGAAAACATTTTTTCGCTGGACAACCCCTTTAACTAGACTCCTGATTGGTTCTGGCTCATATAGCTCAGTAGGTCACTGATCAGCTCCCTTATAAAGTGACTATGATTCAGTACCTGTAACTACCACAGGTGTCACTGCTGAGCTCAGTCATTCACATGTGATTGATTCTCCTGATCAAATGACTCTCCTGGCTCTTATAGTTCATAGTTCTCTGAAAGTACTGATTCCCCTGATTCAGTCTCCTGTAGCTCAGTAGTTCACAGGTTACATGATGCTCCATCACCTATGAGGCTCCTGAGGACACAGAGCTGTAAGCTGCAGCCATGTTGGTGCCAGTACTGTGCTTCTCTGTACTCTACCATGCATCTCCATCACCTATGAGGCTCCCTAAGGACACAGAGCAGTAGGCTGCAGCCATGTTGGTTCATGTATTGTACTTCTCTGTACTCTACCATGCATCTCCATCACCTATGAGGCTCCCTAAGGACACAGAGCAGTAGGCTGCAGCCATGTTGGTTCATGTATTGTACTTCTCTGTACTCTACCATGCATCTCCATCACCTATGAGGCTCCCTAAGGACACAGAGCAGTAGGTTAGTATGTGGGTATGAGGGAAAGAATGAAGGAAATGAATGTGGGTATGAGGGGAATGAATTTGGGCATAAGGGTATGAATGTGGGTATGAGGGAAAAATGCAAGTATGTGATTATGAGGGGAATGAATCTGGGTATGAGGGGTATGAATGTAGTATGAGGGGAATGAATCTGGGTATGAGGGGTATGAATGTGGTATGAGGGGAACGAATCTGGGTAAGAGGGGTATGAATGTGGTATGAGGGGTATGAATGTGGTATGAAGGGAATGAATCTGGGTATGAGGGGTATGAATGTGGTATGAGGGGAATGAATCTAGTTATGAGGGGTATGAATGTGGTATGAGGGGAATTAATCTGGGTATGAGGGGTATGAATATGGTATGAGGGGAATGAATGTGGGTATAAGGGGTATTAATGTTTGTATGAAGGGAATAAATCTGGGTAGGAGGGGTATGAATGTGGTATGAGTGGAATGAATCTGGGTATGAGGGGTATGAATGTTGGTATGAAGGGAATGAATCTGGGTATGAGGGGTATGAATGTGGTATGAGGGGAATGAATCTGGGTATGAGTGGTATGAATGTGGTATGAGGGGAATGAATCTGGGTATGAGGGGTATGAATGTGGTATGAGGGGAATGAATCTGGGTATGAATGTGGTATGAGGGGAATTAATCTGGGTATGAGGGGTATGAATGTGGTATGAGGGGAATGAATCTAGTTATGAGGGGTATGAATGTTGTATGAGGGGGAATAAATCTAGGTATGAGGGGTATGAATGTGGTATGAGGGGAATGATTCTGGGTATGATGGGTATGAATGTATGAAGAGAATAAATCTGGGTATGAGGGGTATGAATGTGGTATGAAGGGAATGAATCTGGGTATGAGGGGTATGAATGTGGTATGAGGGGAATAAATCTGGGTATGAGGGGTATGAATGTGGTATGAGGGGAATGAATCTGGGTATGAGGGGTATGAAATGTTGTATGAGGGGAATGAATCTGGGTATGAGGGGAATGAATCTAGTTATGAGGGGTATGAATGTGGTATGAGGGGAATAAATCTGGGTATGAGGGGAATGAATCTGGGTATGATGGGTATGAATTTTTGTATGAAGAGAATAAATCTGGGTATGAGGGGTATGAATGTGGTATGAAGGGAATGAATCTGGGTATGAGGGGTATGAATGTGGTATGAGGGGAATTAATCTGGGTATGAGGGGTATGAATGTGGTATGAGGGGAATGAATCTGGGTATGAGGGGTATAAAATGTGGTATGAGGGGAATGAATCTGGGTATGAGGGGTATGAATGTGGTATGAGGGGAATGAATCTGGGTATGAGGGGTATGAATGTGGTATGAAGGGAATGAATCTGGGTATGAGGGGTATGAATGTGGTATGAGGGGAATGAATCTAGTTATGAGGGGTATGAATGTGGTGTGAGGGGAATAAATCTGGGTATGAGGGGTATGAATGTGGTATGAGGGGAATGAATGTGGGTATGAGGGGTATGAATGTGGTATGAGAGGAATGAATGTGGTATGAGGGGTATGAATGTGGTATGAGGGGTATGAATGTGGTATGAGGGGAATGAATCTGGGTATGAGGGGTATGAATGTGGTATGAAGGGAATGAATCTGGGTATGAGGGGTATGAATGTGGTATGAGGGGAATGAATCTGGGTATGAGGGGTATGAATGTGGTATGAGGGGAATGAATCTGGGTATGAGGGGTATGAGGGGAATGAATCTGTTTATGAGGGGTATGAATGTGGTATGAGGGGAATGAATCTGGGTATGGGGGGTATGAATGTGGTATGAGGGGAATTAATCTGGGTATGAGGGGTATGAATGTGGTATAAGGGGGATGAATCTAGGTATGAGGGGTATGAATGTGGTATGAGGGGAATAAATCTGGGTATGAGGGGTATGAATGTGGTATGAGGGGAATGAATCTGGGTATGAGGGTTATGAATGTTTGTATGAAGAGAATAAATCTGGGTATGAGGGGTATGAATGTGGTAGGAGGGGAATGAATCTGGGTATGAGGGGTATGAATGTGGTATGAGCGGAATGAATCTGGGTATGAGGGGTATGAATGTGGTGTGAGGGGAATGAATCTGGGTATGAGGGGTATGAATGTGGTATGAGGGGAATTAATCTGGGTATGTGGGGTATGAATGTGGTATGAGGAGAATAAATCTAGTTATGAGGGGTATGAATGTGGTATGAGGGGAATAAATCTGGGTATGAGGGGTATGAATGTGGTATGAGGGGAATGAATCTGGGTATGAGGGGTATGAATGTGGTATGAGAGGAATGAATCTGGGTATGAAGGGTATGAATGTGGTATGAGGGGAATGAATCTGGGTATGAGGGGTATGAATGTGGTATGAGGGGAATGAATCTGGGTATGAGGGGTATGAATGTGGTATAAGGGGAATGAATCTAGGTATGAGGGGTATGAATGTGGTATGAGGGGAATGAATGTGGTATGAGGGGAATGAATCTGGGTATGAGGGGTATGAATTTGGTATGAGGGGAATGAATCTGGGTATGAATGTGGTATGAGGGGAATGAATCTGAGTATGAGGGGTATGAATGTTGGTATGAAGGGAATTAATCTGGGTATAAGGAGTATGAATGTTGGTATGAGGGGAATGAATGTTGGTATGAGGGGAATGAATGTGGGTATGAGGGGAATGAATGTTTGTATGAGGGGAACAAATCTTGGTATGAGGGGAATGAATGTGGGTATGAGGGGAACAAATCTTGGTATGAGGGGTATGAATGAGGGTTTGAGAGGTATGAATGTGGGTAGCAATAAAGTTTGAAAAGCAGAAAAAACATTAAAGTCATTTGTCTACTACATAGTACATAAAATGATAATTTTGTAGAGTTCAGTGTAACACTATGAGCTTGTTATATAGGTGATTACATTTATAAAAATAATAACTAATGAAATGTCATTATTTCCCAAAATAATATCTCATCCAAGCAGCCGTTGCTGAAGGCTTTGTGTTTAATAGAGAAGATCTGTTCTAGTGACTTTTTATCAGGATCCCAGCACTGGAGAATAATGAAGTAAATGTGCTCATCTTCTGAACTACTCCTAGATCATAACTACTCCAGATCCTATGACTTAGATTATAGTTACCTAATCCCCGAAATGAACTAGATTTCCCATCACTAGTCAGCACCCTGCTGATTGGTGACTGTTGAGCTATCCTGTGATTAGTTCTTCAGTCCATTTTGCCTGCAAAACCCCTTTAACCTCTCATGATATGTCCAGTGCTGCAGAATCATGGCTGCTTTAAAATAAATAATATTCCTAATCCTCATCATCACAGGATCACTGCATGCTTCTGCTGCCAACCACAGGATTGCTGTTCTGCTGCTACCAGCCATGATCACTGTTCAATGTAATCTTACCTAACTCTACCTCATTTCATCTTATAGAAAAAAAGGGAACTTTTGGCAGCACATCTATGACTCTGTTCACACTGCAGGTTGCACGCTGCTTGAGGCTTAAGTACAGACAAAAACAAAAGGTGCAACAGCAACCCAGAGGTGCAAGGGCCTACCATATATACTCCTCCCAGCGTACACACGGTAAACACCTACTCTGTAGATATTAAAAATTTAAATATACATTTTTTTTTAGAAAAGTGAAGATCTTAGCAAACTATTTGATCAAACAGCGTGTACCATGTCGCCACGCTAAGGCGTCCTCGAGACATGGTCCTAACTCTAGCATTTTCACACTAGCAATGGCCTCTCCTGGGCTGAATAAGCCTACAACTGGGCAGATAGGAACCAAATGATCTCTTTTATAGAAGCCTTGGGACATGGGTGGAGTGCAGGCCAACAGGAGGTAGCCACCCCCCCCACATTCAACAGAAAAAAAGGGAAATTTTGGCAGCACATCTATGACTAATATCTACAGAGTAGATGTTTACCATGTGTACGCTGGAAGGAGTATGTATACGGTAGGCCCTTACACCTGTGGGTTGCTGTTGCACCTTTTGTTTTTTGTCTGTACTTAAGCCCCAAGCAGCGTGCAACCTGCAGTGTGAACAGAGTTATAGATGTGCTGCCAAAATTTCCCTTTTTTTCTGTTGAATGTGGGGGGTGTGGCTACCTCCTGTTGGCCTGCACTCCACCCATGTCCCAAGGCTGCTATAAAAGAGATCATTTGGTTCCTATCTGCCCAGTTGTAGGCTTATTCAGCCCAGGAGAGGCAATTGCTAGTGTGAAAATGCTAGAGTAGGGACCATGTCTCGAGGACGCCTTAAAGGGGTAGTGCGGCGCTCAACAATTATTCACAGAATAACACACATTACAAAGTTATACAACTTTGTAATGTATGTTATGTCTGTGAATCGCCCCCTTCCCGTGTCCCCCCACCCCCGCACGTGTACCCAGAAGTGTGGTGCGATGTACATACCTGACGTGTGACGACCTCCGTCTTCTGTCGATGCAATCTTCGGGAGGCTGGCCGACTCGCTGCAGCCGTCCTGCATGCCGGCCCCCCTCTGCAGTGTCATCAGCTGCTCAGCCGCGATTGGCTGAGAATAACTGTGCTCAGCCAATCGCGGCTGAGCACAGTTATGACGCGGCAGAGGGGGGCCTCCCGAAGATGACGTCTTTGAAGAAGATGGCGGATGGGGTCGGTCGACACGGATCAGGTATGTATAGCGCACCACATTTCCGGGTACACGTGCGGGGGTGGGGGACACGGGAAGGGGGCGATTCACAGACATAATATACATTACAAAGTTGTATAACTTTGTAATGTGTGTTATTCTGTGAATAATTGCTGAGCGCCGCACTACCCCTTTAACGTGGCAACATGGTACACTCTGATCAAATAGTTTGCTAAGATCCTCACTTTTCTAAAAAAAAGTATATTTAAATTTTTCAATAACTACAGAGTAGGTGTTTACCGTGTGTACGCTGGGAGGAGTATATACGGTTGGCCCTTACACCTGTGGGTTGCTGTTGCACCTTTTGTTTTTTTGTCATCTCATCTTATAGTTCTAAAGGCTGCCAGTGCAAGCTTTCCGGGCTGTTATACTTATCACGCTTTTCTGCTCGCCAGGATTTGTCATGGTGACCAGTTACATAACTAAAATCAAAAAATACCATAGCACACCTAGATAGTCCTTCAAAGACTCAAAAATGATGAAAGAATTGTATAAAAATTAGATGAAACAAAGTTACCATTCCTGTAGTCCGTCAGGACAAAGTCCATAGAAAAAATGCAAAGGTAACAGCATCAAGGCGTAGTAAAGTGCAAAAAATGAGATATTTATTCCCTCATGGCAATAACATAGCAGCAACGTTTCGACAACACGGTCTTTCTCAAGCTGATACAATATACAAATGAACAGGGTATATATACAACATACAACCAATCACATGTTAGGGCTAGCCAGTAGTTGCCAAGTACATAATTAACTTTATTAACCCTCACCACCCAAATAAAGTGTGTCAGTGAACATAGTAACTCACGTATTAAAAGCAGACAATATCCCAGGACTTGTATCCAACCAACTCCACGGTACCGCTAAAGCGCGCTGACATCGGCGTCTTGCCGGTGTCACTGCGCATGTGCAGGGTTTAGCCAATCAACAGTCCGCTGATGCTAACACATCGGTCAGCTGACCGGTGCTATAGCAACCGCGACGCTCACACGGCATGATAGTACAAAACAGAAAAAAGGAGACAGAATCAGGATAAAAACCAATATAATTCAGTTCACATGATAAGTGGACCTCGGTCTGTATCATGTAGCTTCCATTATCTGAAAAAATATAAAAAGTAAAAATAAATAAAGTCCATGATCGTTGCGGGCAAATCAACAAGCATACATCGGTAACAAACCGCAGAAGCTGTCACAGAGCAGCGTTGTCCAACTTGTGTATCTTCACCATATGAGGCTAGACCCGCAGTCCTTCAAGTCCAACTAACGGCATAGAGGCGCTTTAGTGTGTACCGTCCCAATATGCGCCGTCCTGTCCCACTCAGCTTCCCGATGGACACGGGGACCAACATACAAATGTATGAATGTACAAACTCTTACGCAGTGGCACAGGAACTCCAGATGGCAGTATGTAGAGCTTTAGTTGAGAACACGCCAGACTTGCCGTAAATATAGCATTATATGCTTGGCTGTCATCATCACCGATTCCCCACCTATGGAGGTCGTGCAGGTATCAGAGCCCGCTCCGGGCGTTCCATTTCTGCTACACGGTGACGAACTGATAGCGTATCACATAGCTCACCTAATCCATGCCAGATATAATGTCATCATAAGACGCATCACTTTCATGCCTATGTGAATGAGCGCCAAAGAGGTCGCTGAGAAGATATCGGCAGCACGCAGTCATAGATGACTCCTTGAAAAGGCTTCATGCACACTATGGACTGTAATTCATGACGGTAGCCATTCCAGCTTGCTAAATGGTGGTATGCTTGTGCCCAAAAAAAGAGGAAAAGAGAGAAAGGATAATTCTTCATGATCATGGTACACATAGATAGTGTGAACTGCAAAATTGCAAAAAAAGGAAAAAGGGAAAAACACAAAAAGAAAAAAACACAGCTAATTTGGGTATACTCATCATGCCATTCAAAAAGTAAAAACCCACAAAAACTGAATCCAACCAATGGAGAGTCGAGAACAAGTCACTGGGGTAACTGCAATGAACTATGACTGCGTGCTGCCGATATCTTCTCAGCGACCTCTTTGGCGCTCATTCACATAGGCATGAAAGTGATGCGTCTTATGATGACATTATATCTGGCATGGATTAGGTGAGCTATGTGATACGCTATCAGTTCGTCACCGTGTAGCAGAAATGGAACGCCCGGAGCGGGCTCTGATACCTGCACGACCTCCATAGGTGGGGAATCGGTGATGATGACAGCCAAGCATATAATGCTATATTTACGGCAAGTCTGGCGTGTTCTCAACTAAAGCTCTACATACTGCCATCTGGAGTTCCTGTGCCACTGCGTAAGAGTTTGTACATTCATACATTTGTATGTTGGTCCCCGTGTCCATCGGGAAGCTGAGTGGGACAGGACGGCGCATATTGGGACGGTACACACTAAAGCGCCTCTATGCCGTTAGTTGGACTTGAAGGACTGCGGGTCTAGCCTCATATGGTGAAGATACACAAGTTGGACAACGCTGCTCTGTGACAGCTTCTGCGGTTTGTTACCGATGTATGCTTGTTGATTTGCCCGCAACGATCATGGACTTTATTTATTTTTACTTTTTATATTTTTTCAGATAATGGAAGCTACATGATACAGACCGAGGTCCACTTATCATGTGAACTGAATTATATTGGTTTTTATCCTGATTCTGTCTCCTTTTTTCTGTTTTGTACTATCATGCCGTGTGAGCGTCGCGGTTGCTATAGCACCGGTCAGCTGACCGATGTGTTAGCATCAGCGGACTGTTGATTGGCTAAACCCTGCACATGCGCAGTGACACCGGCAAGACGCCGATGTCAGCGCGCTTTAGCGGTACCGTGGAGTTGGTTGGATACAAGTCCTGGGATATTGTCTGCTTTTAATACGTGAGTTACTATGTTCACTGACACACTTTATTTGGGTGGTGAGGGTTAATAAAGTTAATTATGTACTTGGCAACTACTGGCTAGCCCTAACATGTGATTGGTTGTATGTTGTATATATACCCTGTTCATTTGTATATTGTATCAGCTTGAGAAAGACCGTGTTGTCGAAACGTTGCTGCTATGTTATTGCCATGAGGGAATAAATATCTCATTTTTTGCACTTTACTACGCCTTGATGCTGTTACCTTTGCATTTTTTCTATGGACTTTGTCCTGACGGACTACAGGAATGGTAACTTTGTTTCATCTAATTTTTATACAATTCTTTCATCATTTTTGAGTCTTTGAAGGACTATCTAGGTGTGCTATGGTATTTTTTGATTTTTGCTATTTTTAGTCCAAACCAATTTTTGCACCCTTTAAATACGTTGTTTACTTGTTAGAATATGAATTCACTGGATGCAGGCGGGTCCAGTTCCTCTGGCACTTTCTTTTATACTGACGAGGATGCTAGGCGTATCTTGGATGGAAGGAAGCCGGATAGCACTTTTTTGAAAACCCCCACAGTGGATATACTAAGGAAGAAATGGGAAAGTGAGAAACGTCATCTGGTTTCTATGGAGCTACACCTGACCACACTCACGGAGTATTGCAAAGCAAAAAGGATTCCGCGTGGACTGAGGACACACGTAAGACCAACTTTGTTACCTAATAATAAGCCATTTTGCACTAAATTTGAACAAATATGCAATAAATTCTCCTATGACCTGATGCTACTAAATGTGGAGTATTTGGAAATAGAGGCGGACTCTAGTAAGAGAAAGATTACAGATCTTGAGACGCAATTAAAATCTACTGTGGGTGGTGAAGATTGGACACAGATGTCCTCCAAAGTTGATTTTAATCTTACTAAGTATACTAAGGAATTGGAAGACACTAAGAAAAATAAGTGGTTCAGGGATCTGGATGACTATACTAATGGACATGTCTATGACTGGCAATATACAGCTGATTTTTCGCAGGATTCCAGAAGGAAGGGCAAAGGACGTCGAGGACAACGTGGACGTAATTTCAAACCACGTAAGGACAACTTCGGTTTCACTTCAGGGGATTCGGATTCCACAGATGATACACCTCAGAGTTCACAAGCTAACAACACGGGGGCTTTTTTGGACAAAGGACCCCCTGCTGGCCGAGGAAGAGGACACGCCGTGGGGGGCGGAAACATTGGAAAAGACGGAAAAGACAACAGAGTGACCACGCGACAGGGACAGAAACGCAATTAGGAGCAACTATTGACCATGAACTGGTGGTAAATATTTCTTCATTAACGTTGTCGGATGAACAGATTGGTGTTCTGGCGAAAGGTCTTTCATTTTGCCCGATCACTAATGTGGACTGGTTTAGACTTGATCTTGATCTCCATTGCTTCTTTAGGAAATTGAAATTGAAAGTATTTTTTTCTGAACACGATACCCCTGTAACTAACAAGGATGATGAATCTCACATGTTATGTTTGAGGGATTATGGTTTATCAGTAGCGAGTACATTTCATCCATATGTACAAAACCCCTGTGTAGATGCCTATATACAAATTGTACAAAGGGAGATAGAGGGTTTGAGACAAACTGAACAGAGAGGTAACATACACTATAATCTTACCAACGAGGAGCGAGTTATCCTGAACAATTTATCTAAGGACAAAAGGATCACCATAAAGCCCGCCGATAAAGGCGGGGCTTTAGTGGTGATGGACACAGAGATGTATATAAATGAGATCCATAGACAGGTTTATGATGAAGATGTGTACATTAAATTATCCCATAATCCTACAGCAGTCTTTCAGAAAGAATTGGTGGGTTTGGTGTCGAGAGCCAAGGAGGCCGGACTTATTGATGATAAGTTGGCAGATTTTTTGATTCTGGACTATCCAGTTGTTCCTGTTATATATACACTTCCAAAGATACATAAGAGCCTGACCTCACCCCCTGGACGACCTATTGTGTCCGGCAGGGGGTCTATTTTCGCTAATACCTCCATTTTTTTGGATCGTGTGTTACGCCCCTTTGCGACGAATACACGGTCTTATGTGAAAGATACCTCTGACTTTCTCTCTAAAATCTCCACAGTAACTGTAACTGACACTTGTATACTGGCATCATTTGACGTAGTTTCACTATACACGTCTATTTCTCATGACAGGGGCTTGGATGCGGTTAAGAAAAAGCTGGCCAGCTCGGACGTGTCCCCGGAACGAGCCGACCTCCTCCTGACGTTGCTTGAATTCATCCTACGTAAGAATCACTTTGCGTTCGGTGACGATTTTTTCTTGCAGCGTCGGGGGACCGCCATGGGGTCAAATGTGGCCCCCACTTATGCTAACATCTACATGGCGGTTCTCGAGGAGGAGGTTGTCTATACATCACCTTACTGGAGACACGTCCGTAGCTGGCTTAGATATATAGACGATATCTTTGTGATTTGGGACGGGACCGTCCCGGAATTGGAGTCTTTCTTGGGGGTATTGAATGAGACACATGAGGATCTCAAGTTTACATTGGTTTGGTCAAGTGATCACATACAGTTTTTAGACACTACTATTAGTATCAGCAATGGTGGTCTTGAGTCTGATCTCTATGTAAAACCGACTGATCGGAATAACATCTTACACTATCAAAGTAATCACCCCAGGAAAATGGTTGATTCGTTACCTTGGAGCCAGTTATTAAGGGTCCGGCGGGTAGTGGCTGACGAATCTGTGGTTGACCACAGATTAGATGAGATGTGTGGTAAATTCATTGCACGTGGTTACCCTGTAGCACTGGTCAAGAGACACTGTGAAAAGGTTAAAAATGTGAATAGGGATTCTATACACGGGAGAGAGACACGTATGGCCACACCACGTATACCGTTTGTATCTACGTATGGTCCCCTTAGTGGACGTATTGGGGGCATTTTGAGGAGTAATTGGGGTATACTGAGTAAAGGTTGTCCCAAGGTAGTGGAATTTAATAACCCTCCGATGATGTCATATAAGAGGACTAAGAACATTAAAGATCTGCTTGTGAAATCAGATATTGGAGTATCCAGGGGACCGCGACAAACTACATTAGGTTTAGCCAAGATGGGCTGCTTTCCCTGTCTTGGCTGCTCATGTTGTAGTAACCTTTTGAAAGGTGAGACATTTGCACATCCACACACCACCAAACAATTTACAATAAAACAGAGATTTACCTGTAGATCGGACTTTGTCATATATATGATCGTATGCCCCTGTGGTCTATATTACATCGGTGAGACCACGCAGGAGGTCAGACATAGAATACAACAACATAAAAGCACGATAAGGACACAGAAAACAGAGTTGCCCATTCCCAAACATTTTAGTGAAGCAGGGCATACAGTGAGCCAGCTCAGGTTCAGAGTGATTGACCATGTACCCCCACTGGTTAGAGGTGGAAACAGAGAACTGAGGCTTAAAAAACTAGAGCTTAGATGGATCTTTGTACTTGAGACGCTGAGTCCTAAGGGACTCAACCTTGAGTACAAGGTACTTCCAGGTATGTGATATTCCTCGTCAGTATTTTTACAATATACATTTGTGTTTGATTTTAAATGTTTTTAGATCATGTATATTAACTATTTTACTTTGTTCATTGCAGTTACCCCAGTGACTTGTTCTCGACTCTCCATTGGTTGGATTCAGTTTTTGTGGGTTTTTACTTTTTGAATGGCATGATGAGTATACCCAAATTAGCTGTGTTTTTTTCTTTTTGTGTTTTTCCCTTTTTCCTTTTTTTGCAATTTTGCAGTTCACACTATCTATGTGTACCATGATCATGAAGAATTATCCTTTCTCTCTTTTCCTCTTTTTTTGGGCACAAGCATACCACCATTTAGCAAGCTGGAATGGCTACCGTCATGAATTACAGTCCATAGTGTGCATGAAGCCTTTTCAAGGAGTCATCTATGACTGCGTGCTGCCGATATCTTCTCAGCGACCTCTTTGGCGCTCATTCACATAGGCATGAAAGTGATGCGTCTTATAATGACATTATATCTGGCATGGATTAGGTGAGCTATGTGATACGCTATCAGTTCGTCACCGTGTAGCAGAAATGGAACGCCCGGAGCGGGCTCTGATACCTGCACGACCTCCATAGGTGGGGAATCGGTGATGATGACAGCCAAGCATATAATGCTATATTTACGGCAAGTCTGGCGTGTTCTCAACTAAAGCTCTACATACTGCCATCTGGAGTTCCTGTGCCACTGCGTAAGAGTTTGTACATTCATACATTTGTATGTTGGTCCCCGTGTCCATCGGGAAGCTGAGTGGGACAGGACGGCGCATATTGGGACGGTACACACTAAAGCGCCTCTATGCCGTTAGTTGGACTTGAAGGACTGCGGGTCTAGCCTCATATGGTGAAGATACACAAGTTGGACAACGCTGCTCTGTGACAGCTTCTGCGGTTTGTTACCGATGTATGCTTGTTGATTTGCCCGCAACGATCATGGACTTTATTTATTTTTACTTTTTATATTTTTTCAGATAATGGAAGCTACATGATACAGACCGAGGTCCACTTATCATGTGAACTGAATTATATTGGTTTTTATCCTGATTCTGTCTCCTTTTTTCTGTTTTGTACTATCATGCCGTGTGAGCGTCGCGGTTGCTATAGCACCGGTCAGCTGACCGATGTGTTAGCATCAGCGGACTGTTGATTGGCTAAACCCTGCACATGCGCAGTGACACCGGCAAGACGCCGATGTCAGCGCGCTTTAGCGGTACCGTGGAGTTGGTTGGATACAAGTCCTGGGATATTGTCTGCTTTTAATACGTGAGTTACTATGTTCACTGACACACTTTATTTGGGTGGTGAGGGTTAATAAAGTTAATTATGTACTTGGCAACTACTGGCTAGCCCTAACATGTGATTGGTTGTATGTTGTATATATACCCTGTTCATTTGTATATTGTATCAACTTGAGAAAGACCGTGTTGTCGAAACGTTGCTGCTATGTTATTGCCATGAGGGAATAAATATCTCATTTTTTGCACTTTACTACGCCTTGATGCTGTTACCTTTGCATTTTTTCCAGTTACATAACTATCGGCCTATTTTTGTGTGCTGGATTGATCTTGCAGACTTCTCAGAGCTCAGAGTTGGTGATCACTGTGGATTTCTTTTGATATAGTCATCATCACTTTAAAAATCTCTAAGACACATGACTGCACAATGCACAGAGGGGAGAACATGCGGTACGTATACTAGACTAAAGTATATATGCCTGTGGCTTGTATACATATAAGCATATAGCATATATACATAGACGGGAAGGCATTGAGATGGTGGCTGGCAATCCCTTGGTCTCTAGTACTGTCAGTCTCCAGATAATTGACTATATAGTACTATAAGGTAGCATAGTTTCTAAATTCCAACAAAGTTGCGTTTCCTAAAGGTTATTGTCTACATTCCTGGTTGCTTAGGCCAGTAAAGGACTTACATTTATGCCTGATGGCTCATGACATAAAGGTGTTTGTGTCTGGTACCTGGTACCTGGTAATCTAGGCAGTAAAATGGTTAATGCCAGTGACCCTGGTGGAAGTGAGGAGGTAAATTTCATAACCCATGTTGGTCGTCTATGGAAGCCCCAGGGGTGATTTAGGATCCCTTGGTTGGGTTTCTGTTAAATGTCAAATTTATGGAACCCTAAGGCCTATTTCCTATATAATATTTTGGCCTTTTTTTTTTGTTGCCAAAACCAGTTGGATCCACCCTTGGTATTTGCAAAACTTTCTAACCAAAACATTATGTGGTAAAGAGGCCTAAGAGGCAGTGTAAGGCAGGGGCATAGCTAGGATGAATGGGGCACCATAGCAAGACATTGTAGGGGACCCCATGCCCCCCCCCCACAGGCACTAGACCGCAACAAACCTCAACAACCCCCACGCCAGCCTTTTGCATGGCATCCCCCCCCCCCCCCGGACAGCCTTTGGACTGCAAATGCCTTGCCAAAAGCTGTTGGGGGGGGGGGTGAAGAGGGAGCGGTTGGGATCCATTGCGCTCCCAGTGGCTGGTGTGAGCTGTACCATGGAGGCAGACCACAGGACCTGGTCCCCCCTGCCGCATAGGCCCTATGGCAGCTGTGTTGTCTGCCTCCATGGTATCTGCGCCAGTGGTGGAAAGGTTTATGCTATTTTCCTACAGTGTAGCTCTTCTATGCAGGCTCCTGTTTTGTCCTAACAGAAGGCTAAAGGGGTTATCCAGTGTGGGGGCACTTTTTGGGGGGGACCAGGGAGGAGGTGGCTGAAATAAAAGACGTCCACTCACCTCCCCGATTCCAGTGGCGGGTCACTCATTGCGGTGCTCGGGTCTCCGGTTCCCGGCCGCTTCCTGGTGTCTGACGCCACCCGAGACGCTACGTCTCAGGGCCGCTCAGCCACTCAGGAGAGGAGGCGGGATCCGTTTGAAGTCCGCTTGGATCCCGCCTCCTTCACTAAGTGGCTGAGTGGCCCTGAGACGTAGTGTCTCGGGCGGCGTCAGATACCAGGAAGCGGCCGGGAACCGGGGACCGGAGCGCCGCGATGAGTGACCCGCCGCTGGAACCGGGGAGGTGAGTGGACGACTTTTATCCCCCCTAGAAAGTGCCCCCATGCTGGAGCACCCCTTAAAGACTGACGCTCATTCCTGTTTCTTTGTACACTGATCACAGAGGTAACAGCAGAAGGGGGATTGCGAGGATTGTTTAACTGTAGCTGACAGAACCTTACAGAATTTTAAAGTAAATCCCTTGGATCCTAGACATCGATAGGGACTAGGAGGTTTTAATGTAGTAAGAATTTTTGAGAAGTCTTTATGGAAGACCTTAAAGAGGTTTTCCAGGCAAAACTTGTCCTTTGTCTCTGTAATCTCTTATATGTTCCCCTATCCTGTGGACAGGCAACAAGTTAGTCTTGCCTGGACAACCTTTTTAACTCAGGATTAAAAGTGTTGTCTATGCAAAGATACCATAGTCATGTTCCCTGCAGCTCCAACAAATGAAATTAAAAAAGACTTTCTATCTGGACGACCCCTTCCAAGGTATGGGTATTTGGCTGTAGTGGATGGCGTATGACCTTTCTTAATATTAATAATAATAATAACAATAGAGAAAGAGAGAGAGGAAATATAAAGAACACCTCAAGAATAAGAGAGTCTTAAGCTATCTGGATTTCGTAATATTTATGAAAACATTCACTCCCAGTACTTTCTCATTCATAGAATGTGCAAAGGCATCCAGTTGCTGTTTCTATTGAAATTTGGTGATGGCCTTGAGTCAGCATATGCAGAATCTGCTCTAGAAGGGGTTGCTTATATATTTTTTCCAAGGATTGCAGGCTCAGTAACAAGCTATGGGGGCTCTGAACAGATTCCCATCTAAAACATGAGCTGTGTTTAATTAAAACTCCCCTGAGGACACACATCAGTGGCTCCCAGTTGGGAATAGCAGAACAAAGATATGCAAGACAGTGTCTCATTGAAGACTTTTAATTCAGTTGCCAATTGAAAGAGTGAGCGGAAGGATAGGAAGACAAGGTCACCAAAATAGGAACATGGTCAGAGAGCAAAATATTGCCTATTGATGTAGACATAAAATGCAGAATCAAGTTGTGCTGAGTAAAGTTATAGTCCAAACAACTATAAGAGTAAGTGTTGAGGAAAAAGATAAATTCATAGTTGTACAGAATGTAGTTTTTTCTAAGCTAGTCTGAAGATGTGTTAATGAGACATAAACAAAAGTAACACAAAGAATAAAAGGCCTGCTTACAGTGTATAAGATCATCTAAGGCTTGAACAAGAATGGGATTTAGTTATGTTTGGAGAGTAAATATGGTTTACTATGTTAAATGTGTTCCTGAATTTTACATTCTACTCAAACAACTAAAGGCATCAAAACAGGTTTCTGCTTTAAGAATGGTATGCAGCAAAGAATTTGTGGGAAAAAAATGTCTACACCTATTGATACCATTTTTGGGGGTCGGATACAGGTCCTTTCAAGCTTAGGTTCACATACTATAAGGGCTAATGCACGTTCGTGCACAGACGGTGTTCTGCGGACTGAACCTCAGAGCTCTCAGCACCATGATTATTAGGATGTCGGGAGCTCTGATACAGTTTGAAAGTTTGCTCTTGTGTACTGACACAGCTAAGGACCCCTGAAGACAGGAGTGGTGCTGTTTTTGCAAAAAAAACAGCTATGCTTTTTTTAACTATTGATAATCCATTTTAACCTCTAGACGACGCAAGGCCCCACTCTGAACCGCCATGGTCCCAGGTGCTGCATGTAGCCTGGGACCACGGCTATTAGCGGGCACAGTACGATTGCCGTGCCGGCTAATTAAGTCTTCAGATGCAGCTGTCAAAGTTGACAGCTGGATCTGAAGACTTCATTGCAGCCCTTCCCTGGCGCTGATCCCCTGGCGCACCCCCCCTTTTCCCATGTTATAAATAAAAATAAATAAATTAAAATGTTTGGTGCGTAATCGCCCAAACTATTAATTTATCACATTCCTGAGCTCGCACGGTAAACGGCGTAAGCACCAAAAAAATCCCAAAGTGCAAAATTGCTCATTTTTGGTCACATCAAAAAGTCGCATATGCACAATCAAGGTACCGATAGAAAGTACAGATCATGGAGCAAAAAATAACTCCCCAAAAAGACAAAAGCATATGCACAAAAAGGTAGCACATCATAACAATACTTTATTGAGACAATAACAAAATTACAAAAAATACCATCAACTATGCAGGGGTAAAGCAATGAGGGAGACAAACCCCAAACACTACCCTACATTAAAAACACTTAAAATGTCAACATGAGGCCTGCCGGCGTACCAGCAAGGTCTAACAACCACCCTGACCCCGGACCATATGAGTTCTAACAAAACTGCCTAAGCAGTAACCCTATGACATATAACATCAAGAGAAATAATTAATATGAACAAAGGGTAGATAAATGAAACGATCACCATGTACAGCCCAAAAAAATAAGGAGCGGGTCAGATAGACAAGAGTCACCCCACGTGTTCCGCAAAAAATGACACCTCACACAGCCCCATAGAGCAAAGAATAAAAGCGCTATAAGCCTGGGAATGGAGCGATTATAAGGAACCTATATTTGTTAACAATGGTTTGAATTTTTTACAAGCCATCAAATAAAATAAAAGTTATATATGTTACATATTGTTGTAATCGTAACGACTTTGGGAACATGTATAATAAGACAGTTTTACCCTAGAGCAAACAGCGTAAAAACAAAAACCCTCACATTTAATTTCACCACACATTGAATTTTTTCCTGCTTTTGCAGTGTACTTTATGAACAAATTCAGCCTGTCATTGCAAAGTACAATTAGTGGCGCAAAAAAAGGGGTTATTTGGGTTTCTATGGCCTTTTAAGCACAAGGAGGAAAAAACGAAAACGCAAAAATTTAAATTGGCCTGGTCCTCTAAGGGTAAAGCAAAAGTATCAATTTGTGATTGGTGCCAGTTTCTTTATGAGCACTTTAGCCCACTCTATGCACTGGAGCAAGGCACAGCAGTCCCACTGTAATGTTATCCCCTCCCCTTGGTGATGTGGCCACACTTGTTTTTAATGGAGCATTATCTCCGAGGGGAGGGGATATCATTACATTGGGGGCGCTGGGCCCGCCTCCAGTGCATAGAGCTTTCACATGAAGAAACCAGCTCTGATCAAAGGAACTGGTTGGCATTTTGAAAAATGGACCCCGCCACTGGGATCTCTGCACTGGCGCCGACAAGGTAGCGTAAAAAAAAAGAAATCAGTAAGGGAAGTGGTACATTAGCTTTAAAGTACCGTATTTTCCGGCATATAAGACAACTTTTTAACCCCGAAAAATCTTCTTAGAAGTCAGGGGTTGTCTTATACGCCGGGTATGGTCGCCCCATACGGTGTGGAAACTCACAAAATGGCCGCATCCCCACTGTATGGGGCGACCACTATAAAAAAAAAAACAGTTAACTCACCTGCGGCCCTTCCCAGCATCTGCGGGTCTCCTGGCCCGTTTCCGGTACAGGCAGTGTGACATACACTGCCTGCGCTGGGATTCCCGAACCTATCTCGGGCAGCCAAGCGTCACATCGGAGACGCTCGGCTGCCGGGAGAGCTTCGGGAGAATGACAGAGGCTTCGTAAGTACCCGGAGCCTCTGTCATGCTCCCAAAGCTCTCCCGGCAGCAGAGCGTCTCCGAGCTTCTCCAATGATCCCTGGCGCAGGCAGTGTATGTCACACGGACGGATGCTGGGAACGGGCTCCAGGTGAGTTAACTGTTTTTTTTTATTATTTTTATTTAGCTGCAGTTAACCCCTGCCTGACCGAAGCCCTTGTACACAATGAAAAGAAACGTTATTAGTCGGGACCTCTAAAGACTATATCTTGTTAAATAATTTTAAACAATTTTATACTCCCCAGTTGCACATGGATGTGCCTATAGTGGCTCTGCTACATTTGATTATAGTTGTTTTTTTTTTTTTTGTAAGACGCCTGTGAATATCATGCCCTATATAAAACTTTTGCTAGTTTGTAAACTCTAACTTTCACATTGCAAACTTTCCCTCCCCCTTTCTTTCTTTCCTTTATCCTCCTACTCCCTCCTAATCCCTTGTTCTGTTGTCTTAAATGTTAGGGGTATTACTCCTCAGTTACACAGATCCCGTGACATTATAAACTTTCATGTTGTACTTTTGTATTAGTACAGCCAACTAGGTCTATAGAATCACTATAAAGGCCTTCGTTCTCTAAATTCTTGACTTCTACTGTTTGGCTTTTTTAAATGTTTGCTGCATTTCTCTCTGAGGAATTTTCTGTATGTTTTGATCATTCTGATTCCTGATTCCAATGCCTTTATCAAGATAAAAGATTCTTAAAAAGACGTTCTAAAGCTACAGTAGTTTACTTGAAAATGCGTTTTGCTTACATGCTAGCATTTACAGCCTGCTCAGCCAGTTCCAGTGACTCTATGATCCATATGTGTTTTTTTTAACCTTGTTTCTAGTCTAGCTTTATTCCTGAACATCTGTACACTCTGTATTATATGTATGAAGAGGTGTTAAATGGACACTAGTGATGAGCGAGCATGCTCGTCCGAGCTTGGTACTCGATCGAGTATTAGGGTACTCGATGGTACTCGTTACTCGGACGAGCATCTCGTGATACTTGAGAAAATCTCATCATCCTTTTCCTGTAAGTTTGGGCGCTATTTCTCAGCCAATAAACATGCAGGAGACTCTTTGGTACATCCTGCGATCACGTGGGACCTATACATGTCGATAGCAGCGATTGGTAGGCCAGATCAGATGACCCTGCCATATAAAACGCGCAGCCGGCAGTGCTCGCTTCAGACGCATATTGTGAGAGATTAGAGACAGAGCTGCTGCTGGTCAGGGAGAATGTCAGTGTAGGATTTAGCGTTCCAGTAGGCAGGCAATACTAGCAATACAAACAAACAGCCCTTTTCAGGGGTTCAAATAGTTTTTTAATAGTTTTACTACAGACTGCTGGCTGGGACTTGCAGTGCTGCTACCACGATTTAACCAGCACACTGTGGTGATCGGCTGCTGGCAGAAAGGGGACATTAGGTGTTGCATACAGACCCCTAAGAAGTGCTCAGTGTACTCTTTTTGATTTTGGGGCTGGTGGTCCTGCTGTACTACATTGGATTGCTGGGATTTGTAGTACACCTTTATAAAACTTCACTGCTCATTATAAGGGGTAATCACAGCGTGTATCTAGGTCTAGCCAGTACCAGATAGTACCGTACAGCCCCCGCTAAACTAGTGGGTACTACACTGTATTGCTGGGATTTGTAGTACACCTTTATAAAACTTCACTGCTCATTGGACAGGGGTATCACAGCCTGTATCTAGGTCCAGCTAGTACCAGATAGTACCGTACAGCCCCTCTAAACTAGTGGACACAACACTGTATTGCTGGGATTTGTAGTACACCTTTATAAAACTTCACTGGTCATTGGAAGGGGGTACCACAGCGTGTATCTAGGTCCAGCCAGTACCAGATAGTACCGTACAGCCCCCGCTAAACTAGTGGGTACTACACTGTATTGCTGGGATTTGTAGTACACCTTTATAAAACTTCACTGCTCATTGGACAGGGGTATTACAGCGTGTATCTAGGTCCAGCCACTACCAGATTGTACCGTACAGTTCCACAAAACCAGTGGGTACTACAAGTATTTTTCCTGATTTCTGTATTTCATGCACAAGGCCTACACTAGAGCCAGAGGACGTAGTTCTGTGGGCCAAAGAGCGGGGGAGAGGAGCGGTGAAGCAGGCAGCTTGTCAAGGGGCAGGGGAACACTCTCCAAGGCCTTTGACAGTTTCATGGCACCCCAGCAAGACTATGTCAACCGTCCCAGTCTAGACAGAGTAGCGGGGAAGCCTTCAGGAAGATGGTGAGGGAGTACCTTGCTGACCATACCAACGTCCTTACCGATCACTCTGCTTCCTACAACTACTGGGTTTCAAAGCTGGATACGTGGCCCGAACTGGCCCTTTACGCCTTGGAGGTGCTGGCCTGCCCTGCCGCTAGCGTGTTGTCAGAGCGGGTCTTCAGTGCAGCTGGTGCCATCATCACTGATAAGCGCACCCACCTGTCAACTGACAGCGCTGACAGGCTGACGTTTATAAAAATGAACAAAGCCTGGATTTCACCTGAATTCAACTGTCCACCCGGGGAAAGCAGCTCAACATGAAGATTCTTGGTATCTCCTCTCCTCCTCCTCCTGTTTCTCCTCTTCCTTCAATTCTCAGCCAACTGCAAAGTCTTCTTCCGCCATGCAGGGTCTGGCCTAATTATTGGGAGGCTCAATTGTTTCCTCATTCACTTCTAATGGTTCTCTGTGTCCTCACTGCCACGCTCTGACATCTGCAGAGAAGCAAAACTGGTTGCCGGGGGCCCGCCTTTCGCACCCCTGCCAACCAGCCAGCTGTTTTATTTATTTATTTATTTTTTGTCTAGCCGTGGCAGAGCCCCGGTCGAGAGGCATCAGGTGTACCCTTGATTGGTGACTGACAGCTGGCCTAGCCAGTTACTGTGTGCTCAATGCCATGCAGTGTCTGGCCTAATTTTTGGGAGGCTCACTAGCTTCCTCACACTCACTTTTAATGGTTCTATGTGTGCTCAATGCCATGCAGTGTCTGGCCTAATTTTTGGGAGCCTCACTAGCTTTCTCACTCACTTTTAATGGTTGCCGGGGGCGCGATCGGCCAGCAGTTTTTTTTTTGTTTTGTTTTTTTTTGGTCTCGCCGTGCCCCCCCACCACCACCGGTGTACCCTTGATGGTGACTGACAGCTGACCTAGCCAGTTAGCTGTCAGCACCCGGGTTCATGTGTGTGTGACAAGGGGCGGAACCTGGTGGCGGCTCTGCAACTCGGTAGCCTCACACATGTACCATGCCTGGCCCACGTCTTCAACCTAGTGTTGCTGCGCTTCCTTAAAATGTACCCCAAGGTGCACCGCATCTGTGCGCATTTCCGCAAGTCAACCAGTTAAACTAACCCCAACTGCTACAGTCACATTCAAAGTCAAATTCAAACTCAAAACAATGGTGGGGGGGAGAAGTGGGGAGTCACATGATGCAGGGAATGTTACCCCAACTGCTACAGTCAAATTTAATTTACCTTCCTTGTCTTTTCCATTTTGAACTATATTATCTGTGGATGTCATCTTATCTTACGGGTGTCCTCTGCCATTCTTTCACCAGTACCTTCTACCTTTTTTCAATGTTGTAGCCGTTTTTAAGGCAGGATTGACCAGAGCAGTAATGGAAATCCATGTTGACTACTGCTGGGCCTTTACTGGCATCCATGTTGACTACTGCTGTGCCTGCCCTTGCCTCCATGTTGGCTACTGCTGGGCCTTAACTGGCATCCATGTTGACTACTGCTGGGCCTTTACTGCCATCCATGTTGACTACTGCTGTGCCTGCCCTTGCCTCCATGTTGGCTATTGCTGGGCCTTAACTGGCACCCATGTTGACTACTGCTGTGCCTGCCCTTGCCTCCATGTTGGCTACTGCTGGGCCTTAACTGGCATCCATGTTGACTACTGCTGTGCCTGCCCTTGCCTCAATGTTGGCTACTGCTGGGCCTTAACTGGCATCCATGTTGACTACTGCTGGGCCTTTACTGGCATCCATGTCTACTACTGCTGTGACTGCCCTTGCCTCCATGTTGGCTACTGCTGGACCTTAACTGGCATCCATGTTGACTACTGCTGGGCCTTCACTGGCATCCATGTTGGCTACTGCTGCTCCCGGGAGTTTTCTGTGTGCTCAATGCCATGCAGTGTCTGGCCTAATTTTGGTTAGGCTCACTTGCTTCCTCACTCACTTTTAATGGTTCTCTGTGTGCTCAATGCCATGCTGTGTCTGCCTTAATTTTTGGGAGGCTCACTTGCTTCCTCACTCACTTTTAATGGTTCTTTGTGTGCTCAATGCCATGCTAGGTCTGGTATAATTTTTGGAAGGCTCACTGGCTACTGCTTCTACCTTGTTCACTCTGTCCTTACCGCCATGCTGTGTCAGGCTAAATTTTGGGGTGTTTCATGATATGCTACCTCTGTTTTAATGGTTCCCTGTGTTCTCATGCTGTGTCAGGCTGAGTTTTTGGATGGTCCATATGCCTACCTCTGTTTTAACCAGGCTGTTGCACAGAATTAGGCATAATGGTGCCATTAGGCAGCCTCAGAGGCATGCATACATGCTGCCCCTGTTGTTTCCTGTCCATTTCCGTTGTGTTTCCATCAATTTCTGAGGTTGACAGGTTTTCACACGACCTTCCCTCTACCGAACTTTAGTCTCCTGCAAAAATACTTGAGTCTTCCATTTACTTCAATGGGGTTCATTACTGGAAAAGAGCACTTGAGTATCAGGAAATACTCCTCTCGAGTAACGAGCACCCGAGCATTTTAGTACTCGCTCATCACTAATGGACACCATAAGTAAAATTAAAAAATAATAAAAAAAAAAACTTTTGATATGTCAAAGAGACATGTCAAAACTTATGATTAAAGTGACTCTGTACCCACAATGTTCCCCCCAAACCACTTGTACCTTTGGATAGCTGCATTTAATCCAAGATCTGTCCTGGGGTCCATTCGGTAGGTGATGCAGTTATTGTCCTAAAAAACAACTTTTAAACTTGCAGCCTTAAAAATCCAGCCCATGTGCAGTGTTCACACAGCTGATGAATAGTTGATGTTGGGGAGGAGAGACAGAGAGGTTGTGCCAGCCTAATACACAGACACTCTAGGCCACACCAGTTTGACACAGGGCTGTTGTTTTTTAGGACAGTAACTGCATCACCTGCTGAACGGACCGCAGGACAGATCTTGGATTAAAAGCAGTTATCTGAAGGTACAAGCGGTTTGGGGTGGGCAGATTGTAGGTACAGAGTCACTTTAATTATGGTCTGAGTCTTTAGACTGCGAATGATCAGGAGAAATAGTCGGGAGAAGTGTCACACACAGAGCGTTCACTCCTGGTTCTGTGTTGCATGACCTAGACAGACTCTAAATGAAATTCTCAGACAGAGCAGCGAGAAGAGCAAGCGGCCGTGCGGCCGTTTCTTCACTTGTTTTATTGATCAGTCAGGGTCTCTGATATGTCTCTCTGGCAGGGCCATCTTAGCATCATGGGCCCCTGGCAGAGCTAGGAACTGGGACCCCCCACTGACCAACACCCCCCCCCCAACCTTGCGACCCCTCCTGCCTTGCCAGCCACATCCAAAGACTCTCACTGTTTTTGATTCCTGACGCATGCACACACAATGATTATGATGTAATGGAATGTAATTCTCCATTGCATGGATCCCTCGACCTCTCATTGCAGGGCTTAGTTAAGCGCATCCTCTAGTAAGTGCGTCGCAGGGTTAGTACACCAAGAGTAAACAGGAGCAGCACAGTATTTTTCAGGCTTCCTGTAGTGGTGGGCAGGGAATGGCCAGTTACGTCACATGGAGGTTGGTGCAGCCTGTTTCCTTCCCCCCTCATGGGACAGAGCTGGTCGGGACAGCGGGAGTTTCCTCTTTCCCTGGAGTTTGAAGGGAAAAAACGCCAAGAAGCCAAGTTCTGCGACCACAGCTTGGGCCCATGTGTGACTGCTTACACCTTGGGATCATGGCAACCCTGAGCCTTGATTTCCTCCTCTCCTTGTCGGCAAGTTCAGGGGGTGAGATGGGAGGGGGACTACGGGCTACTACACTGTTATTACAGCCCGGCTATCCCAGGAGGAGGGAATGAGAAAGGCTCCAATGCTGAACTCACCATATACAAATGCAGAATGCAGCTTCTCGGCCAGTGACAGCCCCCAGAGGGGCCCCCCTTTGAGTTATTGGCCCCATAATCTGCCTAATGAAAAAGACAGCTCTGCTCTCTGGCCTATCAAAAGTTTTTTTTTAATAACAGGTACTCTGTAAATTAGATGAGTCATTGCATTGTGTTTCATTTTCATTTAAACGCAGGCTAGCAAACTTTATGAATGTTTTACTCAGATCATACACTTCAAACTTGGGGTTATAATAAATACAGAGAAACCTTTTTTAGAAGACCACCCAAATTTTCATGCAAAAGGGGTCTATCTTCTTCTCGAAGAAAAGTATGGTGCAGTTAAAAACCCATCACACAAAATGTGGTCTGAATAAGAGAGTGGTCTTCTCAATTAGGTGGACATTTGGAAAGGTTTCACAGTGTGTATATAAGTCCTCAAGTTATAGTAATGGTGGCTTCCATGACTCTGCAGCAAAGTCTCTACACTTCAGAAGGAATTTACTAAAACTTACTAAATATTTCTTTGCACTAGCCTATCTTTACAAAGACTATGTTTGTGCATGGATATACTATTCTTGTGCATGTAATAATATTGACTTATTTTACTCATGCACTTATGGAAAAAGTCACACTGTCATAGTAAATGCGTCTAAGTAAAAAGTCGCTAAAAAAAAGTTTGAAACAGATTTATCTGGTACTGACGAAACATTAGCCTGCACCGGTTATTTACACAAAAATAGGCACAAAGCCCTTGATAAATTTCCCCCAGAGTCTTTATACCAAGTCTTTCTTGTCTTATAATGTGCCACCTATATGTGTTAAAAAAAAGTACCTAGTAGGCTTTGTAAATGTGGCTAAATACATTAATATTAAATATATTAACTTTTGACATGTAGGCAGACAAGTCAAAACTTAAAATTTGTATCTTTTCTCACTCCTAAGACTGCAATCCTGAGCTATTTCCGGGTGAAGATGGCAGCATTCTCCACTCCATAGCCAGTTGGTAGATCCGAATAATTTGATCCATACACTGTAATGGAGCAAGAAAGCTGGAATTGATTGACAGCCAGCTTCACCCCGCCATAGCTCAGGATCATATTGGCTATACAGAGTAAGACTTAATGAGATCTTTAGCTTTTCATATGGTTGATGACATGTCAAACCTTAATTTATATGACACTTACACTTTAGGCTATGTTCAAACTACGTATGAGTCCCACCGTAGTTCGTACGCAGCCGTACATGTGCGGCTGAAAGTACGGCCGTGGGAAAAATAGACATGCGGCCGGATTGCAAACATGCGGGCGAACCGCGAACATACGCCCGTAGTAGAGTTATGCTTATGCTTTCCTAGCTTGTTATGCTTCCCTAGCTCATTTACTTGGAAATCTTCGCCCAGCCCAATAAAACACACAGAACCTTTTGGATCGAAAAATCAAGTTCAATTTGGCTGAAATAAGTACTTCGTACGGGACCGCATGGAAATCCACGGCCGTGAGTTGGAACATTTCCGTCCTCAAACAATGGTCTTGTTCATTTTTCACGGCGCCGTATACGATCCGGCCGTAAGCTCATACGTTGTGTGCATTGTGCGGCCGTATATCGTATACTTTCAAGCGAACGCATCAACCTCAAATCTATGTGCGTATATTCGCGGTTTGCACTACGGCCGGAAAGATACGTAGTGTGAACATAGCCTTAAAGCCTAACTATAAGTAGCCAATATATGAAATTTCTCAAAAAAAAACCCCACGTGTTTCCCTTCAAAAAGAGCCCTTAACTGTGTTGAGACTCTCGCTGAGATATCCCCAGTTGTTTGGCTCAGAAGAATAAATGATTTTTTCTTCTGGCTGACTGAAAGTGGGCGTGGCCTATCCCTCTCTCCATTGCTGAGTCCCTCCATCCACTGACCAACACCTTAGCAGATGTATCACACTCAGTGGGAACAGATAGAGCCCCAGCATACAGTATCACACAGTGAGATTAGATACAGAGCCCCCGCAGATGGTATCACACACAGTGGGATTAGACACAGAGCCCCAACATTCAGTATGACACAGTAAGATTAGATACAGAGCCCCAGCAGCTGGTATCACACACAGTGGGATTAGATACAGTAATCTGCTTTCATAACACTGTAGGATAATGTCAGCCATGGAGGTGGGGGCACCTGCTGCAGACATCTGATAGTGAATGTTATATGTACTATAGAAGGACTACAGCGGTGTTGTGCTGGGACTTGTAGTCCTCCCCTCAGTGACTCACCCACTTTCCCTCATGCAGTACATTGGAGTCATAGCTGGCATATCCCCCCTGGTTGAAGCACTGGGTACTTGTCCCTCCACCCAGCTCCACCCCTGCGCTTCTCCTTACACAACACCCTCAGCTCTGCTAAGTGACCTCTGTGAGGGGAGGGGGGAGAACGTGCTGCTAGAAGGTGGGGTAGAAGTTTTGTTTCTGTCTGTGTCAGGGCTGTTATCTGATACTGCTGTCAGAGTCCGTACCTAGCTGCTACTCTGTACTGATTTCCGGGGGGGCTGTCAAGCAGAATTGCAGAAATAACACAGAGGCAGATAGAGAGCTGGCAGAACATTCAGCTTCATGTATTTAAAAAACTGTTCATTTTAGCTTATTAATGTATATTGCAAAAATTCTTATAATGGCCTAAGCTAACTAAAACTAAATGGTCAAAATATTTTATAGTTACTCCTTAAACATAGACAATCCTTAGCTATACCCCTTTTACTGTGTGAAAATGAAAAGCATCAAGTGCATTTTTTCTATTCTTTTTGGCAAATTTAATAAAAAAAAATGTAACAAGGCAATCAGTGCACCACAATTTTGGTGCATGTGGAGCCAACATTTTGGTGCATGAGCAGGGCTGTATTAACAGCTACTGCTGCCCTAGACAATAAACCTGTAGACCCCCCATCTTCACTCACCAATTAGCATCATGATTTTCTAGTTTCTGAACATCATATTGATATCTGATCAGTCTTAGGCCGCGTTCCCACATTTACTGTACCAGACTCTTCGCCCACATGCATTTCTCTACATGTAGAAACATTGTCTTAATCGCGTTTTTCATGCTTTTTAACTGCTTAAAACAAGCATTTATTGCATAAAGAAATGTCCACATTGACTCAATGATTAGAGCAGTCTGCATGTTGCCTGAAGGAATTCTCACCACAGGATTGGTAGATTGGTAGGTAATAGTTCCAGGTGTCACATTCAACACTGCCACACCAGACCTGACCAATACCACCATACTGTGACTGGATAACACTGTCACACTAGACCTGACCAATACCACCATACTGTGACTGGATAACACCGCTACATCACATCAGACCTGAACAATACTGCCACACTGTGACTGCATAACACCACCATACCAGACCTGAACAATACCACCATACTGTGACTGCATAACACGACCATACCAGACATGAACAATACCACCAAAACCAGATCTGCTGCAGATTTGCTGCAGATTCAAATCTGCGCCATCAAATCTGCTGCAGATCCTGTATGTGTGAACGCACCCTAAGGGGTTAAAGCAAGCATTAAACCTGTTCTAATATCCACTAATTACAGTCCCACAGCAGGCTTCCCTAATCATTTTTTTCTTACTATTTTATTTGCAGCCCCAGTAATATATGAATGTTTTTTTTTGTGCCCAGAGTACCTGTTTAACCTCTTAAGGACATAGGACGTACCGGTACGTCCTATGTCCTCACTTGCACTTCAAAGCGGGGCCGCGCGGCGGCCCCGCTTTGAAGTGCCGCGATCCCGGGTGCCGCGTGTAGCCCGGGACCGCCGCTATTAGCGGGCACGGTCTGATCGCCGTGCCCGCTAATTAGCTAATCGGAGGCAGCTGTCAAAGTTGACAGCTGCCTCCGATTGCCGGAGGCAACGTTTCCCTGGTGTCTAGTGGGGGAGATCGCTCCTCCGGGACCTTGTCCCGGAGGAGCGATCTCCGTTACTGATGCCGGCCGGGGACGCGTCCAAGATGGCGCCGTCCTCGGCTCGGCACTCGTTTACTTCCGGCTGCAGCAGCCGAAAGCAAACGAGTGCCGATCTCATGGATCTCTGCAGCATATCTATGCTGCAGAGATCTCAATGAGAGATCACAGTGTATATACTAGAAGTCCCCCAGAGGGGCTTCTAGTATATGTGTAAAAAAAAAAAAAAAAGTGTTGTTAATAGTAAAAAGCCCCCTCCCCTAATAAAAGTCTGAATCACCCCCCTTTTCCCAGGTTTTAAATAAAAGTAAACAAATAAATAAATAAATAAACATGTTTGCTATCGCCGCGTGCGTAATCGCCCGAACTATTAATTAATCACATTCCTGATCTCGTACGGTAAACGGCGTCAGCGCAAAAAAAATCCCAAAGTGCAAAATTGCGCATTTTTGGTCGCATCAAATCCAGAAAAAATGTAATAAAAAGCGATCAAAAAGACGTATATGGGCAATCAAGGTACCGATAGAAAGATCACATCATGGCGCAAAAAATGACACCTCACACAGCCCCATAGACCAAAGGATAAAAGCGCTATAAGCCTGGGAATGGAGCGATTTTAAGGAACGTATATTGGTTAACAACGGTTTGAATTTTTTACAGGCCATCAGATACAATATAAGTTATACATGTTATATATCGTTTTAATCGTAACGACTTGAGGAATATGCATAACAAGTCAGTTTTACCCCAGGGTGAATGGCGTAAAAACACATTTCCCCCAAATAAAAGAAATGCGTTTTTTTTTTAAATTTCACCACACTTCGAATTTTTTTCTGGTTTCGCAGTGTACTTTATGCAAAAATTCAGCCTGTAATTGCAAAGTACAATTAGTGACGCAAAAAATAAGGGGTCATGTGGGTTTCTAGGTGGAAAAATGCAAGTGCTATGACCTTTTAAACACAAGGAGGAAAAACCGAAAACGTAAAAACGAAAATGGGCCATGTCCTTAAAGGGTTAATGCAAACAATTAATGATATGGTGTAAAACTAGGCTTTATGTGAGGACGGTACCTGGGCTGTTTTTAATTAGATCCATCTGCCCTGAATAGGTTGAGGAGATGTCATCTTTTTGTGGTAGTCACATTCAAAAATTTAATCAAAATGTACATTAATGGGCTAACGTTTATAAGCATATCAGGTATAGCAGTAATGCAAATAAAAATAATCTATATATTAGTATATCTTAGTGCCTTCAGATTACAACAACATCATTTGTGTTTGAGTAGTGAAATAAATTATATACACTGTATGTATGCTATAACATTATCCACTAGAGGTCAGCATATTACCACCACAAAATACAAATGTGTGCACAGAAAGCTGCAGCATGGCACATCTTCCTGTATTGGCTGGGAGGATGATTTGTCCCAACTGTAAGAGTCCAGGCATATAAAATGTACTGTGTTTTACCTTGATCTAACAGCTATTAACAGTCAGCAGTTTGAAATTTGAATGACAGTCAACAGGTTCTCTTTAAAGAGGATGTACCACCAGGTACATCCTCTTTAATGTGAGCCCACAGATCGAACGGCGCCATCACGGGGAAGCCGGTGCCGCAGTCCGTTTTTCAGACCGCGGCCCTGTTCCCGTGCACGGCGCCGTTCTAT
This sequence comes from Dendropsophus ebraccatus, assembly GCF_027789765.1. Lineage (NCBI taxonomy): Eukaryota > Metazoa > Chordata > Amphibia > Anura > Hylidae > Dendropsophus > Dendropsophus ebraccatus. The sequence goes on from NC_091465.1 coordinate 47,312,477, forward strand.
GCACCAGCCGATGCTCAAGCACTGGAGGTAGGCCGGCCCGCCCCAGTGGGAGGGAATTCCCTCCCCTGTATGACGCGGCTCCATTAGAATGAATGACTCAAAGGGGACTAAAGCCCCTATTCCACGGGGCAACTATGAGGAGCAATTGAGCGCTATCAGCGCTCGTTTGCTCCTCGCTTCCTGCTCGCTGCCGCCGCTATTCCATGCGGCAGCAGGGAGCGGGTAAGTAGGTGAGGGGACATGGGGAGGTGCAGGGGGGCTGCCGGAGTGATCGCTAGATTGTCCGGGCAGCCCATAGCATACAGCAGCGGTCTGCTGCCGCCGCTCCTATTCCACGGAGCGACGGCACCATATCGTTGCTGTATGAGTTGAGTATGACATAAACGATGTCGGCTGATCGTTGCCTTCTATTCCACGGGACGATTATCAGTCGTAACGCCCAATATAGGACGAATATAGACGACAATTGTTCCGTGGGATAGGGCCTTAAGGGCCCTATTACACGGGACGATTATCATGCAAAAAATCGGTATATCGTTCGAGTTTAAACAATAATTGTCCTGTGTAATTACAGGCAACGATTGAAAAATCGTTCGTGTCTCATTGATCGTTGATTTAGATCTGAACCTAAAATTATCATTAATGGTTCGCTAATTGTTCCCTGTAGTTCCACATTCGTTCGCTCAAGTTACGCATTTGTTCACTAATTGTTCAGTGTAATTGCAAAATGTTGATTGTTTTGCTGGGATCAGATGGAGTAAACAGTCATAGTAATATAGTGTCCTATGCGTGACGCCAAGAAAATTTACAATGTCCCTTTGGTGGTATTATTGTAATATGCTGAGGGTATTGTGTTGCTGGGTGGTGTAGTGCAACCTTAGGGCTCACCTTCGGAAACCTTCTTGTCACGGTGGGGTCCGAGGGTGGTGGGGTCCGAGGGTGCTGGGGCCCTTATCTTCTTCAGCCTACACGCAGGGACACATAATTTTTAATAAAAGTCTTCACACAATAGAGGTGAAAGTATATAAAGACTTTACTTGAAAGATAACTATATACAATCCAATACAGGGGCATCTGATGATGGCAAACTGTTGGCTTGATCAGAGTCCTTTGCTTCAGGGGGAGGGTTACCTTGGATACTATAGCTTAGACTTGGTGGATAAATAGGATTTCTTAAAGAGACAGACCTGTTCCAGAGACTTTATAGCTTTCCGCCTTTATAAGGTACGTGTGAATAGGTACTTGAAGTTACTGAAGAGACTTGACGCTGTCGACGCTCACTATCATGTAGGAGGAAGACACATGGACGCACTGACTTGGAAGCCAGGAAGATGTGGACCGTGAATGGGAGACCCTCTATTACTTCACCAATCCGACAGCAGGCACTAATAAATACAGAGGATGTCCTGCTGAGACTTTGAAGACACGTATTAGTCCTTATGGCTGACTGGAAACAGGTTAGGGGGTTGAAGATGGAGTCTGATAGGATTACTGAGGTGATGCAGGGAGGTTAGATGGGACTCTGGCAATGCCAGACTACCAACTGTCACTGACAAGACCGCACAGCCCTTCTGGGTAAAAGGTGGGTGGAGCTAGCTTTCCCCTGGCCAATCACTAGAGTGTGATAGGTTGCAGGGGAGGAGCACTGATCAAGCTCAACACTTGTATTATTAGCGATTAATACATAACATATTAAATAAATATAAGAGAGAAAGTAATATCACTACAAGAGAGCTAAGGAAGAGCAGCAAATACATAGGCCCTAATACAGACTGTCTAAGGTTGCCAATAGCAACGATACATTTCCAGACGCCTGAAAATAAATACCGTTCTGGGCCATTACAGTAACAATCGCAGAAACGATCATAATACCGATCGTAACTAACGACCATCGCTCTGTGTAATATGGTGAATGATTTTAGGTTAACAATAAAAAATCTTTTTTGCAATCGTTTATCGTTAATCATTAAAAATCGCTTTGTCTAATAGGACCCTAACTACTATATGGGGGCACAGAGAAGCCTATCATATAGGGAAGTCTTAAACAAATGCTGAATATATATCTATTGAGGTTAGCAGGATCCTAGAATGAGAAGCCTAAAATGCTTGTCTAGCAGATTCTGTGGAGAGGAGTCATGGCGAAGAAGTCTTCATGATGCTGTGAAGGAAACAGGTTCCCTGTTTATTTTTTTTTTATATACTTTCAAATAAATCCATTTTATTAGTTTATTTGTGTACCTTTGATTTTTAGAGTTTTCTCACATTCCTTTGCTGTGGTTTTTGTAACTTCAGCAAAATTTAACCATCTTGTGAAGTCGCTGTGGTTTGTTTTGTGGTATCCAAAAGAAATGTACTCTGGTGCAGTGTACAGAAAGGTAGTCTAACACAAGTGAGTTATTTTATCATGAACAATCATGTGATCATGTTCCCAATGAGCAGTAAATAATATTAAAACTAACAAAAAAGCCCCTCATATTCCCCTTCCCATTTTACCACTTCTAGAATTTTAATATTTTTTTCTCCTCCTGACCCTCTAAGGCTAATGCTGTTTATATTTTTCGACTGATAAACTTGTATGGGGACTTATTTTTACTTATATTTTTTTGCAGGATAAGTTGAAATTTCTAATTTTGTCATATAATGTTTAAAAATAAATAAAATTGTGGGGTGAATGGTAAAAAGGTACTATTTAGTATTTTGTCCTGCAAAAAAATATGTGTCTTAACTGGGTGGGAAAAAATGGAAGTGAAAAAATGAAAAATGCTGTGGTGGGGAAAGGTTAAACTACCTCTCCAATACTGAACTTTTAGGTGAGTACTGTTTATTGGTATTTTGTACTTGTGTGACCTCCCTCAGATGGATTTGTCACCTCTGTATGTCCTCCATGATTACTTATCACTAAGTATGGCCTTTTCAGTGAATTCTTATTGCATCTATCTCACACTGACTTTTTCTCTTTATGCATCACTACCTTATCCATAACTGCAGACCAGCAACCATAGACAGGATTTGGATGTGTATCCGTCCCTGTTCACATTTGCACAGACCCATTAATTGTAATTAAAGTCCTTTTAAAGCAACTCTGTACCCATTGTGCAGCCCCCCCCCCCCCCCCACTACTTTTGTGCAGCTAAAGTGAAGTCTTTCTGGTGGCCTCTTTTCAAATGCTGGTGGTGCTTTCCTGAGGCCGAAAATTAAACTTTTATTGGGGTCTAGCCATGTCAAATAGGCGTGGCCTAGAGCGCTCATACCCTAGGGCAGTGCCGCCTATGTGGTGTTGCTCCCTGCATCCCACTGCCTCCCGTTGCGCCCCCTGTCCGACCACAGAGTGTAAGATGTCACTGCGCATGCACCGCTGTTCTCCCCCACAGCACATCTGCAGTGATGTTGATGGTCCCGTGCCGCCTCTGTGGTGTGTCCTCCCCGTGCTGTAGTGATGCGTCCGGCCCTGCACCTTCTCTCCTGTGCCTGTTGCCGCCCCCCACATACCATATTGACGCCCTCTGGCTGAATCCACTTCTCCTTATCTTTGCACATGCGCCATTGGGTGCAGATCCAGCGCAGGCGTAATGATGCACTAGGCTAGAAGGAGAAGGCCGTTCGCGTAGCTGCACCTGCGCCGAATCGCATGTACACGAGCGCTCTAGGCCACTCCTCTTTGACACGGCTAGACCCCAGAAAAAGTTAAATTTTTGGCCTCAGGAAAGCACCACCAGCGTTTGTACAGAGACCACTAGAAAAGACTTCACTTCAGCTACACAAAGGTATAAGTAGTTGGGGGAGCTGCACAGTGGGTACAGAGTCGCTTTAAAGATCCTTAGCAACTACGAATGTGTTGAAGGGTCCATTTAACCAAACCAGGAGTTGATCCAAAAATTGCCTTTTATTACCTCCCCAGCTGCCCCAGGCTTTGGTTTAAAAAAACAAACAAAAAAAAAACTTTATAAACATCCTTCATACAATTTTAGGATCTAATCTCTGGGATTAAAAAAACTTGCATTTTTGTAAAGACAGCACCACACCTGTCAGGTTGTATATGGTATTACAGCTCGGCTCCAACCACATTAATGGAACTGAGCTGCTACACTACCGCACACAAACTATAACAAGAGTGGAGCCATTTCTGGAAGAAAACAGCCATGTTTTATAAAAATCCCTTTAAGGCTATGTTCACACAACGTCCAAAAAAGGAAAAAGGCGTCCACTTCTGTGTTTTTAAAAAGACGCCCGTTATTGCTTCATTCAAAGTGACTTAAATAAAATGCATTGAAGTCTATGGAAAAGCGGACGTCTTTCTCACACATTGTATTGAATGCCGAACGTCTTTAGAGGCGGACGCATTCAATACAATGTGTGAAAAAGACGTCAGTTATTCCATAGACTTCAATGCATTTTAGTCAACTCACTTAAAATGATAAATATGCAAAACAAGAGTCCGTGGAGCCTCAGTTACGAGTCTCAAAACACGGGATAGCCAGATATCTCTAGCCTGTTGCCAACGGGGTGCCTCCATGATGGGGAGAGCACCACACCACCCTGATAAATAACCCCTTAAGTCCCACTCGGTTGCGAGTATTGGAACATAGACAGGGAAACAACAGGGTGGCCCCTTTTGTCAATGTCTAACTCAAGGTGCGAGTATTGCGATCATGACAAGGGTTTGCAAAGGCAGGCTTCCACCCACAGACAGCCGTTTCGGGGTTTTTGCCCCTCGTCAGTGTGGGGTAGGATTCTGGCTAGTTGGGGCAATGAAAAATCAACCAACAAAACACAGTAATCACTGAACTCAAGGAGAACAGCGAAAAAAATTCCAATGAAGTACTCAATCAAGAGTCTCCACTGATGCCCCCAAAAATTTAAATATGCAAAACAAGAGTCCGTGGAGCCTCAGTTACGAGTCTCAAAACACGGGATAGCCAGATATCTCTAGCCTGTTGCCAACGGGGTGCCTCCATGATGGGGAGAGCACCACACCACCCTGATAAATAACCCCTTAAGTCCCACTCGGTTGCGAGTATTGGAACATAGACAGGGAAACAACAGGGTGGCCCCTTTTGTCAATGTCTAACTCAAGGTGCGAGTATTGCGATCATGACAAGGGCTTGCAAAGGCAGGCTTCCACCCACAGACAGCCGTTTCGGGGTTTTTGCCCCTCGTCAGTGTGGGGTAGGATTCTGGCTAGTTGGGGCAATTAAAAATCAACCAACAAAACACAGTAATCACTGAACTCAAGGAGAACAGCGAAAAAAATTCCAATGAAGTACTCAATCAAGAGTCTCCACTGATGCCCCCAAAAATTTAAATATGCAAAACAAGAGTCCGTGGAGCCTCAGTTACGAGTCTCAAAACACGGGATAGCCAGATATCTCTAGCCTGTTGCCAACGGGGTGCCTCCATGATGGGGAGAGCACCACACCACCCTGATAAATAACCCCTTAAGTCCCACTCGGTTGCGAGTATTGGAACATAGACAGGGAAACAACAGGGTGGCCCCTTTTGTCAATGTCTAACTCAAGGTGCGAGTATTGCGATCATGACAAGGGCTTGCAAAGGCAGGCTTCCACCCACAGACAGCCGTTTCGGGGTTTTTGCCCCTCGTCAGTGTGGGGTAGGATTCTGGCTAGTTGGGGCAATGAAATCAACCAACAAAACACAGTAATCACTGAACTCAAGGAGAACAGCGAAAAAAATTCCAATGAAGTACTCAATCAAGAGTCTCCACTGATGCCCCCAAAAATTTAAATATGCAAAACAAGAGTCCGTGGAGCCTCAGTTACGAGTCTCAAAACACGGGATAGCCAGATATCTCTAGCCTGTTGCCAACGGGGTGCCTCCATGATGGGGAGAGCACCACACCACCCTGATAAATAACCCCTTAAGTCCCACTCGGTTGCGAGTATTGGAACATAGACAGGGAAACAACAGGGTGGCCCCTTTTGTCAATGTCTAACTCAAGGTGCGAGTATTGCGATCATGACAAGGGCTTGCAAAGGCAGGCTTCCACCCACAGACAGCCGTTTCGGGGTTTTTGCCCCTCGTCAGTGTGGGGTAGGATTCTGGCTAGTTGGGGCAACCGAGTGGGACTTAAGGGGTTATTTATCAGGGTGGTGTGGTGCTCTCCCCATCATGGAGGCACCCCGTTGGCAACAGGCTAGAGATATCTGGCTATCCCGTGTTTTGAGACTCGTAACTGAGGCTCCACGGACTCTTGTTTTGCATATTTAAATTTTTGGGGGCATCAGTGGAGACTCTTGATTGAGTACTTCATTGGAATTTTTTTCGCTGTTCTCCTTGAGTTCAGTGATTACTGTGTTTTGTTGGTTGATTTTTCATTGCCCCAACTAGCCAGAATCCTACCCCACACTGACGAGGGGCAAAAACCCCGAAACGGCTGTCTGTGGGTGGAAGCCTGCCTTTGCAAGCCCTTGTCATGATCGCAATACTCGCACCTTGAGTTAGACATTGACAAAAGGGGCCACCCTGTTGTTTCCCTGTCTATGTTCCAATACTCGCAACCGAGTGGGACTTAAGGGGTTATTTATCAGGGTGGTGTGGTGCTCTCCCCATCATGGAGGCACCCCGTTGGCAACAGGCTAGAGATATCTGGCTATCCCGTGTTTTGAGACTCGTAACTGAGGCTCCACGGACTCTTGTTTTGCATATTTAAATTTTTGGGGGCATCAGTGGAGACTCTTGATTGAGTACTTCATTGGAATTTTTTTCGCTGTTCTCCTTGAGTTCAGTGATTACTGTGTTTTGTTGGTTGATTTTTCATTGCCCCAACTAGCCAGAATCCTACCCCACACTGACGAGGGGCAAAAACCCCGAAACGGCTGTCTGTGGGTGGAAGCCTGCCTTTGCAAGCCCTTGTCATGATCGCAATACTCGCACCTTGAGTTAGACATTGACAAAAGGGGCCACCCTGTTGTTTCCCTGTCTATGTTCCAATACTCGCAACCGAGTGGGACTTAAGGGGTTATTTATCAGGGTGGTGTGGTGCTCTCCCCATCATGGAGGCACCCCGTTGGCAACAGGCTAGAGATATCTGGCTATCCCGTGTTTTGAGACTCGTAACTGAGGCTCCACGGACTCTTGTTTTGCATATTTAAATTTTTGGGGGCATCAGTGGAGACTCTTGATTGAGTACTTCATTGGAATTTTTTTCGCTGTTCTCCTTGAGTTCAGTGATTACTGTGTTTTGTTGGTTGATTTTTCATTGCCCCAACTAGCCAGAATCCTACCCCACACTGACGAGGGGCAAAAACCCCGAAACGGCTGTCTGTGGGTGGAAGCCTGCCTTTGCAAGCCCTTGTCATGATCGCAATACTCGCACCTTGAGTTAGACATTGACAAAAGGGGCCACCCTGTTGTTTCCCTGTCTATGTTCCAATACTCGCAACCGAGTGGGACTTAAGGGGTTATTTATCAGGGTGGTGTGGTGCTCTCCCCATCATGGAGGCACCCCGTTGGCAACAGGCTAGAGATATCTGGCTATCCCGTGTTTTGAGACTCGTAACTGAGGCTCCACGGACTCTTGTTTTGCATATTTAAATTTTTGGGGGCATCAGTGGAGACTCTTGATTGAGTACTTCATTGGAATTTTTTTCGCTGTTCTCCTTGAGTTCAGTGATTACTGTGTTTTGTTGGTTGATTTTTCATTGCCCCAACTAGCCAGAATCCTACCCCACACTGACGAGGGGCAAAAACCCCGAAACGGCTGTCTGTGGGTGGAAGCCTGCCTTTGCAAGCCCTTGTCATGATCGCAATACTCGCACCTTGAGTTAGACATTGACAAAAGGGGCCACCCTGTTGTTTCCCTGTCTATGTTCCAATACTCGCAACCGAGTGGGACTTAAGGGGTTATTTATCAGGGTGGTGTGGTGCTCTCCCCATCATGGAGGCACCCCGTTGGCAACAGGCTAGAGATATCTGGCTATCCCGTGTTTTGAGACTCGTAACTGAGGCTCCACGGACTCTTGTTTTGCATATTTAAATTTTTGGGGGCATCAGTGGAGACTCTTGATTGAGTACTTCATTGGAATTTTTTTCGCTGTTCTCCTTGAGTTCAGTGATTACTGTGTTTTGTTGGTTGATTTTTCATTGCCCCAACTAGCCAGAATCCTACCCCACACTGACGAGGGGCAAAAACCCCGAAACGGCTGTCTGTGGGTGGAAGCCTGCCTTTGCAAGCCCTTGTCATGATCGCAATACTCGCACCTTGAGTTAGACATTGACAAAAGGGGCCACCCTGTTGTTTCCCTGTCTATGTTCCAATACTCGCAACCGAGTGGGACTTAAGGGGTTATTTATCAGGGTGGTGTGGTGCTCTCCCCATCATGGAGGCACCCCGTTGGCAACAGGCTAGAGATATCTGGCTATCCCGTGTTTTGAGACTCGTAACTGAGGCTCCACGGACTCTTGTTTTGCATATTTAAATTTTTGGGGGCATCAGTGGAGACTCTTGATTGAGTACTTCATTGGAATTTTTTTTCGCTGTTCTCCTTGAGTTCAGTGATTACTGTGTTTTGTTGGTTGATTTTTCATTGCCCCAACTAGCCAGAATCCTACCCCACACTGACGAGGGGCAAAAACCCCGAAACGGCTGTCTGTGGGTGGAAGCCTGCCTTTGCAAGCCCTTGTCATGATCGCAATACTCGCACCTTGAGTTAGACATTGACAAAAGGGGCCACCCTGTTGTTTCCCTGTCTATGTTCCAATACTCGCAACCGAGTGGGACTTAAGGGGTTATTTATCAGGGTGGTGTGGTGCTCTCCCCATCATGGAGGCACCCCGTTGGCAACAGGCTAGAGATATCTGGCTATCCCGTGTTTTGAGACTCGTAACTGAGGCTCCACGGACTCTTGTTTTGCATATTTAAATTTTTGGGGGCATCAGTGGAGACTCTTGATTGAGTACTTCATTGGAATTTTTTTCGCTGTTCTCCTTGAGTTCAGTGATTACTGTGTTTTGTTGGTTGATTTTTCATTGCCCCAACTAGCCAGAATCCTACCCCACACTGACGAGGGGCAAAAACCCCGAAACGGCTGTCTGTGGGTGGAAGCCTGCCTTTGCAAGCCCTTGTCATGATCGCAATACTCGCACCTTGAGTTAGACATTGACAAAAGGGGCCACCCTGTTGTTTCCCTGTCTATGTTCCAATACTCGCAACCGAGTGGGACTTAAGGGGTTATTTATCAGGGTGGTGTGGTGCTCTCCCCATCATGGAGGCACCCCGTTGGCAACAGGCTAGAGATATCTGGCTATCCCGTGTTTTGAGACTCGTAACTGAGGCTCCACGGACTCTTGTTTTGCATATTTAAATTTTTGGGGGCATCAGTGGAGACTCTTGATTGAGTACTTCATTGGAATTTTTTTCGCTGTTCTCCTTGAGTTCAGTGATTACTGTGTTTTGTTGGTTGATTTTTCATTGCCCCAACTAGCCAGAATCCTACCCCACACTGACGAGGGGCAAAAACCCCGAAACGGCTGTCTGTGGGTGGAAGCCTGCCTTTGCAAGCCCTTGTCATGATCGCAATACTCGCACCTTGAGTTAGACATTGACAAAAGGGGCCACCCTGTTGTTTCCCTGTCTATGTTCCAATACTCGCAACCGAGTGGGACTTAAGGGGTTATTTATCAGGGTGGTGTGGTGCTCTCCCCATCATGGAGGCACCCCGTTGGCAACAGGCTAGAGATATCTGGCTATCCCGTGTTTTGAGACTCGTAACTGAGGCTCCACGGACTCTTGTTTTGCATATTTAAATTTTTGGGGGCATCAGTGGAGACTCTTGATTGAGTACTTCATTGGAATTTTTTTCGCTGTTCTCCTTGAGTTCAGTGATTACTGTGTTTTGTTGGTCACTTAAAATGATGCAATAACGGACGTCTTTTTAAACACAAAAAGCGGACGCCTTTTTCCTTTTTTGGCTATGTTCACACAACGTCTTTTGAGCTCTGTTTAAAATGATGTCCGTTATTGTGAGTCTAAAATAACAGACGCTATTTAGAAGCCTGGCCTCCTCTTAGTGCAATGACTGGTGTTTGCACATTATTCTAGTTTGTTACTAATTGGACTTTGGGTGTGGCTTAATTAAAAAATCCATTGAATTTAATAGTAAAAACAGAGAAAGAACGGTGATAAAAGAAAAACTGTGTGAACAACTAATAAAAAACGTCCGCTGTTTGCAAAAGATGTCTGAAAATAATGATCATGTCAATTATTTTGACGCCCGTGGCAAAAACGTCCGTTATTCAATACACTGTGTGCATTGGACGTCCGTCTTCTCATTGACTTTAATGCATTGCATTGCAGTCAGTTAAATCGGGGCAAAAACTGACGTTTTTTTAAAATATGAAAATCGTCCGCCTTCTCAATATTTTTGATGTTGTGTGAACATAGCCTTTGGACATTGTGTGAACATAGCCTCACACAGTAATCACTGTTCCTATAAGCATCTATATAGGGTTTTTAAATGTCAGAGAAAAAAGTATGGTACAAATTTATAATAAACCAACAAAAATACTACAGTAGTTTTTATACAAGTAATTAAAATACTGATAAAAGTAGAAGTAGTAGTAGTAGTAGTAGTAGTAGTAGTAGTAACAGCAGCAGCAGTAGGATTGTATAAAACTAGAAAACTTATACTTCTAGAAACTGCTCCACTTTTGACCAGGCTGGATCTGTTAGCAACAATTTTTTTTCATGCAGTTAAACAAAACACTTCTGTGGCTTAAAAAATACAAAAATACTAAAAAGTTAAATTTATTGGCTCAAACTTTTAAAGTCACCAGTTTGGGAAAATAAAAGCTATTTGCTTATTGGCGTTTCAGAACAAAAATAACTTTTCTTGCAACCTGTTGTATTACCAGGAGATGGCACCATAACCAAAGGCTACATGAAAATACACAATAAGCCTTTAGAAGTAACATATTATTTTGGTGCTTACAATATGCTTCCTTACAACATACTACTATAAATGTTGCTACAGACTGTATGAAAATAATATATATATTGTACACACATGTGATATCACAATAAACAGTACACATATAATACCACTATTCATTGTAGACACATATAACACTAAATTACACTAAATTATATGCTCTACACAGTATAGATTTGTTGCTATTTACAGAAAACCACATGATAAACATTGACTTTTTTTTTTAACCCCTTGAGGACATGGACAGGGTCTTAATGTCCAGTCCAATTTTAATTTTTGCGTTTTCAGTCTTTCCTTCTCGCCTTCTAAGAACTATAGCTCTTTTATTTTTCCATCTACAGGACATTGAGAAAAAAAAAATTACATATTGCATTTTACGATAAAAGAAACATGTTATCTTTAAGGATTTCCAATGTTTTCCTTTTTTTTTTAAATTTGCACTGTTCGTCATTAGCCTATTAGGTAATAGGTTGAATCCCGGAATTCCAGGCGGTACCTGGTCACTCTCCTCCTTCCCCATGGACCAGGAAGGCATCAGCAATCTAATGCGGAAGGTTCGGGAATGTTCGAGGTCGATCAAACCTAGGATTTTCTGAGGTTCGATCTACAATAGGAACAATAGTGTTATATTTTAATAGATTGGACAATTGTGCATGCTATAATATATAACATCTTTATTTAATTATTTCTACATGTTTTATTTGGGGGATGATTCAATAGATGTATGTAGGTGGGTGGGGCCTAGACGTTCCGGGCTTTGCACCCTTCCAGTTGAGATTAAAAAATGAATTTGGTACCATATGTAAACATTTAATATTTGCAACCTTGCGTAACAAGATATCAAGCTTTTAACCCGTAGACGACCCAGGGCGTATAGTTACGCCATGGAAGTCTGTCCCCAGACGACCTAGGGCGTAACTGTATGCCCTGGGTGTTTCTCCGGCTATGAAGCGTGCTCCGGAGTGGAGCACGCTTCACAGCAGGTGGGGGCCGGCTGCAATCAGCAGCCGGGACCTCACCGGTAATGACACGCTGCAGCGATCGTGCTGCCGCGTGTCATTAACTCCTTAAACGCCGCGGCGTTTAAGTGTAAGTGACAGGGGAAGTCCCCTGTCACTTACCGATCAGGACCCCCGCAGTGTGACTGCACAGTCAGGCTCAATGAGCAGATCGCCGATAACACTGATCAATGCTATGCCTATGGCATAGCATTCATCAGTGTAGAAATACAAGTACTGGATGTAAAAGTCCCCCAAAGGGACTTCAAATGTGTAAAAAAAAAGTTAAAAACACTAACACACTACCCCAAAACCCCTCCCCCAATAAAAGTTGAAATTACCCCCCTTTCCCATTATATAAATAAAACATATAAAAATTAATAAACAAATAAACATATAATATACCGTAGCGTGCGTAATTGTCCAATCTATTAAAATATAACAAGCATCATTGCAAACGGTAAATGGCGTACACGAAAAGAGGGAAAAAAGTGCGCGGATTACCGATTTTATGTTACATTATATATTAAAAAAATCAAAAAGTGATCAAAACATCCGATCTTCACAAATATGGTATTAATAAAAACTAGAGATCATGGCGGAAAAAAATGACACCCCATACAGCCCCGTAGGTTAAAAAATAAAACTGTTATAAGCGTCACAATAGGCCCATTTTATTTATAATTTATTGCCAAAAAAAAAGGATTTCATTTAAAAAAAATATATAACATTAGAGAATCTGTGTAACCTGCATGTGGTTGTGTTCGGGCTGACCTATAGAATAATAGTATCATGTCGCTGTTACCATATAGTGCATTACGTAGACACAGGAATCCCCCAAACGTTACCATATTGCATTCTTTTTTCACCTATTTATATCTTCATAAATAATATATTTGGAATTCCATCATACACGTTATGATAAAATGAAAGACGCCATTACACAGTACAACTATTCCTGTAAAAAAACAAGCACTTACATGGCTTGTAGATAGAAAACTGAAAGTGCTAGAGCTCTTAGAAGGGGAGGAGGGAAAAACGAAAACACTAAGATCAAAATGTGCGCGGTCCACTGGGTCATTGTGGGCCTGGTACTCAAAGGGTTAATAATAATAATAATAATAATTTTTATTTATATAGCGTCAACAGATTCCGCAGCGCTTTACAATTCTGGGGGTACATACATAGACAAAAATCAGACATTTCAGAGATATACATATAATTATCCATACATGAGGAGTAAGGGCCCTGCTCGCATGCATGAGCTTACAGACTATTAGGAGGGGGTGCGAGACAAAATGGCAGAGGGGCAAAGTCCTTCCTTTTTAGCATGGTCCAGCCATCTTTATAAATAAAGCAATGCAGTTAAAGGTGGGTAAACCAGTCACCAACCAATGCCTGCTTGCTACAGGTCTAAGTGCTTGAATGTGTGGCGTATGTATTTGGGGGAGGGGGGGGGGCAATTTAGGGAACCTGGTAAGCTTGTTTGAACAGATGAGTTTTGAGGGCACATTTGAAGCTTTGGGTATTGGAGGTGAGTCTGACAGTCTTGGGTAATGCATTCCATAGAACTGGTGCAGCTCGGGTGAAGTCCTGGAGACGGAAGTGAGAGGTGCGGATTAAGGTGGATGTTAGTCTTAAGTCGTTAGAGCGTAAGTCACGGTAGGGCGGTAGACAGAGATGAGGAGGAGATGTAGGGAGGTGCAGCACTGTGGAGAGCCTTGTGGGTGAGCAGGAGGAGTTTATATTGAATCCTGTGTTTAATAGGGAGCCAATGTAGTGACTGGCACAGGGGGGAGGCATTGGTATAGCAGCTGGACAGGGAGATGAGCCTGGCTGCAGCATTGAGAATGGACTGGAGAGAAGAGAGTTTAGAGGAAGGAAGGCCGATTAGTAAGGAATTGCAGTAGTCAAGACGGGAATGAATAAGAGCAACAATAAGAGTTTTAGCAGATTCAACAGTAAGGAAGGGACGGATTTTAGAGGTGTTTTTAAGATGCAGATTACAGGCACGTGAAAGAGATTTAATATGAGGAGTGAAGGACAGATTCGAGTCAAACATAACCCCAAGGCAGCGGGCTTGTTGTCTAGGGGTTATGGTCACACCACAGACAGATGGAGATGTCAGGTGGGGGGCAGTTAGCAGAGGGAGGAAATACAAGAAGCTCAGTCTTAGCAAGGTTTTAGGAATAGGGAGGACATAGCGTTGGAGACGGCAGACAGACAGTTACTGGTGTTCTGTAGAAGTGTGGGGGTGATATCACGGGAGGAGGTATACAGCTGGGTATCATCAGCATAGAGATGGTATATAGTTGGGTGATATCACGGGAGGAGGTATAGAGCTGGGTATCATCAGCATAGAGATGGTACTGAAAACCAAACTTGCTGATGATTTGTCCAATGGGTAAAGTGTAAAGTGAGAAAAGGAGAGGGCCCAGGACTGATCCCTGAGGAACCCCGACTGTAAGGGGGAGAGAAGATGAGGAGGAACCAGCTAATGATACGCTAAAGGAGCGGTCAGAGAGATAGGAGGAAACCAGGAAAGAGCAGAGTCGTTGAGGCCGATAGAGCAGGGAATGGAGAGGAGGAGCTGGTGGTCTACAGTGTCAAAAGCTGCAGATAGATCCAGGAGAATGAGCAGAGAATGGTCACCTTTGAATTTGGCTTTAGAGGAGATCATTAAAAACTTTAGTAAGGGCAGTCTCGGTAGAGTGGTGAGGACGGAAACCGAACTGAAGGGGGTCAAGGAGAGAGTTGTCAGAGAGGTAGCGGGTTAGGCTGGAATAGACCAGGCGTTGTAACAGTTTGGAGATAAAAGAAAGATTAGAGACAGGTTGATAATTGGCTGTACAGGATGGGTCTAGGGAGGGTTTTTTCAGTAATGGATTGATGACGGAGTGTTTGAAAGTATTAAAAAAACCCTTAAAAAAACCCTCCCAATAAAAGTTTAATATTACATATCGTAGCGTGTGGAATTGTCCGATCTATTAAGACATTACATTATTGTTCCACGGTGAAAGGAGTAAATGAAAAAAAGAAAAACAACACACAAGGATTGCTGTTTTTTTATATTATATATCAGGAAAAAAAAAATAAAAAGTGATCAAAATTTTTCTGTTACACCAATGTGATATTAGTAAAAACTAGATATCGTGGTGCAAAAATGACACCCCAACCAGTCCTGTAGGTTGAAAAATAAAAGCGCTATGGCTCTTAGAAGGCGGGGAGGAACATTGCATTAATTTGACCCGGACTTTGGTTCATCAAAGAGCACTGTCTTGAAGGGGTTATTAAATATATAAACTAATATATATTGACCCTAAGAATTAAGGTCAAATGCCATTTTTACCATACAGTAAAGTGCCCCATGAAATTGCACAATTGTTTTTTGTTTGTTTTCTGGTTTATTTTCTAGCTTCTAAAATGAAGAGTGCCAATAAAAAGTGCAACTATTCCTTCAAAAATAGAAGCTCTCATTTAATAATGGATAAAAAATATGGCTCTTGGGGGGCGGAGCCTGACCGCGGTCCAGAGCAGACGCATGCTAGCTTAGCTCCGTCTGTCACCAACAAATACTGCCGATTAGAACCTCTTTTCACCTTCCAGCATGAGCAGATCTGGCAAAGGCTCCTTCAGGGAACCTTACTGCACCCCTGGAAAGGTTAAAAACAAGCAGAGGAACCTTACGAGCTACTTAAAGAAGAAAGGCGCACTCTCACCAGCGGCACTCTTCAAGATGGCGCCTGACACTGTCTCACAGCGAGACCCGACAGAGGACTCTGACAGGGAAAGTGCTGCCAACAGTGAACAAGGTGAACCCCTCACCACCTCTTTCCCGAAATCCTTTATGAAAAGGACCCTCTCTCAGGCCCTCAAACCAGTACTGTCCGAGCTCGCGGACATTAAGATGGAAGTACAAGCCATCGGTAACAGAGTGGAAGGCCTGGAGGCTGCGGTGTCTGACATCACCTCCCACTCGGCGGCAATGGCGGACAACATCCACCTTCACTCCGAGCAGCTTAATAAAGCATTCACCCTCCTGGAAGATCAAGAAAACAGAAGCAGGAGGAAGAACCTGCGCATTAAAGGTCTCCCTGAAAGTATCGCTCCAGAGACACTCCAAAAGGTAGCAGGGGACATTTTTACACATTTATTGGGGGAGGAACGATCAAACAGTATAGTGATCGAGAGAATCCACAGAGCGGTTAGACCTAAACCGAGACCTACAGAACCCCCCCGTGATGTCATATGCGGCCTTCTTTCATTTGTCGACACGGCAGCCATTTTAACAGCATCACGTGACAAACGCCCGCTGCTATACGAGGACTCTGATATAGCCATATACCAGGATATAGCCCCGTTTACCCTGGCCAAGAGACGCACCATGAGACCCCTGCTGGAAGCCTTGAAGGCTAATAACCTGCAATACATGTGGCTGTACCCTTTTGGTCTTGCGGTCCTCAGGAATGGCAAACGGATAGCTATCCACACTCCGCGTGATCTAGAGTCAGCTTGGGAAGCGCTAGGCATACCTCCTGTGACTGTACCCTCGTGGTTGCCATTTAACGAAGGGACCCCACTACCTACGCTACCAATCGTCTTACCCTGGCAGACCGCTAACAGGCAGAAGCCACATAAGACCAAGAAGACAAAGTCTAAGACCGCATCGCATCGCACTCTTAAATGAAGTCTTCTTCGGGAACATCTGCCTCCCTCTCCCCGGGACAGTACTGATGCCTACCTTCCATGATGCTGACTAACCTGTGAGGGCATCGTATGACGGTCTCAAGAAACTGTACACTGTTTTGTCTCTATTTGACTTTACTTAAAGACACATTCTTACTTGTCACAGCCGCGGCGGCGTCCCGCGTTCCGGGCCGCCGCCGTGACCGCTTCCTGCCCCATGCAGCAGCCGGTGTCCATAGTCGGGGACCCGGCGCTGCTATCACCTCGGCCCCGGGGGGCGCCTCACCTCTCCACGCTCCTGTCTCCCGCTGTGCCGGCCGGCGCGCGCGTCCCCGCCTCCTAGGGCGCGCGCGCGCCGGCTGTCTCAGATTTAAAGGGGCAGTGCGCTCCTAATTGGTAGTTGCACCTAATCACTCCCCTATAAATCCCAGCTTGCCCTGTTCCCTGTGTTGGAGCCTCTACATGCTTCCCATAGCGTTTGGCCCAGCTCCCGGTTGTTCCTGTGTCCTGTCCGTTACCTGGTCCCAAGTCCCTGTTCCTGAGTCCTGTCCGTTACCTGGTCCCAAGTCCCTGTTCCTGGTTCCTGTTCCCCTGTCACTCCACCTGTTCCCGTGTCCAGCCTGTCACGTGCTCTCTCATCTGCAGACTATTGCCTGTGCCATCTCCTGCCACGCCTCGCCTGCCGACACCAGCAACCAAGCCAGGGGTAGCGACCTGGGGGTCGCCTGCCGCAGCAAGTCCATCCCGCCTTGCGGCGGGCTCTGGTGAAAACCAGCGGCCCCTTAGACTCCGCTCCCTGGTGAGGTTTGTGCCATCGCTGGCGCCGGTCCAGTGGATCCACTACTCCGGGCGTTACAGTAGGCTCCAACCATGGATCCCGGCGAGGTGCCCGATCTCCGTGACGTCGCCAGAGTGGTCACTCAGCAGGCGCAACAAATCCAGAAACAGTCACAGCAGATCCAGCAACTCACTGCCGCCTTACAGCAGCAGACTACTGCCCAGCGCACACCACCTCCTGACGCTTCTTCTTCACTCCGACTGGCCCTCCCAAGCAAGTACTCTGGGGACTCTTAGTTGTGCAGAGGATTCTTGACTCAGTGCACCATGCACATTGAACTTTTGAGTAGTCAGTTTTCCACCGAGCGCTCTAAAGTGGCTTTCATCATCAGCCTATTAGAAGGTAGAGCCCTGGCCTGGGCCACGCCACTGTGGGACCGTGATGATCCAGTTGCTGCCAATCTCCGGGCCTTCCTATTCGAGTTTCGCTCCGTCTTTGAGGAACCTGGCCGTGCTTCTTCAGCCGAGACTGCTCTCCTCAACCTCTCTCAAGGCAGCTCCTCTGTTGGTGACTACGCCATCCAGTTCCGCACCCTGGCAGCCGAATTGGACTGGAACGAGGCCGCCCTATTGGCCACCTTCAAGAAAGGCCTGTCTAGTCGTGTGAGAGACGTGCTCGCTGCCCGAGACCTGCCTACCTCCCTGAACGAACTCATTCTACTGGCCACCCGAGTTGATACTCGTTTTTCGGAGAGGGAGGAGGAGGTTCGGCATGAACATTTACTAACCCGTTCCCGTCGCCATCCCCAGCTGGCGCCGGTTTTCCAGAATCCTGACCTTTCGATGTCCCAACCCTCTCCTGAGATTCCTATGCAGGTGGAACGGGCTCACCTGACGCCTGATGAAAGAATCCGGCGCCTGGAGCAGAATCTCTGTCTCTATTGCGGTGGTTCCGATCACTTCCGGCTGGGATGTCCCCTACGTCCCCAAACATCCGGAAAATGCTCGCACCTAGGTCCGGTGGGACAGGTGTCCCTAGGTGTGAATGCCACCATTCCAAGTCTGTCTATGCCAGTTTCCATCCGGACTCTCTCAGGACGAAATCATCAGACTACTGCCTTCCTCGATTCTGGGTCAGCAGGCAGTTTTATTGCGGCAACATTGGTCCAAAGATGGCGGCTACCCGTGACCCGACTAGCCAGGCCCCTGACTATCTCCTCGGTCACAGGCGAAATTCTTACCGACCGTGTGTACTACCAGACCGCACCTTTAGTCCTCCAGGTGGGTCCTTTACATCAAGAAGAGATATCCTTCTACGTCCTGCCCCATTCTTCCCCCGCGGTCCTCCTGGGACTCCCGTGGCTGCAAGAACATGCCCCTCAACTGGACTGGAGAACCGGGGAGATTCTCAGTTGGGGTCAGGACTGTTCCAACCAGTGTCTCAGGTCACCTCAGACCAAGTGTACTATGTCGTTTCCTGTCCCAGCCAAGCCTCTATCTGACCTACCGGCAGAAGACCAAGACTCGGCGGATGCCTTCTCTGCCGAGGTGTACCCTCTCTCCGTACCCAAGACTAAGGTCGGGTCCTCTCACCACCGGGAGAACTTACAGAAGGTCCTCGTCCACAGACCCACAGTCCCTTGCCATGTTTTACCGCCTGATCGCCTAGCACCAGTCGTCACCTCCTCGCTTCGGAGAGTACCCCCCGGAAAGACTCATGTTCACCCTGCGCTTCAAAGAGGTATTTTGAAGTGGGGTCATTCCTCGTTGGAGGCCGGGCACCCTGGAGTCCGTAAGACCGGCCAACGGATCTCTCGCCACTACTGGTGGTCCAGTTTGTTTCAAGATGTCAAAGACTTTGTGGCTTCCTGTGCCATCTGCAGGCAAGAAAGAGGGGGAGGCCAAAGGGGGGGGGTACTGTCACAGCCGCCGCGGCGTCCCGCGTTCCGGGCCGCCGCCGCGACCGCTTCCTGCCCCATGCAGCAGCCGGTGTCCATAGTCGGGGACCCGGCGCTGCTATGACCTTGGCCCCGGGGGGCGCCTCACCTCTCCACGCTCCTGTCTCCCGCTGTGCCGGCCGGCGCGCGCGTCCCCGCCTCCTAGGGCGCGCGCGCGCCGGCTGTCTCAGATTTAAAGGGGCAGTGCGCTCCTAATTGGTAGTTGCACCTAATCACTCCCCTATAAATCCCAGCTTGCCCTGTTCCCTGTGTTGGAGCCTCTACATGCTTCCCATAGCGTTTGGCCCAGCTCCCGGTTGTTCCTGTGTCCTGTCCGTTACCTGGTCCCAAGTCCCTGTTCCTGAGTCCTGTCCGTTACCTGGTCCCAAGTCCCTGTTCCTGGTTCCTGTTCCCCTGTCACTCCACCTGTTCCCGTGTCCAGCCTGTCACGTGCTCTCTCATCTGCAGACTATTGCCTGTGCCATCTCCTGCCACGCCTCGCCTGCCGACACCAGCAACCAAGCCAGGGGTAGCGACCTGGGGGTCGCCTGCCGCAGCAAGTCCATCCCGCCTTGCGGCGGGCTCTGGTGAAAACCAGCGGCCCCTTAGACTCCGCTCCCTGGTGAGGTTTGTGCCATCGCTGGCGCCGGTCCAGTGGATCCACTACTCCGGGCGTTACATTACTGCATTAACCACAGGTTCCTTGAAATCTGCTATAGTATCCCTTATTTTGTATACCTTTACTGTAATATTCCCTGTTTCTGACAAAATAATCTTAGCAGCAGGCCTCCTCCACTAT
The DNA here is from genome assembly GCF_027789765.1 of Dendropsophus ebraccatus. NCBI lineage: Eukaryota > Metazoa > Chordata > Amphibia > Anura > Hylidae > Dendropsophus > Dendropsophus ebraccatus. The sequence goes on from NC_091465.1 coordinate 47,332,620, forward strand.
GTGGACCTGGCATGCTTACTCACATGCATGCGTTTTTGCCTATTTGCTCCTAACCCCCACCTCCCCCTTCCTCCCCCCCTCTTCTCCCCCCTCCCCCTTCCCACCCCCCCCTTTCCTATATCCTTTCCCCACCCCCCACCCCCACACCCACACCTCCCCTAACTACTCCCCAAATGTGATTACATCCTATGGCAGTATTTAAGGTGTAGTTTACACTGGTCAAGTCTCTTTAACATACCCCCCCGCCCAGGGCTGGATCTTCTGCTTCATTCTTAAAGTGGGCCAGCCTTGACTCAACTACACTCCAGACTCCTATTTGTGTGGGGCTTTACTACTCAGACTTTTCTTTTACTCCTTTTATCTTGCTTTCCTTTCTTTCTTTCTTCCTCTCTACCCCCCCCCCCTCCTTCTCCCTCCCTCCCTTTTTATCTCCTCCTCCCCTACCCGCTTGTTCTTCAGACACCCATCCTCCCATCCTTACCCCCCCCCTCCCTATACCACCGGTATCCACCAACCCTGGTCACCTATAGAAAGATAAACCACCATGGCGAAGGTTGTTGTAACCACCTTTAATGTTAAGGGATTCAACAGCCCCAACAAACGTCACCATGTCATATCTTTAGTACGTAAGCTTATATCTTCTATTTTATTCCTCCAGGAAACGCATTTTAAGCAAGGCAAAATCCCGAAGCTTCCAGAAAGACATTTCTCTAACTGTATCATTCCTGTCACCCCTCGTTGGCCTCTAAAGGAGTATCAATTGCCATTCATAAAGACCTGCCACATTAGGTTCTGAAGCAGCATACAGACGTGGACGGCAGGGTTCTCTTTTTGAAGGTGAGGACAATCTCAAACCTATACACTAGCAAAAATTTATTCCCCTAATGTTGGTCAAATTGGATGGCTTCTGAGAACCCTAGACAACCTGAAACTATTTGCTCAAGGCCCAATTATATTGGGCACTGACCTGAACCTCATTCTAAACCCCCTCTTGGACTCATCCTCTAAACGATCAGCCATTTCATATACTGCGCTAGCTAAACTCCACTCTAAATTACAGTCACTTTATTTAATAAATACCTGGAGACTACTTAACCCCAGTGCTGTAGACTACTCATTTTACTCAGGGGTACATGACTCATACCAGAGACTTGATCACATCTTCACCAGTAACTCCTTACTCCCACATCTCACCAAAGCAACGATCACAATATCGGACCACGCCCCTGTCACCCTCTCCTTATCTTTCCCCTCTCTGCATGATAGAGAATGGAGATGGAGACTAAACGAAACACTACTAGACTCCTCTAATCTTAGAAACAAAGTGACAACACACCTTCAAGAGTTTTTCGCGACCAATGATACAGGAGACGTCTCACCTCCCACACTGTGGGAGACACATAAAGCATACATCCGAGGGATCTTTATATCCTTGGCCTCCAAAATCAGCAAGGACAGACAAAAAGAGACAGATGCAATCTTACATCGGATCTCTACCTTGGAGAGACTTCATAAACTCTCCAAGATTGGTTCTGCTTTAGATGAACTGCAATCTCTAAGAGAAAAACTGAAAAATCTAAGGCATTTCTCCATTTTAAACACTCTTTGTATGCCCATAGCAACAAAGGTGGTCGCCTTATGACCTTGCTGATAAAGAAAGCCAAGGACAGTATGCACATCGACTCCATAAAAGATGCTTAGGGTCAACCACACACCTCCACAATAAAAATTGCCGAAGCGTTTCAACGCTTCTACTCAGACCTATACAACTTAAACACGTCCGAAGGTCTCCTAGCCCCAGAAACCCGGAAACCTCTTATTGAGAACTTTCTGGCAGACCTAAATGTTCCAACGCTCACTCTTTCAGAAACAGAACAGCTCACAGCCCCGGTCACAGCCCTAGAAATTATGAAAGTTATCAATAGTTTTCCCCCAGGTAAGAGCCCCGGCCCTGATGGCCTACCACTTATTTACTATAAGAAGTTCCAAGACACTCTCATACCACATCTAACAGCCACCTGTAATGCCCTACTTCAAGGTTCCCCCTGGCCAAAACAAACACAAGAAGCCCACGTGACCCTTATCTGGAAGGAAGGAAAGGACCCAACAAACTGTGGAAGTTACAGACCAATATCATTACTCAATCTGGACCTAAAAATATGGGCCAAACTTCTCTCCATACGCATGAAATCCTTTATTCCTAATTTAGTCAGAGAGGACCAGGCGGGCTTTGTGTTTGGGAGGGAGGGGCGACATAATACAGCCAAATTATTCCATGCTTTACATTCTGCACACACACACAAACAACTACAGTATCAGTCCTTCTCGGCATTGATGCCGAGAAGGCATATGATAGAGTAGATTGGACCTTCATGCGGGCTGCACTAGAAAAATCCGGTTTCCCCCCAGTTTTTATCCGTGCCATTTTCACCCTCTATGACCAACCTCACGCAAGACTTAAAGTAAACGGCACACTGTCTCCCGTCTTTGCCATTACTAATGGCACAAGACAGGGGTGCCCCCTATCCCCTACCCTATTTGTGCTAGTAGTAGAAATGCTCCTACAGAAAATTAGGCAAAACCCTTATATTATGGGGATTCGTACTCATAGCTCTGAGATTAAAGTCCTTGCCTTCGCAAATGATCTCCTTTTCCTTTTAGCTAACCCATTATCCTCCCTACCCCAAGTGGAACGCACGCTGACCGATTTCCACTCAGTTTCCAACTTTAAGGTGAACTTCACCAAATCAGAACTAATGAATAATAACATCTCACCCCCCACCCAGGAAGTCATAAAGGGAATCACATCATTCACATGGACCTCGCACGCTATAAAATATTTGGGGGTCAAGGTCTCCTCACGTTTAGATGACCTGTATCAGCTGACCTATGTTCCTTTAATTGCATCTATTTCCTCTCTCTTGAAGGAATATGATCTCCCTCTGATTTCCTGGATGGGTAGGAAGAACCTGCTTAAGACTTATATACTCCCTAAGCTGCTATACATACTACAAATGGTCCCGATTAAGCTCCCAGTCACCTTATTTCACTCCATCCGCCACTTGTTTTCCAGGTATCTCTGGAAGGCCAAACGACCGCGAACTGCCCATACCCTATTATCACAACATAAAACCAGGGGTGGACTAGGGCTCCCTGATGTACACATGTATTACAAAGCAGTGCAGCTACATAACTGGATGAACCTAACCTTTCCTATCTCTTCTAATTTAACCTCTCTTCACCACCCCAATACTTCATCTCTGGAACCCATTGAGCTGGCCACTCTTTGGATTCCTCAGATATCCTCCACACGAGCCCCACGTCGGCACCCGCTCTTAGAAGGCATGTGTGCGGTATGGAAATCATCTTCATCTAATTTAGCTCCTTTCCCCTCACCTATCCTACCCGCGTCTCTAGCACCACAACTCTCCATGAATGCACAGGTCACTTACAGGAACATTTGGGCAAAACTTAGAAATGTCCCTTTAAAAGACCTGATTATAGGGAACTCCACACTCAATACCAAAAGCCTCTGGGACCTCTTGGAGCCATGCACTCTGACCTTCCTGCATAAAGAACACGTCAGCCAGGTACTCAATAACCTGCTTAACGACGGCAAAGCTTCCAGGGAATTAACGTGGTTTGAGAGGCTATGCCTCAAGACACAACCTAAACATAGATCTATCTCAACCATATATAATTCTTTAATAGAGAACTCGTATACTTCCTGACCTGTTTTTATCTCCTCATGGGAGAAGGAACTGAACACCAAATTCACAAATGCAGAGGTGGACACGATCCTCTGAAATGCCCATGGATACTCCTGCTGTGTGCTGCTTCAAGAAAACCACTACAAACTGCTGATGAGGTGGTACAAAACACCAGAATGGTTATATGCATATAAACTCTCCTCTTCTGATCGCTGTTGGAGATGTCTCCAATATAAAGGTTCGTACTCCCACATATGGTGGGAATGCCCCCTCATATCCCCTTTCTGGAAACAAGTAGAAACCACTATCCGCAGTCTCACTAACTTGGATTTGACTCTGTCATTAGACCAAATTGCTCTTGGCAGACCATCTCCTAGTTATCTTCCGTCCAAAAAGAACTTGGTGACGCATCTGTTGGCGGCTGCCAAAGCGTTGATCCCGCTCAGGTGGAAACAAACACTACCACCCTCCCTTGAGGAATGGTTTGGTAGAGTAAACCAAATTTGCAGGTTTGAAAAACTATCCAGCTGGGCGAATCGAACACATGACATGTTTCTCAAAGTTTGGCAGCCCTGGATAGACTCACAGCCCGTTACTCTCTCACCCCTCCACCTCGACAGAATAGGCTACTCTCTCAGTGGATGCTTGACCCCCACTCCCTAGACTCCCCCCATCCCTCAACCCTACCCCATCCTTTGACCACATTCTTCTACCCCTATTCTCTCTCATCTTTACTCTCCTCTATCCTCTTCTCTCATTTCGCTTTTAAGTAAAGTCCTCATAATGTTATTTCTATAGGTCCATACTCCTATTTTTAGCAAGCGACGACTGTAACATTAACAGCGCTGCTGACCTCGGTTGTAAATCCTTTCTCATATATGGACCAAGTCTATTTCATATATTGTTTTTTGTGTAGATTTGTTTGACTTCACATCCCCTCTTATTTTGCATGCTACTGTTCGACCTTTTCTACAATGTCTACTGTTTATGACCCCGCATGTTTCATATCATTTGACTTCTGTTTGTTCTGGAAAACTAAATAAAAAAGAAAGTTGATAAAAAAAAAAAAAAAAATATGGCTCTTGAACTGTACTTCCTGTCACACATTGGTTATTCATTTGTACCTCCCTTTTGTTGACTTTGAACATGTGCCTATTTGTAAGGGGTGCCTAATGGTGGGTTCCCCTACAAATAAAGGATTAAACAACATTTTACTTAAACTCATGACTTAACTTTTTTTTAACAAAAGAGGTACAAAAGCTTGATGGTTTCAAAACACACTTTAATAATGTCCTATTACATCAGGTAGATATCGCCCCATAGAATAGAGTGAGTGATCAGCCGATGAACGAGCAAGTGCTTTCCTGTCAGTTGATCACGCACTTTAAGGCTAGGTTCACACTATGTAACTGTGCGGCTGTATTTTTTATGCGGCTGTAAATGTGCGGATGAAACTACGGCCGTGGGAAAAAATAGACATGCGGCTCAAAACATACGGTCATTTACTTAGAAATCTGGTTCAACTAAAAATAACAAATAAAATCTTAAGAAAGTGATGCAAACACCTCTGGATGCATCTGGGAAAGCAGAGAACACAGTTTACATGAATTGCTATTACCGGGGTTTGCGATCCTCTGCACTAATGCCGATGTCTCTCATGGTTAATATATTAAAATAATAAAACACATTTTCGTTGTAATAAAGTGCCTTTCGTTGTTCAATAATTAAATTTAAACTAATCCATCATTTTGCAATTAAATATACTGTTAAAATAAATATATATATATAAATAAATGTATATTTATATATATATTTATTTTTTGACAGTATATTTAATTGCACAATGATGGATTCGTTAGAATTAAATTATTGAACAACGAAACTGAATTTATTTAATCGAAAATGTGTTTTATTAATTAAATATTAATTAGTACAGGAAGCTCCATAAGCCGTTAATTCATATTGCCAGCAAAAGAGCTTTCTGTACTAATCATCACTTTACTTTAATGAAAACATCAAATGTTTCTTCTAATTATGTTATCACAATAGCATTATTAGAAGAAACATTTAGAATTATATGTGCGCTCAGCTGATTGGCTGATCGGCTCAGCGCACATATAATTAGCAGGTCCGCAGCACAGTGACTTCATTGTGCTGCGGACTAGTGAAGAGGACACATCGGGGTGAGTATAGAGCTCTCCCCACCCCCTCCCCAGCACTGCACCCCTCCCAGCAAGGAAGGGGGGTCACTTAACCCCTTCCTTGCTGGGATGGGTGCAGTCTGACATCAGTCTGGCCCCCAAGGGATTAAGGGGGATGCAATACATCCCTTAACCCCTTGGGGGCCAGACTGTAAGCAGCGATCTGTAAAGATGCTGCATACTGTAAGGTGCACAACACCGCTCACAATGATGGGTGTTGTGCTCCTGTTTGTGTGTTTTTTGTGTGTTTCTCCCTTTTTGTTTTTCAGATATCGGTATCCTGTGGATTACGTCGGATTCCGTTGACTACGTCGATGACCAGCGTTTTTTAATGTTTTTTTTTTTTTTATAAAATGGTCAATGAGGGGTGTGGGGGTGTTTTTATTTGAATAAAAAAATTTTTTTAACTTGTGTCTTGTCTTTATTTCTTTACTTTATAGACTTAGTAGTGGAAGCCGTCTAATAGACGGAATCCATTACTAAGTTGGGGCCTAGTTTTAGCCGGTATAAAATGGCTAACACTAACCCCCTATTATTACCCCAGTACCCAATGCCACCAGGGGTACTGGGAAGAGCCGGGTGCCAGTGGTCCCGGAGCGTCAAAATTGGCGCTCCTGGACCGGGCGGCAGCAGGCTGGTAAGATTTAGGCTTGGGAGGGCCTAAACCAATGCCTCTTCCCACCCTGGTGTTACCAAGCTGCTGTCGTTTGGTTTTTAACCCGGCTGGTTATAAAAATAGGGGGGACCCTATGCGTTTATATTTTTAAATAAATAAATAGGTACCCTCCCTTAAAGAACGACTTTGGTACCAGCCCTTTAGGAGCCAATTTGGTACCATACCTTTAAGAGCTGCTTTGGTGCCACCCCATTAAGAGCTACTCTGGTGCCTGCCCTTTAAGAATTAATTTGGTACTGGCCATTTAAGAGCGACTTTGGTTTCAATGCCATTAACAGTGACATCCAATGCTTAAAATGTGGAAATCTGTATTTTTGTTAGTGAGACACAAAATCATAAGGACCTGCCATCTTCTTTTGACCAACAGGGGATATGTGACTGCATGGATGTTCTCAGGCATTGAGTGAAGGACCTGGGAGTTTTTATTGGCTGCTAAACTTCAGATATTTGCAGATGTGCTGTAATTGGCTGGTTAGTGCTGTTCGGTGTGATATTTGAATTTCTAAATATTACTGCATTCATTTTTATGGGGAATTTGTTTTTAAACAAGTCTGTGCGGTTGTGTGTGGTTGGGCTGTATTAATTGCAGAAAATTGGGAGGAGATGAAAGAAGAAAAGGGATTGCAATATAGTGCTTTTTCAAGCACTATTAAAAAAATCAACATTTTGTGGATACATGCAGCATTGCTTAGCTGCCTAACCCAGTTCTGAAACTACCAAAAATGTATTTGTTTGGGGGGTCTTAGTTCTGTATTTTTTGTATGTACTTCCTGGTTGATCAGTTGCTCAGATGTAGTCTGGAGGGGCTGGTCAGAGATGGTGAATCACTCAGAGGGGTGGGAGACAAGATCCAGCCAAGCCTCCTGTTACATCGGAGGATGATGTATTGTCATAGGAAAGAGGAAGGAGCTGGAGTCAATACTAAAGTGAATACTATTGGTAATAATATTATATTAACCCTTAGAGGACCGGGCCAATTTAAATTTTTGTGTTTTTGTTTTTCCCTCCTTGTGCTTTAAAGGCCATAGCAGGTTGCATTTTTTCACCTGGAAACCCACATGAGCCTTTATTTTTTGTGCCACTAATTGTACTTTGCAATGACAGGCTTTTCATAAAGTACACTGCAAAACCAGAAAAAAATTCAATGTGTGGTGAAATTGGGGGGAAAAAAAAAAAAACGCATTTCTTTTATTTTTTTTTTTTTTTTTTCGTTTTTAGGCCGTTCGCCCTGGGGTAAAACTGACTTATTATATATGTTCCTCAAGTCGTTACGATTACATTCATATGTAACATGCGTGAGATGTCATTTTTTGCGCCATGATGTGTTCTTTCTACCGGTACCTTGATTGCGCATATGCGACTTTTGATTGCTTTTTATTACAATTTTGCTGGATTTGATGCGTCCAAAAATGCGAAATTTTGCACTTTGGGATTTTTTGCGCTTTGGTTACCGTACGAGATCAGGAATGTGATTAATTAATAGTTTGGGCGATTACTTACGCGGCGATACCAAACATGTTTATAACATGGGAAAAGGGGGGTGATTCTGACTTTTATTAGGGGAGGGGGCTTTTTATTAATAATAACACTTTTTTTTCTTTTACACTTATACTAGAAGCCCCATCTATGCAGCATAGATCGATGAGATAGGCACATTGATTGCTTCCGGCTGCTGCAGCCAGAAGCAATCGAGTGCCGAGCCGGGATCAGCGCCACAGACCTCAATCTTCATTTGTGCAATTGTGGGTCAGAAGGAGAATACTCACTGCTATAGCCTGTCTTATCCTAAGTGTTATTCATGGGGTTGCACCAGTATTTTTTTTTTCTAGATAGGACTTGTGCTTCCATTAATTTTTTTGGCTTACCAAATCATTAGCCTAATGGACTTCTTCAAACACCATAAAAGAGAGAATACAATGTACATCCCACCCAACACTTACAGCAGTAGGAGTACTGTCACCACAATGTCACTGTTCCTTGTTCTTACGAGGGCTGCCATCTTGTTTTCACTTGCATTAATTGCAACACAGTAGTATTTGCAGCAATGTTTTTGTCATAAAGACCACCATAACTTGATACAAGGTCAGTGTTACCTTTCTACAAACTACTTTAGGGCACTGGCGTAGCTACCATGAAGGCAGAGAAGGCGACTGCTATGGGGCCCCTGCAAATAGGGGGCCCTAGGAAGCCTGCTCTGCCTTAATGGTAGGTACTGTACAGTATGCCACTGACAGCTCCCCCAGGGGCCCAGAGAGGGAGTGGGACCCGCCACTGTACTGTTCAGCCCCCTCACTGTAGTGCCGGGTGAGCGTACTGAACATCAAAAGGAGAGGAACAGAGGAGAAGGAGCTGCCAGGTCCTCCTCGACACAGAAGAGGAGGAATGAAGGACCTTATCACATGACCCAAAGGTCCTTAATATTTCTTTGTGAAGATCAGCCCGGACTACAGGAGGAGGAGGGGGAAGCCTTGGAGCTGTAAGTGCTGTGTGTGTCAGTGAGTGTATCTATGGGTATATACAGTATGTATATGTTAATATGTGTATGTATCTGTGGCTATATATATATATAGTCTGTAACACTGGTGTATATGTGTGTGTGTGTTTGTGTGTGTGTGTGTGTGTGTATGTCAGTAGTGTCTGTAACACTGGTGTATATATGTGTGTGTGTGTGTGTGTGTGTGTTTGTGTATGTCAGCAGTGTCTCAAGTAATTGACAGGTTTGCTCCCAAAGATGTTCTGCAGCAGCTTCTATTATTGCTGGGCTCTAATAAAAGAACCCACCATTAAAAGAAAATGCAGCAGATTGAACCTGCAGCAAGTTCAGTAGTTCTTATTACACTGAGATGATTTCCCTGTGTACAGTGTACTCATGGAGTATACATCTGCACTAGTGTAATCACATTCCAGTTTATATATATGTATATATATGTGTGTTATATCAGTGGCATATCTGTATATATGTTAATGGTGCCTTGGTGTGTGTATATATGTGCGTCTGTGTTTGGCAGTGTGTGTGTGTGTGTGTGGTGTGGGTAGGGGAGCATACAGGATTCATGGGGCCCCATACAGTTTTATGCTATGGCTACGCCCCTGCTTTAGGGTATGTTCTAACTAGAGATGAGCGAACCTGGAGCATGCTCGAGTCGATCCGAACCCGGACTTTTGGCATTCGATTAGCGGTGGCTGCTGAAGTTGGATAAAGCCCTAAGGCTATGTGGAAAACATGGATATAGTTATTGGCTGTATCCATGTTTTCCAGACAACCTTAGAGCTTTATCCAAGTTCAGCAGCCACCGTTAATCAAATGCTGATTGTTCGGATCGACTCAAACCCAAACCCGGTTCGCTCATCTCTAGTTCTAAACCATGTCATGTCATGTGTATTAAATGGGATTCTGCAGTGTAGTTTATACACAGTGTAATTTTAAAAAAAAATGTCTTGTCACTCACTCTTGATAAAGATTCTGTGTGGAGACTGCATTAGATATGGAAAAAAAGGGGTTTGTGGAGCCTCAGTCATGAGTCTCAAAACACAGGAATAGCCAGATATCCCTCCTGGGAAGGAAACTTGTTGCTAAGGGGTCCCACTCAGTTGTGCATATTAAAACACAAATAGGGAGATACCAGGGTGGATTCTTTTGCGTCAAAGTCTAACTCAGTTGTGAGTATCGCAACATGACAAGGGAAATACCAAATCCAGTCATCTATCCACAGACAGCTGTTTCAGGATATTCGCCCCTCATCAATATGTAGTAGGATTCTGGCTAACAGGGGCAATGAATAGTATACCAGCAAAACACTACAATCACTTAGCTCAGGGACATCAGAAAAAAAAAATCACCAGTGATACATTGCCCCCTATTAAATTTCAATATGCAAAAAAAGGGGTCTGTGGAGTTTCAGTCATGAGTCTCAGAACATGGAAATAGCCAGACATCCCTTCTGGAAAGGAAACCTGTTGCTAAGGGGTCTTGGTCTACTATTGACTGCCCTCATTAGCCAGAATCCTGCCGCCAATCCATACAGACAAAGTTGCTGCCCCCCCCCAATTAACAAACAATATGGAACATATCTTTGACTGATGTCTTTGGAGTGGCGTGCAGATGTGCAGGCGTGAAGTCCCACGCCAGCCAAGTTCCATTTATGAGCAATATTAATTAAAATAAAAACGCGGGAACCCAATCTCCCAGCAGCATCTGCGTCTGCACACAACGCTTCAACTTTGTGACAGGGGGTATCAACTTTGTGACAAGTACTCTTTTGTGTCAGGTTCTCTTCTGTTCCAACATGCCAGCAGAGGAGAAATTTGCCAGAGAAGTTTGTACAGGGCAGTGGAGGGGCCTGGGGGGAGTGAGGAAGGGGGGGCCTGTGTCTCTACACCTTCCTGTCTTTGTGGTACAGCTGTCAGGAGCTTGTAAGCAGGGAGGCTGGGTGGGCGGGCCCCCCAGGATCCTAGTTTGAGCCTGGGCCCCTGACAGCTGTACCATCAATACTGCCCTGATGGCAGCCCTGAGGGGCAATACCCTGAAAGAGTTGGGGGGGGGGGGGGTCAAGACATGGTGTATTAATGAAAATTTTTGTCCAAAAGCACAGCAAAAGTAAACGCAAAAAATTATCCATTGGATTTCCGCCACGTGTCAGAGACAGATTTATCCAATGGAATGGAATGTTTTGTGAATGTTATGTAACTATGATGTATACAGTAGACCGAGACATCTTCCAACAGAATATCCTTCTGCTACTAATTTGGCTCGTATATGACAAACACTGTTGGCTGAGCTGCATTTAAAAAATTTGTTGAAAAGCAACTTAACGCTTGAAACAAACCTGTTCCTGTCCAGGTCTTCAACCAGATGCAAATTGCTTAAAACAAATGTACCACTAGGTACATTGCTTTGTGTTTTTTTTTTAAAAAACAGACCGGAGCTGCCTTGTTCCCACGCGTGCCGCTGAAGCAATGGGGGCAGGGGCAGGGGCAGGGGCAGGGGCGCCCCCCCCCCCCCCCCCGTTGGGACAAAAAACCCTCCCTCTGGGATGCGACTCCATCGATTCTAATAGAGCCACGTCACAGGGGGAAGGGAGATCCTCATACTGGGGGCTGTCAGGCTCATCCTCAGTGTTTTATGCCATTTATGCTGTTCATGTAAAAAACACAAAGCAATGTCCCTAGTGGTACATTCGCTTTAAAATGAAGAAGTTATTTTTTGCCTTCATAGGTAGATTCATACAAAATTTCCAAGATACGAGTGTTGTGAAAAATAGTTCACATTATGATTTATTAAGATAGGTGCAAAATATACTGTACAGTACACAGTGTTGGAAAAATACCTCAAATAGTAAATATAATATCTTTTACGTAAGCAAACTGATAGAGGTCAGGCATATTACCATGACTGGTCAGTAAATGCACAGAAAAAGGAAAATAGATTTTACACATAATACATATCTGCAGATAGGAGTCTGCACATATACTACTTGGAGGTGGTTCTTTTTTTTATATATGCCATTAAAGAGAAGGTAGGACTAGAAAATAGCAATCATCTAAACAAATGCCTATACAGTGAAAGCTCTCCAAAATATCATCTCTTTGTGAAGATGACCCTATTATTCAGATTTCCCTGGACAACTTTTTGGTTCCACCATATATGAGGCATGTAGACCATTTTCTTAGAGCAATCCACCTCCTAGAAGTTCATTATTCAATACAATTTTGGCAGGGCCTGTATTTAGATATTTTATACCTGTTTTATCTATCCTTACTTTTACCACTTATTTAACTTCTAATATTTTAAGTAAAGAATTTTAAATATATCCCCTGATGTTGAGGAAACATTTACTTCTTCTGGAGATATAATGTAATGTCACTATAATGTCACTACATCTTTTGGTCACTAATAAGGGACATTATATCCCTATGGACCAACCCTCACTGTCGTCTGCTTTTTATAGACTAGGTTCACACACCGTGTTTCTTTTGGTCATTCAACAGCCTTCTTCTTGGATGTCTGTCATTTTGAGGCCATATTATTATTATTATTATTATTATTATGTATTTATAAAGCGCCCTTAGTTCCAGAGCGCTATACAATAGATAGGCAACAGGCAGGAACAATACAAGATCAGAAAACATTACATAAAGGCAAAAGACAGACTGGTACATGGGGGAAGAGGACCCTGCCCGCGAGGGCTCACAATATAAAATGACATCCATAGGTTTAAAATAATGGACGTTATTTGGACTCAAAAGACGGTGTGTGACGTTGAGAGCCTAACTGTTGCAACCATATCTAATGTGTACAAAATTGATGGGTAGAATTGGTGGAGACTTTTAATAGTGAAGAAAAAAAATCCCCCCCCCCCAAGAAAAAAAAATAAAGAAAAAAGCTTCGGACATTTTTAGTAAATACTAGCATGACAGACCGTCCCTGCACTAAAGGCGCCATAAGTACCCTGTCATGACTAGGTCTAGTCCCTTTACTACATATTTTAGGACATATCTAAGCAATTATTCTACATAAAGGTAATCTGGCAGTTCTTGAGCGCATATGCAGCCCCGCAGGTGTCAACCTACAGAGCAAGCAGGCACAGAAACACTGAGTTATCTAAATTGCTAGAAGGTAAAAACGATTTAGGGACGATTATCATGCGAAACAATGGTTTTATTGTTCAAATTTAAACTATAATCTTTTCGTGTGAATTCAGGCAATGATCGAAAAATCGTTCATGTGTCGTTGATCACATATTTTAAGCTGACCATAAAATCATTGTTAATGGTTTGCTAATCTTTTGATGTATGTACACATCATACGTTCATTATTATGATAATTCATATACAAACGGTTGTAATTATGATCGCAGTTGCCATTGTAACCAACGATTATTGTTCTGTGTATTATGGTCCTTCCCAAAAACGCTCATTTGCAATTGCTTATCGTTAATCGGCATAAAATAAAAATAGATTCCCCTAATAGGATCCTTAGGGTTGGGATATCAGTGCTAACCTTGGAAATTCTTTATCAGGTTACAAACCCACTTGCCGGATCTGCAGCGAGTCTCCTTGCTGCGTTTTTGCAGCGAGACTCGCTGCAGATCCTGGCCCTATACTTTCAATAGCAGAGAAACTCGCAGCAGGGATGTGTCTTCACGGCCCGCCCGGCCAATCAGTGCGCTGCGGCGGGGCAGCGCACTGATTGGCCGGGCGGGCCGTGAAGACACCGGGAGCCCCGAAGCAAGCAGGAACGGGGACCCGGTAATGTATAATGTCCGGCGGCCGGGGGGTTAATGGGGCGGGCTGCAGACAAAATCGCAGCAGGGATGTACATCCCTGCTGCGAGTTTCTCTGCTATTGAAAGTATAGGGCCAGGATCTGCAGCGAGTCTCGCTGCAAAAACGCAGCAAGGAGACTCGCTGCAGATCCGGCAAGTGGGTTTGTAACCTCAGAAAACAACCTATTGTCTAAACACAGCTTTTAAGGTAAACTTTTTTTTTTTTAACTAAAAAGTGGTCTTCTACAGAGGTGGTCTTCTTAAATAAAATGGCCATCATGCAAAATGAATGGTGGACTGAAATTCTGGTGTGGATAAGGGAGTGGACTTTTTAAACAGGTGATCTTCTGGAGATGTTTCATTATATTGGATAGGCTGTAGAATAGAATTTCAAGAACAAGAAAGTAGAAATAATAATAGTGGACAGAACAGTAAGAAGTGAGATACACCACTTTCCCAAAGATCTTTAGAATTAACAGTCTGCCCCATCAATAGATAAATCAACAACAGCCAGGTCAGGAATACATCTTTACATTATCGTACAAAATGCATTAAAAAGAAAAATCAGCCCTTTTATAAATTGTGTCACCCATATCATTACATCATTGTAACTCACTATGCCGCTATCTCAATAATGGTAGTGTGACTTTTTTTTTCTATATTGACGCAAATGTTTTAGTTATAGGAAAAAAATTCTACTAAGTCACCCAAATGCCATATGGCTTCTACAAGGTTTAAAGGGAACTTGTCATCACTATCATGCTGCCTGAACTATGCCTCATTGAAACAGTCCCTGGCAACATCTCCTTACCCCACTGGCCGTGATTGATAGATTTGCCTTTGTTTAGATATAGGGGGTGATCTTTCAATCGATGCCAGCGAGGCGGGGACAAATTGTCAGGGACTGACCTAATGGTTGAGGCAGCAAGAAAGATGTTTCCTTATCAGGCAAGTTGGGTTTTTGATACTGCACATTTAGCTATAAAGCCTTTGTATTACTATTTCCTCACTGATCAGCCTTTGATCTGTTGGGTATGGGTTACCTGAAAGCTGAAAGTTTTATTTGTACACATTAGAGATGAGCGAGTAATCAAATATTCTAAAGTTTGAAATACTGTACCAAATGCATTATACCCAATATTTATGATTTTTTCGAAATGCAGGCAACAGGCGTTTCAATGGTTATGCACAGAACGCAAAATTGTACTACCAAATTAATATATTTTTTTTCACACTCTCAGTATATAGCCATATACCCTATATATGATTTTTTTTCTAAATGCCTTCAGGCAACAGGCATTCCAATGGTTAATGTTATGCACAGAACACAAAACAGCACTACCAAATTATATATATATATGTGTGTATATATATATATATATATATTTTTATATATATATATATATATATATATATATATATATATATATATATGAAACACTAAGTATGCAGCTGTATTCCCTATATCTGAAGTTTTGAGCAAGTAGATACACTGCATCCTATTACTCACAGTGAGCTCCAGCTGTTTGCCTGAACACACTGATGTGCTGCTAGCCGGTTTAATAGCTCTATATATGTGTGATCAATCTCTGCCATCTATAATTTTAGCCCTAACAAGGGCTTTTGGGGGTCCCTCCTGCCTAAAATCACCTAACACCTAACTGTCCCTGCTACACACTGTCTACCTGTCTAGCTCCAAGTTGCATCTGAATACGAATCTAAAAACCACTATTCATGTACTGTAAAGGTCACATGGTTTAGCCAGCCAATAAATGTAGATGCTTTTCTTTCACTGCCTGCGTGATCCTAGTGCCTGTCCTACCCCCTGCATAGTTATTAGTTAAAAAAAGCACCAGGGATGGTGGGAGGGGAATTAAATTTTTACTGCATTTTTTGTCAAATACTTGATCGAATACGAGTATTTTGAATAGTGTACTATTCGATCGAATACCTAATCGATCGAGCAGTACTCGCTCATCTCTAGTACACATACTGCAGAATCTATACAAGAGCCATCTATATATAATTTAACTGCAGCTCTATTCTAGTTTCCCGAAGAAGTCAGAAAGAAAAGTATTTGAAAAATAGTGGATACAATTGCCAGCATACCTCCACTGTACAACATAAAGAATATACATGTATTAAACATATTTACAGGTCATTTCTCATCTGCAGTTTAAAAAGATTTGTCCACAACTTCTGAGTGGTGACGTGTTCAATGTGTAAGTTCTTGTGCCTTTTTCACTTCTCCTGCTTTAAAACATTATCGTATTATAAATATCATTGCATTACAGTAGACAGAATTTTCCTTTACATTCTCGTAATTTCACCAGCTTTTGTTGTGTGCTGCAAATGTACATGGACAAGATCAAGTTTTTAGCCTTTTACTGCATCTCACTAATCAAAGGTAAACATGACAGAGATCGGTGACCTCCTCATCTCATCAAGTATATAGTAAAGGGTTTGTTCTGAAGACTCCAGTAACATCTTCCAGGACCTGTTTAGTTAACGTCCTTTCCTGCTTTCGAAGATCTCAGGAACTGGTAATATTACTCTGGAGCTGACGGCAGCCTTGGTCGGGGTTTGGATTCGGCAGTTCCATTGGTTGTAGGACATGCTTCTGTTCCATTATTCCAAGAGGTCGATCTGTTAATTGAATGCTTTCCTCCAATGTTCAGTAAGTTTTCACTCTTTGGATCTGCAACAGGTGAGAGACAATTTAAAAAGAAAAATTTACAGACTAGCGCATCACAGAGATACGAAGAAGAAAAAAAAAACATAACGGATAACAAAAAGGAAAGACCTGTTTTCATGCATCCAAAGAGCTTGATTCAATACCCTGTTTACAGCTCTATCAACCAAAGAGGTTAAGGGTATATAATGTTATGTATTAGTTAACACTGAGATCATTAGAACAAACCACTCCTGATAAGTGCATGTTATGAAAGAAAAGGGGAAATCTCCTTGGTGGATCATCTCTTACTGTATTCCAGGAATGTTTTTGAAACGGGGCTGTGAACACCTTCGATTAGAAGACCTACAATCTACAAGAGACGTGAGAAAGTTTTACTTTCAGGATCCTAGGTAAAAATTCCCGAAATGACAATGTATGCGGAAGTTCTATAATTCCGTATTTCAAGACACTACGGTACTTCCTTGTGTTTTTTTTTTCTGGGAAGAACAGGAGATACACTGTAGATGTAAATCTATTTTTTTGCCAGGCTTATGCCATGATGATAATGTTGCTTGTTTGGTTTATTAGCCATGTGGTCAGGCAAGAAGCTATGGCTCTAAGACCTCTTTCACACAACCATATATTTCTATCTATATAGTGTTTAGTGTCTGTCACTACGGACTGTATAAAACCCAATAATTTTTTTTCATGGTTAGTATACATTAGATCATGAAAGATCTAGAATATGGATCTGTATTTTTTCAGCCACAAAGTACTTAGACAGGTGCGGAAATGTGTCTATAATAGGTTCATGTCAAACTGGTCTAAGACTGTGGCTTTTTGTAACAAGACATCTCTATTTTTGGACTGAATACTGAAGGTATCATACTACAAAAGGTATGTGTATAACCCCAGCCACAAATTTCTTTTGTCAGTTCCCTTGAAAAGGGATCTATCAGAGAAGAAGAGTTATTACTATGGAACACTATGGAGATGAAAATAGTATGTCCATAATTCTCATGAGAAGCTTTATAAAGCCATGGGATTAGTTTTACCCATGCTTAACTGCTGATGTCTATGTTCCAGCAGTTCCAGAGTCAAAGTTGGCAATTCCCCAATTGTCAATCCCTCAGCAGATCAAGGACTGATGCCCCTATTCCACCGGTCGTTAAGAGGAGCAAACGAGCGCTCTCAGCGCTCGTTTGCTCCTTTTTCCCCGCTCGCTGCCGCCGCTATTCAGTGCGGCTGCAGCGAGCGGGTGAGTACGTGAGGGGCGGCGGGGAGCTGCGGGGAGGGGGCTGCTCAGAGGATCGCTGATCGTCCGGGCAGCCCATAGGATACAGCAGCATCTGCTGCCGATGCTCCTATTCAACGGAGCGACAGCATCAGATCGTTGCTGTATCAGTCGCTTGTTTTTCAACATGTTGAAAAACAAGCGACTGCAACAATCAGCCCACATGAACGATGTCGGCTGATCGTTGAACTCTATTCTACAGGATGATTATCGTTCGTAGCGGCCGATATCGTCCGAATACGAACGACATTCGTTACGTGGAATAGGGCCTTTAGGCAGGACACCACTATGCCCACTATCTAGCTAAGCGGGTAAAGGCCCTATTCCACCAACAGATCTGACGACAGATTATCTGCCAAAGATTTGAAGCCAAACCCAGGAGTGGATTTGAAAAGAGGAGAAATCTAGTCTTTCCTTTGTGACCTGTTCTCTGATTATAGTCGGTTCCTGGGTTTGGCTTCAAATCTTTGGCAGATAATCTGTCGTCAGATCTGTTGGTGGAATAGGGCCTGTATGTGCCAACCCTGAACCTGGAAGTGCTGCACTGCAGGACTGGGAACTCCATGACAGTGGCAGCACTGGGGCAATGAGGAGGTACAGTATGTTAAAGCAAACACAATCAGCTAGATACTGGCGTCCCCAAATGCTGCACAACTGTACACCTATGTTTTTAGGACTTGGAAATAAAGAATTTTTTAACTGTGAGCCCCTCTTATCCATCTCTTTCATATATTGACTGATCATTTACCAATATTGTACTTCATAAGAGTAAAAATCCCATATATGCTATATAAGAAGTTTGACTCCATCCCCGCACTACAACTTTTAGCAGATCAGTAGTGCCGATCGCTGCCTATTAATTTATAATGTTATTTTATTTTCCACTTGGGCATAAATCTCTAGAATACCCCATTTGGAGAGGACCTGTCAGCTTTTGGAAATACTTATATTGTCTGTAAAACTACAAAGACGGGCCATAATTTCTTAGATATCTGTGTTGTTCCATTCCATGGTTATTCCTCCAATAAATTTATGGATACATTACCAACTGTGTTTTACCAGTTGGGGTTGCGTCAATGCATTTACTAATGCTGTGTAATCAAAGCTGACAGTATTAGACTGCATAGAGACAGATTTGTTTGATAAGGAAATTGGTAACACCACATTGTCAATGTATTCATAAATCACAATAACAGAGGGATGCCATAACAGAAAGTTCTGAGAAATGACAGTCCAGAATTGTTACATCATGGGCATTATAAATATTTAATAAAATAGACTAGAGGTGAAAGGTGAAATTGCAGTCAATGCCTCTCGAAATTCTTCAAGTGCAAAGGCAGGCTTTGGAAAGGTCTGGCTAAACCTCATATTTTCAGTGCTGCTAGATATTCCTCTTTGCTATAAATCTATCCATAAATAAATAGCTGTTGCCTATCTCCTCCAACTCCTGTAAACATAAAAGCTCAAGTGTGAATGTTTATTGCTATAGGCAGAGAGTTGTTGCCAGGCATCTCCGGTGCTACTTATCTTCTGAGGAACAATGAAGCGGACAAGTTGCACACCACATCAGACAGACGAGCTGCCTGGACCACACTAAATTGAGTGGATGTCCTCAAAATCAATGTAGTTAGCTCTTGAGTCTTTGAGAAATAAAATTCAATTGACCAGATTTATCAATGGATAATGTGGTTGTTAAATTGCCATAAAAGGATCTAAATCTATCAAACAGCTGAGATACTTTTCACAGGTAGTAATGAAATTCAAGACGCTTAGGGATATTATTGTGTGACACATTTATCAATGTCTGCAGAATTTTGTTTGACAAAAGCAAGGTAGTACAGGTCAGACATATTCTAGAGCTTTTGACTCTCCGTAAGATAAGGGACATCTATCATCGACTTTGGGACATTCTATAAATGTAGATATGGTTTTCCTGGTGACATTCTAGATGAATTGATATTTCTCACACGTAAGGTATGTCATTTGTATGTAATCATTTGGGATAGGTTGAAAAATGTCTATATACATCAACTGTATCTCGCGTTCCGTAAGAGCTAAAGAACTTGCCCAAGCATATAAAATCTTTGATATATAAAAAATCTGACTCACACTGATACTTGACAGCTTTGAGTGTGACATCATCTAGCCCCCCACCTGCCATTACTTCTTCATGCTTCTGAGTGGAATTTGTCTCAGCAAGAACTGTGTAAGGTGTCCAACATCAGACAGTGGTTGGTTAAGTGATGCTTAGATAACTCCAACTCAGAAGCAGAAAAGAGGTTTGAAAGACTGAGGTGAGTATGCAGCAGCACAATCCTCCACTCCACAACTGGGTCCACTGGGCGCAGGTCCAGGTAAAAAAAGCAAGGCAAAATAAAGTACTGGTCGTTTTTTAATACATTTTTAATACTTTATTTTGCCTTGCTTTTTTTACCTGGACCTGCGCCCAGTGGACCCAGTTGTGGAGTGGAGGATTCTGTTGCTGTGTGTGACGCTACTGGGTCCCCTCACTCCCCACTGCTGATAGGCTGATGGAGAGTGAGGGGAGCCGGGAGAGACACACAGCTGTGTCGCCGAGCAGGTAATGCATGCTCGGGTTGGGGCTGCGGGCCGGCGGTGGGGGGGGTTAAAGGGGCTTGGTCCCATACACGCAGCGGATCCGCGGATTTCGCTGCTAACTCGCAGCGTGAAATCATCTGCGGATCCGGTACGTGTAAAGCTACCCTACAGGGTTAAATTGAAATATAGTTCTGTGGTAATGATTCAATGTAACATGTCATTTATTTATTTAAATCCCTGCCCACTCTTGGTTTAGTGTTAGGAGTGCAGTGGGTAGTCCTAAAGAGTAATTGACAGTTATTTCTGTACAGATATTAATAATGTTGCTTAGACTGCATTTTAGAGTGCCTGGGATCTCACTATTCAAGTGTAGTGAACTGCAATAACCATAGACCATATAATAACCTAAGCTTAGTCTAGCAGTCCAAAGAGGTTCTGCCCCCTTTCCTTCATCCATTCCCTTTTTGGTTGAACTTGCTCGAAATGTATTTTTTTTAACTGTAATAACTATGTACATATGTTGTGGCCATATTAGCGCCAATTTTTGTTTTTAGATTTTTATTTTGACCTTCTCTATTTTTAGGCCATGTTCACAGATTGTACAACACCGGACGTTCTGTGACCCTTCTGAGGTGATATATCTGCATAGGAGTGTAAGAGGCATAATTACAGGTATGAAGGCACAATGAGGGGCATTATAAATCAGTGTGGACACCATGAGGCATCATTTGTGGAAGTGGATGTGCATAGTAAGTGGGGGCACAGTTGGGGAATTCTTAGTAAGAACATTACCACCATGTGGTACACTAATGGCAACAACATGTGCTACAGACCTCACCCATGAGTCACTGGATGTAAAAGGCCTTTTAATTGGGTAAATTATCGGCCAGGAGGGTTGCTAGAAATGCTCCTTTGGCTGATAATCAGCCTGTGTAAAAGTGACAGAGATTAGCAAATGCCCAATAATCGACTGCTTTAAAGTTTATCGTTATTAGTTGCACATCTTCCTGTCTAAACAGGATATGTGCAACCGATGGCAAAGGGAAACTGACAGCATAGATATGAATATATGCATACTGTCAGTTTCCAGATCACACAAGCAGTGTATACTTAACTTCTGCATTGCTATGTGATCCGGTATCCCTCAATCTGGCTGTCTTGTCCACCTCCGTCTGCCACTCTATGTTCAGGCTACCGCCTTCTCCAGAATGATTGACAGACAGAGAAGGCGTGAACAGCCTGAAGATACAGCAGCAAGAGAGAGATGCTGGATCACACAGCAGTGCAGAAGGTAAGTATGCACTTCATGTGTGATCTCGAAACAGGTTTAAAAATAAAGTAATATTAAGACGGGGTATAGCTAGGCCTATGTAGTTTTATGGAAATTCTGTCTTCAAGCCTTTGTTTTACAAGATTTTTGTTTTTTATTGCAATGCTACTCTTGAAGGCATGTTGGGGGTGGGGGGTTAGTAGATGCCGTGAGGCCCATTACTCTGATGTTCTTTGATCCTAGGAACGCCCATGCCTAAAGGTAAATTTTTATATTTTGATATTACTTGGTCCTTTATTAGTTTCTCTTATTATGATTGTCACTTAAAGTTTGCAGATAAAAAGATAAAAATAGCAAACTGCATAAAATGATAAATTTCTGAATAAAACCTCAGGGCTTTTAGTTACAGTTTTTTTTCAGAAGGGAATGTTCTTGAAGTATTTTTATTATGACATGGCTTGTATAACACACATTTGCTCTCACCTGCATTCTTTTTCTGAGAATTGACTTTGCTGTTTGTTTCCTCCTGAAGCTTTTTCTCGAAACTTCGTACATCTTCTAGTGACATGCCTGTAAACATATGTAACATATGATCATCACATGTACATTCAGAACCTTACATTAGGGAACAATAATCAGGGGCTTATGTCTTGAAACATTAAACAGATGGATTAGTGACTGAATAGTGATTCTTGCCATTGGAAAATCACACCAAGAGAAAACACAAGCATGCTAATTAAATAACACTGGCCACACACTGTTACTTCATCTGTTAAGCTGGCCCAACATCACCATATGTGTGGCCTCAAAACAATGCTCTCAAAAAAATAAAAAACAATCATATTGTTTAGACATATTTAAAAAGGTAATAGGAAAACCGAGAGGAAAAGACAAAAAAGCCAGAAGTTTATCCACGTGGATTTGCTCGAGTAATATGTGACCCTTCATTTTACTACAAAATGTACTGCAAAAGAGAGGGGGGAAAAAAACAAACTTTGTGGGCTAAAACTAGGGTTTTTGTTTTTTGTATGCCATTCACTTTGCAGTAATACTGATATGTCATCATTATTCTGCAGGTCAGTATATTTACAGTCATACCCATTTCATATAGGCTTGCTAAAAAGTAACAAGATTTGAATCGCTGGCAGCATATACAGCAGCATATTCCAGGGCCCTGCATATTTTGAGAAGACATTACCCATATTCTTATATATATATATATATATATATATATATATATATATATATATATTATTCCTGACCTTCGGAATGGCAGTCACTGGTTTTTATAAGGCATAATGCACTTCACTGTATTTTGGATCCATATCACACAGATCACAAATAAAAAAAAGTAATGCATTTCAAAAAAGCAATGCATACCAAAATGTCAGCGAGTACGGCATGTGCATTACAGTTCCATATTTCATATTATGGTTAGAAATTCTTATGGTCTTTTGCATAAGGCTTAAAGGGCATATCTCCAGGCTTAGGAAAACATGGCTGCTTTCTTCCAGAAAGAGTCGTGTAGTTTTTGAAAGAAAGCGGCCATTTTTTTTAAGCTTGGATACCCCCTTTATGTACTATCTTCTAATGAGGAATTTATTTCAAAATTTTTGGTGCTATAATACTACACAGAGCCCTATTAACCTGTTCTATACTAAAGAAGCCCCAGGTTCAGCACTTACTATATGCTTTCCCCAAGCATCCTACTACAGTAATATAGAAGTAAGGTACTTACCATACCATTCATCCATCCAAGCCACAGCTTGTCTGTGGCCTGCAAGCAAAATGTCTTTGATGTTCTAAACAATAAAAAAAATAGTCCCTGTTATGTTTGGATATTATTATGCATTATGAAACAAAAGCCTGAAAGTACTATATTTGTTGAAGGTGTCATCCAGCAAAAATCTTTTTCTTTCAAATCAACTGGTTTCAGAAAGTTATATAGATTTGTAATTTACTTCTATTTAAAAATCTTCCCATACTTATCAGCTGCTGTATGTCCTGCAGGAAATGTTGTTTTCTTTTCAGTCTGACACAGTGCTTTTTGTGGCCACCCCTGTCCGAGACAGGAACTGTCCAGAGCAGCAGCAAATTCTCATAGAAAACCTTTCCTGCTCTGGACAGTTCCTGTCTTGGACAGAGAAGGCAGCAGAGAGCACTGTGTCAGACTGAAAAGAAAACAACTTATCCTGCATGACATACAGCAGCTGATGAGTATGGGGAGACTTGAGATTTTTAAATAGAAGTAAATTACAAATCTATATAACTTTCTGACACCAGTTGATTTGAAAGAAAAAGGTTTTCGCTGGATAACCCCTTTAAATATTGACAAATAAAGAGATGACTGGTGCAAAGTAGTCTTTCAATGCTAGATAAACCTAACAGATATTTACAATAAGTGTTAAACAGAGTCACTACCTAGCTACGTTCAGGCCATTAATGTCAATGGGGCCTGTGACTGTATAAATCAGCATATCATTTTTACATTTTGCTTATGTATATGTGCCACGGACAGCACAAACATTATGTGAACGAGCTCTTCTATATTAGTCATGGTCCTTTCCATTACTTACCCAGATAATTATATAATTTTCTTTTCTAACGTTACCCACAATCACATTAACAATATTTAATTCGGTCGGGTTTACTACACAACAATGAAACACTTACCTTATGAATGAAGCTTTCTACTCTTGACTGAAATCCATACACTTCAAATTTAGCTGCTACTAATTTATAAGAGCACATAATGGGCTTGGTGGTTTCCTGCCAATCCTGCAGTAATGGCCCTCGAGCAGTTTTTTCTGAACGGAAAGTCCTGAGGTCCTAATGATAGAGTAGACAGCACAAAAAAATATGATGACAAAACAAATTTGTAGTTGCGTTAAAGACGAATGATGTATATGTTTTACAATTAACAGTAGAGCAATGTACTCATACTAAAAGGGAAATCCAAGCTTACAAAAACATGGCTGCTTTATTCCAGAAACAGCACTACTCCTCAGTTGGGGTGTGGTTTTGTAGCTCAGTTCTATTAAACTGAATGAAGCAGAGTTGTAATACCACATACGACCTGAGGACAGGGTTGATGCTGTTTTTGCAAGAAAGTCAACTTGCCTTTTCATATCCTGGATGACAGCTTTAAAGGGAACTTCAACTTGATTAATGTTTTTGGTGGTGTGAATTTATTGGTGGGTGCTGGTTCATATCATTGGGCCACCTTCATAACAGAGCTCTCTCACTAGCTTACCAAACACATGTATACTCTGCATGACATGGCCAAATGCTCATAGGTTCTCAGACAGCTCTATCTCTCTGAGAACAAGAGTCAGGCAGTTGAAATCCATCATGCCTGATCCTTGTCTCCCCTAACAAAGTCTGTCAAGGATCGCAGAGGACCTTAATGTACATTAGACAGTCAGCTTGTCCTGCCAAAGTCAGCTGGTTGGGCAAACCTCTAGTCAACATGACTACATCTATGGCATATATACCTTTAGGCTATGTTTACACAACGTATGAGACCGGCCATTCCGTGACCCCGGCCGGGTCACGGAACGGCCGGTCTCCGCTCGGATCATCCTGGCCAGTACTTAAGTACCGGCCAGATGATCTTTCCGGCCGCAGGGTTCTGATGCGGGCGCATCAGCACGTGCCCGCATCAGAACCTCCCATAGCACACAGTGAAGCAAGCGGCCGGAGACGCTCACTTCATTGTGTGAACTGACAGTTGTCAGTTCTTTGTGGCCCCTCATGGGATCCCGGCCGGAGCATGTACGATGTGTGTACGCTCCGGCGGGGATCCCATTGAAAATAAGGCATTGTTCAACTCCTTATAAAGATGGCAACAATGGCCGTGCTTTTACATAGTGTGAACATGGCCTAAGTTGGAATAACTTTTACTTTACATATTATGTCCTTCAATAACAGTGGTAGTTAGGTATACTAGGGAGACCTTAGAAGATATCCTGGGGAAACACTAATGCATTCTAGGGGTATTGTGAACTTTCTTATTAGGTTTTACTTATACAGTATGACATTTCTGCCGACACACCTCTTTAAGATAAGAAACATTTTGGAGATACCATCAGAACCTAAATTTCATTTAAATTGTTATTACATTATTATACGTAGTTTAGTTGAAGCAAGATTAAATTAAAATTAAAGTGTAACTATCATGTCATTGTGGCAGCAGGATACACTATCCAAATCCTGCCGCTACAGCGTCGGTGCAGGTGCATGCCTGAGATTGAGTTTTTCCAGAAGCAACGGTGTATACAATGCAGTCAACCACGCTTCAAGAAGAACTCCATGTCCAGAATGTACCTCCGGATTTTGATACCGTATCCTGCCACCACGATGACATGACAGTTACACTTTACGATCTGTATTCTAATGGTCTGGCTAGAAAGTATAAATTCCTCACAAAATAATAGTAATTCTGAAGTAAGTATATCATGTAAAATAAAATAGTATTTATAACCAACTAAAAATAATAAGTACTCATTCTTACCTCAGATTTTTTGTAATAACCTTCCGGAAGTTCATCAGATGCAATGTCGACAAAACACAAATCATCTTCTGGAGTTGGTTTTTCGCCAAATACCTTGAAAGATAACAGTCTTTTTAATGTAATACTACTACTACTACTACTACTACTACTAATAATAATAATAATAATATGGGGCTACTGATACCTTGACTCTGCAAGTTGCCATGTGACCAGAAAATAAAAAACAGCAGCAGCAGGATCACAGAAATTAAAGGATTATAAGCACTAAACTACTTACTGCTGAGAGGCTAAAGGGAAGAGAGATTGCAGTGCAATGTGGACAGACGGCATTAAAAAAACTTCTATTTATCCAAAGTATGGGTAAAGACCCTATTACATGGGTTGAACAGGAGGAGCAAGGGAGCACCGACCTATCAGCACTCGCTTGCTCCTCCTTCCCTGATTGCTGCTGACTCTGTTAAATGCACCGACAATGAGCGGGTACGAGTGTGGAGGGGGGGGGGGTGCAGGAGGGGCTCATAGAAGTATAAGCCAGGTACATTTGACACCCTCTCCCATTCTCACCTGCATATAGCATTTATCTAATTTATCTGTTACTAAAAACAGATATTCCCTAACAACAGGCAGTGGCCATCAGATTGCAGCGAAGTGAGACATATTTTAGATTTTAGAGGTTTTTTTCTGTGGTAAGGTGAATTAAATTTGTAGGGTATAATATAAAGCGTATTGTGTTTTATTTTATCAGAATATATATATATATATATATATATATATATATATATATATATATATATATATATACTCACCGGCCACTTTATTAGGTACACCTGTCCAACTGCACGTTACCACTTTCTAATCAGCCAATCACATGGCGGCAACTCAGTGCATTTAGGCATGTAGACATGGTCAAGACAATCTCCTGCAGTTCAAACCGAGCAGAAAGAAAGCGGAAGAAAGGTGATTTGAGTGCCTTTGAACGTGGCATGGTTGTTGGTGCCAGAAGGGCTGGTCTGAGTATTTCAAAAACTGCTGATCTACTGGGATTTTCACTCACAACCATCTCTAGGGTTTACAGAGAATGGTCCGAAAAAGAAAAAACATCCAGTGAGCGGCAGTTCTTTGGGCGGAAATGCCTTGTTGATGCCAGAGGTCAGAGGAGAATGGGCAGACTGGTTCGAGCTGATAGAAAGGCAACAGTGACTCAAATAGCCAACCGTTACAACCAAGGTAGGCAGAAGAGCATCTCTGAACGCACAGTACGTCTGAAGGCAGATGGGCTACAGCAGCAGAAGACCACCCGTTACTAGCATGGTGTACCTAATAAAGTGGCTGGTGAGTGTATATATTATATATATACATCCAAAGGTTTCCATGCTTACGATGCACTGTTTATGCCCTTTCTTTCGTTGTTCTAAATAAGTGACTAATAATAATGTTTTTTTTTTCCCATAGCTGTTTTTACATATATAGATGCTTTTCATCCAAGATCTGCTAATATAATACTTCCAAGTTTATACTGCTGGCTACATTCATAACCATGACTGCAGTCTGCCAGATATTCTAATGCCAGCTAAATCTTTGTTCTTTGCATGTGTTTGATTTGTATAATTATTTGTTTAGTGTCTTTTTACATTGATGCAAACGGCCGAGATGTTTGTACTTTCCGATTTGCAATACAAATGTATACATTTCCAGGAAAAACAATTAACCTCCAGAATGCATGCACTTCCAACAGAAGAGAATCCAGCCAGGACCAAATGATTGAGATCTGTAAGACCAAGTGTTCTGTGATACATTTTGGATCCTTTTCATTTGAGATGTGGTTTCCCATTGATACACACTCAAGTGTGATGCCAAAATACATTTTAAATGATGTCAGGGTTGGCTTCATAAGCTGTCAGTAACCCAAACCTAAGAAATGTTAAATGACTTGAAATAATGAAGATGTTTCCTGATAATCTCTTAAATAGGGATCTCATTTAAACCTAATCATAGATTTTAGATATATAATGTCGTCGGTGGCCTGGCAGGCCTTCATCTGCGGGTTGTTTGGGGGAAAGAAAGATCTGACAGAATGAATTTTTCATGCCTGACCGCTTTTTTCCCTCTGAGATAAGCTGAGAGGTCGGAGGTGCTATCCGTTCAATTGTTTTTGACTAAGGAACTGCTTTAACAGAATGATAATGGTTATTTCCCTGGCATTTTAGGATACAGAACAGATAATGATCAGAAGATCTGAATAATAAGGGGCAAAGGGAAAGTTTATAGACTGAAGAGCGTCTTACTTTTCCCATATAAAGAGGCTGAATACTAGAATGAAGTTCATTTAGTGAAGATTATTATTTTGTAATACAATATATAATTTCACTTCTATGTAATCCAAATTGTAATCTTATTTTTATGTTCAGATTGCTTTAAAGAGGACCCATAGTCACCCCCCCCCCCCCTAGTCACTACTATTATATAGCATGGGGTGCCCTGATTACACATTGTTTCTTCATCAACCTCTCTGTTCCTGGGATATGAGGGGTTATAGTCTCTCTGACAATTCAGTTATTAGTCAGATGGGCATCAACTTAACATGTCACTGTTGTTATAACTTTCAAAATCTACAGTACATATGATATAAAGCAAGTTTGTAATTTACATTCATCATTTTTTTTTTATACTTATGATGGAAAACATGTCACTTCCTGTTTTCTCTCAGAACAGTCAGGAAACAGGAAGTCCCGTGTATCCCAGGTCATCTGAGTGCTCACAGAGAGAAGGCAGCCATGTGATTGATGGACACAGTGAGCCTTGGCTCTCTGTACTTGGCCGGAATTCCTGTGTTTAGTCATTTATTTTTTAACTAGTCAGAAAATCTGCCTTCAGGAGACTGGACCTGGATTCCTGGTAAGTACAGCTTTGTTTTACAGCATGATAACAACAAAAAATTATGAATGTATATTGCAAACTTGCTTTATTTCACATCTGCTGTTGATTTAGATTTTGAAAGTTATAACAACAGGGACACTTTAATTCTTATAAAGAGGTATCAGGTGATATGTGTGATTATACAGTCAAGGTGTATGTATTAAGCATACACTTACTTTAATGTTAAACATTAATGTTTCCTCTTTTCTCTACCTTCTTGAAAGTTACCATATACCTTATATGTCCTTGAAGCTTCTCACTATTTATATTAAAAGGTTGACTATTTTATACTCTTTGAAAGATCTAGGTCATAATGTATAAAGACTATATAATACGTATAAGTGGTGGTCGATAGAGATCGGTCGGCGAACCCAAAGGCTTTGCATTTGATAAGCGGTAGTTGATGAAGTTGGATGCAGCCCCAATGCTGTCTGGAAAACACAGATATAGCCATAGGCTATATCCATGTTTTCTAGGAATCCCTAGGGCTGTATCCAACTCCTTCAGCCACCACTAATCAAACGCAAAGACTTTGGGTTCGCTTATCTCTACCGACTCTAAAAGCAATGGTTTGGTTGGTACAAATATAACTATAGTATAGATATTTATACATAATATACAGTATTTATACACTATGGCCTACATAAAAAAAAAAAGTATATACATATATATCATACAGTATATATTCAGAGCATGCTCGAGGTTCACTCATCTTTAGTGGTCGGTATCCTAGACAAAGAGCAGTCAGGAATAGGAGGAAAATAGCTACATATCAGGAAAACAAGACAAGTTTGCTATTTGAATTTATTTGCATAAATATTTAACCCAATGGGGGATATTTATCAAACTGGTGTAAAGTGGAATTGTCTTAGTTGCCCCTAGCAACCAATCAGATTCTACCTTTCATTTTTCAAAGATTCTGTGAGAAATGAAAAGTGGAATCTGATTGGTTGCTAGGGGCAACTGAGCCAGTTTTATTTTACACCAGTTTGATAAATTTCCCCAATGAGTTTATCTATGTTAGCTGAGGAGCCCCCTTTTAACTTGAACCTGCATAGGTCACCTTTTAAAGAATATCTACAATTTGACACCATGTAATTGTTGGGTCTAAAATTCTGTGCTGATTAAGACATCAGATTACTAGATAACTCGGTGTACAAGTTTCTGTGTACGTTGTTTATAATGCGTCATGCTTACCTGTGCATTGCAGCCATTGTTATTTTCAAACTTGGTTTCTATTCGGATTTGAAATTTTGGCAGAAAAGAACACTATGGAAACAAAACATGAAACACTTGTTTTACTGTGTCAATAAACCCTGTGTGAATTACATTTCCATCCTGTACCATTTGATTATACAGCTCAAACTAAGGCTAATAAGTGGTAAAAGGTAAGCACAACAAAACCTTCCTGGAATTCAATTAAAATACTCTAAGCATTGAAGTACAAAGGGCTGGATATCTGTAAACTGCACTGGTCTAAATGCAGCCTTTGCCTATAAAACTGTCTGGAGCGGCATGATTTGCAACTTTGAAATGTCTTTGTGTGCACTCAGTAGGACAATTTACCACCTTTCTATGAAAAACTCTGTCATGTAAGGCATTTCCAATGCTTCGTTTAGGGGAACCATTGTGGTTTATAGAGCAATAAAGTGCGCTAAACAAATACCAGTGCCATTGTTTATGCTAAACACAAGTAGTTACTGGATCAATGGCAGGATATTGCAGTATATGGAAACAATTGCCAGTCTTGCTTTAGCCAACAGATAGGGGTGGGTGTCCCATATACTGTACACAGCCTGGTCGAGAAATGCTATCACTTTTAATAGTTCCTATCATTTCTTTTTAATTTAATTAGTTAAAAAAAAAAAAATGACTTCTACAATCCCCCCCCCCCTCTTATGAATTTATATAGCTCTTAATGCATTCAATGGGAACGCAATAAATTTGAGTTCAGTAATTTCATAGTGACTGCTGTAGCTTGTCAAAATTATGGGGGAGATTTATCAAACATGGTGTAAAGTGAAACTGGCTCAGTTGCCCCTAGCAACTAGAGATGAGCGAACCGGCCGAGGTTCGGGTTTGTATGAACCTGAACTCTCGGCTTCTGATTCCCGCTGTCTGCCCGCTCCGTGGAGAGGGTGGATACAGCCTGAGGACCGCCTGGAAAACTGGCTATGGCTGTATCCCAGTTTTCCAGACAGTCCTCAGGCTGTAT
Source organism: Dendropsophus ebraccatus (assembly GCF_027789765.1). Lineage (NCBI taxonomy): Eukaryota > Metazoa > Chordata > Amphibia > Anura > Hylidae > Dendropsophus > Dendropsophus ebraccatus. The sequence goes on from NC_091465.1 coordinate 47,363,912, forward strand.
CCACCCTCTCCACGGAACAGGCAGACAGCGGGAACCAGAAGCCGAGAGTTCAGGTTCATACGAACCCGAACCTCGGCCGGTTCGCTCATCTCTACTAGCAACCAATCAGATTCCACCTTTCATTCCTCATAGATTCTTTAGAAAATGAAAAGTGGCATCTAATTGGTTGCTAGAGGCAACTGAGCCAGTTTCACTTTACACCATGTTTGATAAATCTGGTCCTATATACCTAATATACTGAACTGTGAGGGTTTAAAGGAACCTGTCACTACCTGTACTGGTAAATACTTGCATTCCCCATGAATAAGTTCTGGAACATCTTTTCTTATAGCTTTGTGATGTGCTCTCTTCCTCTTTTATCCTTACTAGACTCAATAACCAAATGGTTGTTACAAGTTGGGGGCATGTCTGGTAGTGTCAACTCTGACTGGATTGTGCCAGGCAGTGTAGGGATGCACCCCTAATTGGTAACACCCAAGTGGTTATTGAGGCCAGGTGTAGTGACAGGTTTTCTATAAAACTTAAGGTCCCTATATATCTTATACTTCCGTCGGCCGTACCCGCTGCATGGGCCTTCCCCGAATGACCTATTGGGCCTTTGTGTAAAAAGTTGCAACTTTTCACTCATCTACTATAGGTGGAGACCTTGAGAAATGTTTCCCTTGTGTTGATCAGTTTAGATGCTACTAGTCTGTTTTTTTGGGGGGGCTACTAATCTAACATTTATTAACATTATTAATGGTCATTGGCTACATGATTTAGTTTTAAAGTGGATGTTTCGAAGGTGTATCAGTCATTTTAAACATCAGAAATGATTAGTACAAATAAAATAATAAATAAGAAACTCTGTAATACGTCTTATATTGGGCAAAAGATGATAGGTAGGATAGCAGGATCATGTGACTAGTATTGTATAGGAGGCAACACAGAGGCTACTCTGCATCCACACTGCAGATAAGTATTGGACAAGTAAACACAGAAATTGAGTTTGCCGGGTGGTAACTTGTGGGAGGGTGGGGGTATACGTTATACCAGTGACAGAATGTGCAGATATATTGTTGATCCTCATGTATACACAATACAGCTTAGCCTGAAAAGCCACCTGAAATGCCAGATACCCTTTAACACCTACACTAGGTATGTATAATGTTTGGCTTTTATGCTTGGCAGATTTGTTTGAAATGTTCCAGTTGAAGGTACAGTATTGCCAAGAGGTAGTAAAGCATAACTACGCTTGTTTTTCAATACAAACATATGTCAAAAGGATAGGCTTTTAGCACATTTGTCCATTCAAGACATGTCAGCACATTTGTTGCCAGATCTTCCTATTCTAAATGTGTAAAGTACACATGGTATGAATAAAACATTTCATATGGCCTCTAAGGAACTAAAACAATAATTTCTAAAAATGTTGGATATCAGTTTGGCAGAGGATAAACAAATGTATAAGCTGCCACCTTCAAATAAATATATTTACAATGGCTTGTACATACTGTGTTGTGCAGATTAAGTAAGGTCTTTAATCTAATGTATATATGGGTATATTCATACCCAAGTCAATAAATATGCGTGCAAGAGTTGCACCCGGCAGCTATAAGGTACTGGGGCCAGGTCACCCTCCCTTTGGGAGGTAATTGGTTTCCTTTAAAGTTCTAGAAAATTGTAAACACCCAATTTTTTTATTAGCTAACCCTGCTCTACACTGTCCTCCATGCTGCTGCGGTATCTTATGTGCTAAAAAGATAATGGAGGTGTGCAGGTTCTCCTCTTCTGTATGTATGTACATTGTATGGGAAACATTATAGCACCTAGACTCTACCAACTAGCTAAGGGAAAACTGACCATTGAAGACAGAGTCCTCAGTGGGGACAACTGGGTAGAAATAGTGCTACTCCTTAGCCTGAACCATTTTTGAAAAGTCTTTGACCATGTAGCCCTTCTACTGCCTACCCAGGACATTAAATTTGTGTCTGTTTCTTACTGGCTATTAAAGTCAAAATGATCTACTTTATAAAGAATGTAATATGCACCAACTACATTTATGTGGTAATAGTATCTACATCACAAAAGTGATGTTTTTGTGACCAATTTACTGACTTTAAAGTAACTGTGAGTGAATAAAATCTTTTATGACACTTTGACCATAGTCAAAAATTGAAGAGAAAACAATAGGATGAGACTTACTGTGTATTCTGTTTGCCAGTCGAGATAAAAACCAAGGGGGGGAAAAAACAGAAGAAATACATTAGACAGGTGTAGATTATATGCTCGGCACAATGTCAGTCATATTTTATGCTAACAGTATGTTGCTAATATAAAAACTCCCACTTCCGATTATTTATTCTATTTTAATCCCTTTTTCATGCAAATTGCACAGTTTAGTGGAAAATCACCCACAAGCTTTACATCTCAGTGAATGATAATGAACTTAAGTATGGCCTGACTGCCAGGAAATTTTCTGTCTAATCTAGATTCAAACATAAGTTATGAAAGTTGCAGAGACCATGTATATGAAAGGTATTCAACAATCCTAGAGTAACATTTTGGATCCTAGTTGTTTTAAAACCAGTCAAAATTATTTGATGTCAATGTAAAGACAATAGATCAGAATGCTTTACTGTATTTACCTGTGGAAAATGCAGCATTAATTTCTAGCTATGACCACTTTTTTTTCTGACAGCCTCTGGTCTCTTGTTTTCCTCCATTTCCTGTATCATCAAAATCTGCTACCACAGGCAGGAAACATCTGCTCAGCTAGTCAGTGATAGCAGTGGTGCCCCACCCCAATCACCGATTGGCTGAGCAGGCATTATGCAGCAGAGTCGTGAAGTTGCAGGATCAGAGGCTGCAGGAGGCCGATAGGGGTGTAGTGGCACAGGGACGGGTAAGTATAATTTTTTATTAAGTTCCCTTCACCCCCTGCCAGCCCATGCTAGCCCAGGGTTTTTAACTTTTAACCAAAGTTCTCCTTTAAAGGTGTTTTCCACTGCACAATGTTTGTGTGTAGAGTGGCATATACACCTGCTGTGTGGCATATACACCTGCTGTGAAGAACTTCCTGCTTCTCTCATGTCACAGAGGAAGTGTCTGCTCTTCAGATCATGGGCTACAGCTGTAACCCTCCTTATCAAGTGAATGGATGTGCCAAGATCAAGGCAGGAAGTGGTCAGCAGTGTAAACTGACACCAAGGGAGCAGGCAGCAGGTGAGTACACTTTTTTTCCTTCTACTCCAACACTTAAAGCATTTAAAGATAAAAATACTAAAGATGAGCAAACTTCTAGCACGCTCAAGCAGCTGAAGAAGTTGAATGCAGCCCTATAGAGACCATACAGCCATAGGCCATGGTCATTACCAACAGCAATAACTTCTGCCACGGATAATCACATACCCCGTTAGTAACTAAGGCACTTCTAAAATATTTACAATGCTGAAGATTTATCCAACCCTGTGAAAAGGAACAGTGAAGTAGTTGTCACTAGCAACCAATCAGATTCCAGCAAATTCCATTGTTCCTTTAAACAAGATTTCATTACTCTCCCCGTGGCTATGTACACACTAAGTAAAAAAAAATAAAAGGCGTCCGCCTTTTCTTTTTAAAATGACGTCTGTTATTGCAGAATTATAATTATAACCGAAGCCAATGTAATGCATCAAAGTCAGTGAGTCAATGGAATGACAGCAGTCCAATGCACACACGTGGAGATTTATCAAACTGGTGTAAAGTAGAATTATCTTAGTTTACCCTGGCAACCAATCAGATTCCACTTTTCATTCCTCACAGATTCTTTGAAAAATGAAAGGTGGAAGCTCATTGGTTGCTAGGGGCAACTAAGAAAATTCTACTTTACACCAATTTAATTAATCTCCCCCACAGTGTATTAAATAATGGACGTTATCGTGGACGTCAAAATAATGATCATGACAATTATTCTTTTCTAAACAGCGGGCATTATTTTCTAGATGTTCACACACAGTTTTTCTTTTTCACTGTCCTTTAACTGTCTTTACTTTTAAATTCAATGGACTTTCCAGTTAAAGACACACCCCAAAGGCAATCCGTCCACCTGAACTAAAATAATGTACCAACAGCCGTCATTATAATGATGGGCGTTCAAAAAAAGCAAAATGACGGACATCATTTTGAACTCAAAATGACCCAGGTCATTTTAAAAAATAATAAATGGGAAGGAAAAAATGTCATGTGAACATAGCCCTTAAGTGCTCTTTTGAAATGTTCTATACATTGGTTTAATCTGTACTAAGAGGAGATTATTTGGTACGATGTATCTACCCTTATTGCCACAGCCTTGGCACCTACTCTTGTGCTCTTCCCCTGCCTCCATCTTCTCCTTCTGTTTCTCTTATGCTTATAGGGTATTTTCCCACTCCCTCCCTGGTTCTTATAGGGTCAGTGTGCTCACTTGAACTTGTCTCTGTCCAACCACTTTCCTAGGAGTCGCTGTCCATAAGATAGCTGCCCTTGACCTTTGACACTGAAGTGCCTGCTTCCTGTGTGTAATGTATTGCTATGGAGGATGCTAAATGCTTTGCATGTCACATGTTCCTCAATTTGCACAGGATGAGGAAGCAAAGGTATAGGGACCTATGGGAACACATTGCATGGTGCAGTGGAGGAGAATGAGGGACGTTTTATGGTCACATGCTCCACCATAAGGGGCCATGTTATGGGCAGCAGTGCTGCATGGATGGCACAAATGTACAGGTTGCTATGTACTGTAGGTGAAGCTTCAAAAATATACATAGCAGGGCAGAATTAACAACACAAGTGTAAGTAACACATGAGTGGCATAACAAGTGACATATTTTATCATTCATATGTAAATATTGGTCTTGTCTGCTGATTTTGAAGGGAGCAGACAACCATCTAATATGTGTAGCCTCTTGACTCTCTCAGGGAGAGAGGGAAGGGAGGGAGAGATAACTCTCCACTAAATGACTACTCTGCTTACAACTATCTGGAGTGTGTGGCCTGCTTTGTATGGTATAAAATATTTAATATGTGTCATTGTATATCGTGGACATTCATAAGATTTAAATTATAGATAGTGGATATATTCAGTTAAATGGTTTTAAATACATTTTATATCTAAAGAAAAACCTCAGTGAACATAGTAATGTGTGTAAATGTGTCCTATCTATAAAATGACCTTCATGCAAGTTAAAAATATTGACTCACGATTGCTACTTTGCTAGGCAGCAGGAAACATTGCACTATTACCTTCTATTCTGTGATTTAAAGGTAAACTGTGCAAATGAGATCAGAGAAGCTTAGAAAAGTATATTTGAATATAATTTACAAATCAGCCATTGTACTGATTTCTGGTCACAAGCATTGAAACTATGCATGATAAATCTGCAGCAGATCGGCCACATGTGGCCAGACCCTCAATGCCAGTTTAGTAGGCATGGTAGCTGCTATGAGGCTTAAAGGACAACTCCCTTTTAAGCTTATTTAACACACATTACAAAGTTATATAACTTTGTAATGTGGTTAAATACCCGGTCTGGCCCCCTTCCCCCACTTTCGGACCCCCGACCCCCCCGCCCGGAAGTTAAAGAATATATACATTATACATATTACGATCGTCACGGTCCTCTTCTCCCGGGCGGCATCTGGTGACGACGACGTCAGAGCCGGGGGGCGGTCCGGGTCTTCTTCCTCCTCGGCGTCTTCATAGAGAGTGAATGGGACGGAAAAGGCTGCTGGTGTACATGCGCACCAGCAGCCTTTTCATTGGCTGGAGCGCATCACATGGCTTCCAGCTTCGTCAGCCCTGATTGGCTAAGGTTGCTGGAAGCCATGTGATGCGCTCCAGCCAATGAAAAGGCTGCCGGTGCGCAAGCGCACTGGCAGCCTTTTCCATCCCCAGTTCCCCGGAAATCAGAGACATCGCTGGATGGCGGACGGCGGTGAAGGTGAGGCAGACGGCGGGCGAATGGAGTGGCGATCGTCACCGGAGGGATGGTGAGTATGGTGTCTGTGTTTTTTTTTTTGGGGGGGGGGGGGGTCCCGCGGGAGTTGTCCTTTAAAGGCTGTATTAGACGGCCCTACACATTTAGTAATATGTCAATTAGAAAGAAAGTAAACCAGGCAATACATTTCACCAGAATACATAAGTGATATTATAATTCATTATGTACATTTGTGACCCCTCTCTGTTAGCTAAAACTAGTGTCACTTTTCATGTAACATAATGCAGATAATGAAACAGATGCATAACTTAAAGGGAACGTACATTAACATTAATTATAGACCTTTAAGTATGTGCTGACGGCCATCTTTTCAGCGTTGCGTGAACATAGCCTAAAAGTCTATGTATGTCATTTTGATGAGACATTACCTATAGGCTTAGTTCACAAAACATATTTTTTAATATGTTTAATATTGTAATTTGCAATAATGGCCAGGACTAAGTCAAAAGATACTTTGCATTGAAAATGAATGGAATATACACATACATATAATATACTCTCCGTCCGGGATTGCACGCACTTTCCATTGTGTTATGGTGAATTGGGATGTGGCGCATGGGGATGCTCCCGCATCCCAATTCTATTGAAATGAAGTGTATCCGACCGGTACTGCATTACCGGCTGGGATGATCTTCACTGACACCGACCGTTCTGTGACCCGGCCGTGTCACAGAGCGGCCGGTATTTTACAGCATGTGAACCCGGCCTTAAAGTGTATCTGTCATCAAAAAAACTTATGACATATCATAGAGACATGCCAAAATTTTTGATCGGTCTGGGTCTGAGTATTTAGACCCATACCAATAGTGAGAACGAGTGGTCTGTGCCAGAAAAAAAAGAGTCAGACTCCATAGACTTACATTAGGAGCCCTACTCATCACGTAACACAGAGCCGAGAGAGGACTGCACTTAGGGTGGTCCTCTCCACTCATTCTCATAACCAATATGGGTCTAAACAGACTTAGACCGATAAAAATATTTGACATCTCTCTATGACATGCCAAATGATTTTTTTTTATAATGACAGGTACACATTAAGTTCCTGGGCCATGATGTAAAAATCTGTACCAATACTTTACCTACAGTTATATGGCATGTGTAGCTTTGCTGACTTCTTAAATAGAAAAGGGGCCTCTGGGGATATCAGACACTAGGGCTTGAGTGTTACTATAACCTTTGCTCTGGCTGGATGCCACAAATGATAACACTGGAAATGTAAACTAGCTAGCAAAGGATTAGTAAACATATACATACACACTAAACTTACACACCAGCCAGGGACACTCAAATTTTTCTTTAGTGTCAACATATCCCGGACATAGCGACTGGCTAGAACTAGTTATTTCTGTTCGGAGGAAACAGGTTTTGTCTTACTTGTCAACGTATCAAAGAATGCCTTATTGACAGTACTGTGTGTATGTTATCATCAATCCAGAAATAACACTGTATATAGACATAAAAGACTATACTTAGCCTACCAAACATCACAAGATATGTGTATGCATCCATAATAGCGTAATAAACCCTCTACTATAAACAACTCATACACATGTCCTTATCTTCTCACATTTTTATGTCTGATGAGTATACACTAAACTATTGCCTTCTAGATTTTATAGCATCGCTTATAGATCTTCCATGATTAACGCTAAGCAGTATTATACAAAAGTGGAAGCATTGGGGAACCACAGTTGTTTAGCCATGAAGTAGAGACCATGTGACGTTACAGAGAACGTCACCGAGTGCTGACCATACAGTGCTGATTCAACAACTATACATCTATTCAACAACTATACAACAACCTTATCTGGTGTTAAAATCCATGTCTGGAAAGCTGCACACAAGTATTACATCACAAGCACAAGGTCAAGTACCAGTTGGTGTGGTGTAAAGCATGCGGCCACTGGAATCTGGATCAGTGGAAATGTGTTCCATGAATCATGTTTCCCTATCCAGCAGTCTAGTGAGTGAGCCTTTGCATGGTAAACTGTGTAGTGTGGTGGAGGATGGATAATGCATTGAGGATGTTCTTCAGGGGCTGGCCTAGGCCTCTTAGGGTCCTATTACACAAAGTGATTTTAAACGATTAACGACTAACAATAAACGACCGCAAACGAGATTGTCTATCGTTAACCTTAAATCCTTCACCATATTACACAGAACGATAGTCGTTAGTTACCATCATTACTATGATCGTTATTGCGATCGTCACTACAGTATGATCGTTTACTCAATCTGATTTCAGCAAAACAATGAACAATGTGCAATTACACTGAACGATTAGTAAGAAAATGCGGAACCTGAGCGAAGGAATGTGGAATAACAGCGAACGATTAGCGATTATTTTAGGTTCAGATCTAAATAAACGATCAACGACACACAAACGTTTTTTCGTTGCCTGCAATTACACAGAACAATTATTGTTTAAATTCGAACAATATAATGATTTTTCGCGCGATAATCATCCCGTGTAATAGGGCCCTTTGTTCCAGGAAAGAGAAATCTTAAGCATACCAAGACATTTTGGACAATTGCTTCAAACCTTGTAGGAACAGTTTTTCTATTCCAGCAATTCTAATGGAGCCGCGTCAAAGAGGGGAGGACCGCCTGGAAAACTGGGATACAGCCTATGGTACGGAGCAGGCAGACAGCGGGAATCATTACCAAGAGTTAGGGTTCGTACGAACCAGAACCGAACTCGGTTCGGACCATCCCTAACTGGGAGCAGAACTCTGCTCCCAGTCTTTCATGTCGTGTCGGTGTCTGGGAATAGATCAGCACCGTGAGCAGGAAGCGCAGCACCAGCATCCCCCAACGACATTGATCCAATTATGTAAAAAATGTATGGTACATTCGCTTTAATATAGGATGGCCTAAAGGCTCCGGTAGGTGCAATGTGTAGTTATCTACATTTTTCTGTGTATTAAGAAGAATTTCTTGTTGTCGACCATTCTGTCAGCCATGACTTTTTTTTTTTTTTTTATTATTACACTTTGATAGTACATATTTTTGCAGATATATGCCAGGACTGGTGGTAATATGACAAGGGGAGCTCCTCCCTTTGTTGGCCATGCAATTGTCATTGATCATGTCAAAAAAGGTCAAATTGCTGGGATCAGAGTTTTCTCCAATCCCTGCCATTACTGTTGGGGCTGATAATCATAGCTGTCCCCCAATGGTGATCTGTTTACGCATTATCATGTTCATGTGAGTGGAGGAAAGGATTAAGATTATTTCCTTTAACATTTGAGAATATAAATGCTAGACTGACTGCCAAAGTATATGCAAGGTGTAACATTTTCTACACACACTCTGTTTAGCATTATGTCTCTTTTAGACCACAAGAGTATTACTATAGCTTTTCATTAGATTTCCGATCCTTGGCTATTGCTATTTATTCTTCAGTTTTTAAATAGCAGGGTATATTCATAGACTCCCCCAGTAAATCTTGCTTTTACTCTGTCTATAAACCCTTTGACTGTGCCTTCTGTGAGTATAAAGCTTCCCTCCCCCATGTTGACTCTTGTTCAAATGACAGTCTTGCAAACATTTGTTCTGTATTTACTCTGTGCCAGTTCAGTGACAAGCTTCAGTCAAACTCCCTCGCTCCCACAGTGGAGTGCACCTGCTTGATTTAAGCTTTTAAGCAAGTGATCACTAGAGACACCATGTTATTAAGCAGTCACTAGAGAAACAGGATTGGCCCTTAGTAGTGTTTATGACTCACAATGTCATGGACAGTGGACATTCAGCCTCACTTCTGCAATAAACTCTGTATATGTGTAAGCAAAACCCTTTGTTAGTGACCGTATATAAAATAATATATAAAAACATATCATGGTTGCCACAGATGCAGCAGTGACTACCAGTGATAATTGTATAAACTAAGGGCCCCTGTGCAAAAACGAAAGGTCCCCATACACCTTATACTTTTGTCAGCCATACCTGCTGCTCACATCGAGTGTGTCATTTGGTATAAGATGATGGAAAGGCACCATCCACTTCTTTAGTCTGGAAGAGATAAGCCACAGTCAAAGAGCTCTGGCTGTGGCTTACCCCACCCCACCCCATAGAGAATACAGGAGCGCTCAGCCATGCCGAACATTGCTGTGTGTGGGCAGGATGCCCAGGAAGGATAACTGACGGACAATCATTTGGCCCATCAGTTATGGAAGGTGTATGGTGGTGTATTGAGACAGAATAATTTTTGGTCAGTACAGATGGGTATTTACAATATCCTTGGTAGTCTAAGGGTCTAAGGTAGTAAAAGGATAAAAGGATGAAGGTCCCTTCAACCTTATAGTAATATCCCTGGTGGTCTAAAACAGGAAAATGTTAATTGTAATATTGTTGGTGGTCTAGGTCATTGAGAGTTTTAATGCTGATACCACTGGTGGGAAGGGACTACTTGGCTTAAAGGGGTACTCCAGCCAAAATGATATTTAACAATTGTATTGCTTCACAAAAGTTATATAACATCTAAATATTCTCTCTCTACCGCTTCCGGCTGCATAGTGCTATATTTTCTGCACTAGGCTCGTACTCAACCTGAGGATGCTTTAGTCACATCTCACTGGTTAGAATTGGATGCCTTTTTGAAGGAATGAACAAACTATGTAGAGCTTGTTCATTATATATATATATATATATATATATATATATATATATATAGTATACCCATTTATACAAGAGCAAAAGCAAGCTTTGAACATTTGCATCTTTATGTTCTCTCAAAGCTGCATGCACTGTAGTGATTCTTGAACCCCTACATACTTTTCACCTTGGGTTATCTGGAAATGGGTTGTTAATCTAGGAATTGATTGTAAATGACAGATGTGCAGTTCTTCTTCCCATAGAAAAACATGAAGGATGATTTGCTAAACTATGAGAGGACTGTAGTAGTTAAAGGGAACCTGCTAGGAAACATACAAGATTTTTTACATTGCAACTAAAATTTATGCAATCTCATACATGCAGATATTCTAGTATAATCTATGTGATTCCACTCAAGTGGTTAGGGTCATCCATTTTGGATTTCAGGGCCGACATTCTCAGTGAATTGAGTTAATTTTAATTTATATTACATATAGAAAGAGTTTTTCTTATGGTTTTGTAGGTCCCTTATTCCATTGTCATAGATGATCTGTAAACCTGTTAGTCTGTAAGCTGATGCATGCGAGCAGGGCCCTCACTCCTCATGTACGGATAATTATATGTACACCTCTGTAATGTCTGCTTTATGTCTATGTATGTGCCCCCAGAATTGTAAAATGCTGCAGAATCTGTTGGCGCTATATAAATAAAAATAATAATTATTATTATATGCTTCTGGGGTTAAGGATATTAAGAACTGAGCAACCTTGTAAAATACTGACAAGTATAAATGCAGAAAATCAGCAGCAAAACCAATTGGAGCTGGAAGTGGTAAATAATGTTTATTTTGCTTACATTCGACACACTGTACAGTTTGAGATAACTAGTATTTATACTGGCAATATTTTCCATTTTCCAACTGGAAATTCTTTGGGAGGATTGCGAATTGCACATGAGAAATCACATTGAGTCAATGGAACAGGCAGAATTTCAAGCGGAGTCCACGGCGCACACTCCATTTGAAATTCTTAATTTATCCCATAGTATGAACATACCCTCAACATGCAAGGGTATAGGATATAGTGGTCTATTGTCAGAGTATTTTTTCTATATGTTTTTTATTATGTTTGACCTAAAACTACATCTTATTGATTGAAAACACTTGACTATAATTTTGCCTTTAAATAATCTACTAATGTTAAAGGTTCACATACTTTTTCCACACACAGATATGTGATATTGGATCATTTTCCTTAATAAATACATAGCTAAGTAACAAGTAAAATAAAAATCTGATGTAATTTTAGATATGAATTTATATAGAATGGGTAATTGGAAGAGTCTGGTGCCATTTCTACATATTTGGCCCACATTTCCAAAGATTGGCATTTCTTACAGTATAGGCAACTAAGATGGTAGTTGGGGTGACTTGCACCAAAATTATGATGTGTGATCTTGTGTCAGAAAAATAAATGTATACATTCTACTGTATATACACCAGAAATGTTCACTTTAAACCAATGTCTTCTGAAGAACATGTCCTTTTCATATTTAACAAGGGACAAAAGAGTTGCCAACTGTAATTTGATGCAGGTCTTGTTTGCACAGCTTAGTAGTGCTTTTAGGTCATAGTAGACCTTCTCAAATGGTAGTAGTTTTATCAGTGCTTTTAAAATCACAAAGCAAAAATTTATTGTGAACTAGACGTGTGATCTCACAATTCAGTCTACAAGGATCCAGAAAATAAAACATTGGGGGTCAAACTATAGAAGACTGCTTAATGGAGGTCTCAAACACTCTGAAAATACAAGTTTTGTGGCAAGGGTTTCATTCACTTTCTTGAACCAAAAATAGAAGTGGATTTAAAAGAATGAAAAATGTAAGGGGGCATTCATACCCGTTCATGCAGACGGTGTTCTGCAGAACGGACCTTGGAGCTCCCAGCATCATGATTAATTATAATGTTGGGAGCTCCGAAACTGTTAGAAAGTTCACACTAGTGTACTGACACAGCGGTGCGGCTGTTTCAGTACACTAGCATGAACTTTTAAACAAGTTTAGTTTCTTCCCACACCATAATTAATCGATTCTGGGAGCTCCGAGAACATCTCCTGTGCATGGACAGAATTCTGCGGATATGTGACTGCCTCCTAAAGGCAGGATTAGAACTTTTACTTCTTGCTGGATCCAGTTCTGCCTTCAGGAAAGTATGTGTCTTACCTTCCTCCTTGGCACCGATCCAGCGCTGTTAGTCCATGTAATCCTTGATTGAGAGCACTATTAGGAGCACTGCTCCATTCCCATAGAGTCATCGGGCCTGCTTGCTACAATGATAATCAATGGAGCGGGTGAGCCGAATTACGCTTTGGGGGCGGAGCAGTGGTCTGGGCCAAAGATTACGCAGACTAACAGCGCTGGACCAGCACCGAGGAGGAAGGTAAGACACATACCTTCCTCCTCAGTGTCTCTGGCACTATGGGGGGCTATCAGCAGGTTGGATTCGTCTAACCTGCTCATAGATCCCCTTTGATTACACAGTACAGCTAGCAGCTGATTCAATACATACTAGACTTATTGACAGGACACAATTAACCTGAGGGTGCTCTTACACAGGGCAGTTTCAGGTAAACTATGCTTTGTTAATAACTGTAGCAGGTATTGAATCTGGTGTTTTGTGTAATTATGAACTGCTTGGGTTTTGTCGAAATACGGCACTGTGTAAGAGCAGCCAAAGTCTTTTATTTTATCTAGCTATGGGGTTTTCAAGAACACTTCTGACTGTATTATAACTTCATCAGTATAGCAGTGTAGATCCTATTAGTCACATGAAGTTTATATATGTGGGGCTCTTCAAAAAATATAAAAAGAACCACATTCTCAGTAACATCCCCCCAAACCCTTACTTCAGTAACCATCAAGAAGACTAAAATGAATGTGATGTGTTCACCAGCCTATGTGCCTAGACCAGGTGCACATGTGTAAGAATAATTGCTTAATGTTACAAAGAAGCTGGAAACTCTGCATCTGCATATTACTCCTTGTTTCAGAATGACTTTTACTGCTTTCACATTATCTATTTAAATTATAGTTCTTTTTTCCCCCAGTTACAAAAACAAATTCAGTGAGTGAAAATGATAAGAGAACACATATCTGACCCCTAGCATTTCATCATTCTACAGCAGCTGGTATTTAAAATCAATTCCATTGTTAGGTATGTACCATACAGGCTATTATACCGAACATAAAGGATTCATCACTTCCCCTTTCTTTGATTTCCAACACTGCTTGCCCTCGCAAAGTAGTCTCACTTGTTTGCTCTGCTAATGCAAATTACATATTGTTCAAAATTATCCCAGATATGCCAGATTAAAGAAGAAAATATAGACTTTTCTTATATTAAGTCATCAAGGCAGGAGCAGATTCACAAAACCAATGCGCCAAGAGCTCCATAGCACCTTTGGCGTGTAAAGTCAAGATCACAGTTGTCCATAGTTTTTAATAGCTGCGCTTACGCAGTGGTGTGGCAATAGTAATACACAGGTAACAATTGTATTCAGGCCTCAAAGACTCGGCGCACCAGGTTTCTCTTCCATGTGATCTACAAGTGATTAGGAGGCATGGTAAAATATTTTGCTAAGTGCTCTATTAGTGATGATAATCAGATGAGTTGTGTCAAAAGAGATCATTTTTTTCAGGTACACTAACTCACCTCCCATGTATTCTGGCACCTCTAGAACTGCAATTAATAATGTTTATACAATTAACATGAAAAAGCAGAGCTGAAAGTTGTCGCTTAAAGGGGTACTTCAGTAAATTAAAAAAATCAAATCATCTGGTTTCAGAAAATGGTACAGATATGTAATTTACTTCTATTTAGAAATCTCCAACCTGCTGCCACCTCCATGTTTATAACAGGAACTTTACAGAGTAGTAGCAAATCCCCATAGAAAAGCTTTCCTGTTTTGGACAGTTCCTCACACGGACAGAGGTGGCAGCAGAGAGCACTGTGTCAGACTGCACTTCCTGCACAGCAGCTGTTGATCAGTTGATCTGTCGGCACTCTGCAATGTCTGCTGTGACTATATGCCTATTAAGCCATGATGGAGGTATGATCTAATATATTGTCTGTGATTTTAACACTGCCAAGCAGTAATGCTTTGGTATATTGAGGATATCAAATCATCATGCAAATGATCACAAGATCACATTATAATGTCTCCTAGGGGGACTAAACATTTGGAAAAATAAAGATTGCAAAAAAGTGCACAGCAAAAATGTAAAAAAAAAAACACAATGCATGTGCATATTTTGTACCACTGCAGTAGTACTATTTTTATTGTCAAAAAGTACAAAGACATATAAAAAAAAGTCTTAACATATTTTATATAATTTCATTTGTATAAACACCGAAAAAATATTTTACAATAAAAACTACTACAAAAAGTCTATCTGCAAATTACTGGGTTGCATATGACCAACCAAACAAAAAAATATGACAGGTACACTTTATTATCTACTATAAAAAGTGACATGTTCAGGAGGGACATTTCAGTTTTATTGTGACTCTTAGGGGTTAAATTACTCTTAGTTACCAGAAGATGGTTTTAATCGCATACTCAAATGCCAACACTACAGTAGTCAATGTAGTAGAAGACATAGATGCCAAAATAAGCATTGTAAAATGTCAGGCCTCCGGCAGTGGCACTGAGGGTCACTAATTGTTTATTCTGTCTCTCATATCTTAGCATTAGTGAAGATTAAATGCAGCCAAAATTGGTCTCATTTTCTTTTTCTTCAATTTCTGATTTTTAAAATTAAACATGGAGGCAAAGAAAAATTAAATTTTTTAATAAAAGAGGTGTTAAATGCCAGTAAAACACAAAATTGCTAATATCGAGCAATTCAGCAACATCCGGAACCCATAAAAATGCATCACTTTACATCAACAAGTGCTCATATACTACATATGTCAAGAAGGGCTTGTGAAGTTCTTAAAGCAGTATTATTAACAAATAAAAACTAAAAACAGAAGATGAAAAACACAAAAACAATGGTAAAGAAGAAAAGAAACAAAGAGAAAAAACCCTATCTGTTTACGTCTGATGGCTATCTGCTGGTATAAATCTTCTGGCACTAATATTTATCATGTATTGATGTTATAACCACATTCATTTTAGTGCCCGATTTTATCATTCTAATGGATAGCTGTAAAACTTCTGAACGAAAACCTGTAAAGCTTATACTGTATCTAAGTTGTTTTCAAGTCTGAATTTTCCATTACAGGCTTTGAAAGTAAGAGTGTCAGGCAATAAACTGTGCCTCCTGATTCCCATATTGTCCTTCCAGCGCTGCCAGGCTTCTCGTGGACTTACTCATGAGAATGCTGTTGGCTGCCAACTATCTCTGTATCAGCTTCACTGTAAACATACACTCGACCAAGCATGTTTGTATCTTTTAATGGAAAGAGGTAAATAATAGAAGAGAGAAGTAGTTATGCCAGGAGTAGAGGTACTGTATGTGTAATATTCATGAGAAATGGGGGATGCTGAGGTTGGTGTTGGTCAGCTAAAAGCACAGGAAGAGAGTTGGGGGAACAATGGCCAAGGTGCTTTTTTCCATTCCATATGCTACTGTAACATAGTGAATTTAAGAAGTGTGGCACTTACTGTATGTGAGACTATGTTCATTTGCTTCTTTAAGCGTGTTAATGAATGGAGGGTAATAAATATTACATTGGATTTGCATACGCATTTGTTTATCTGCTCTTTAATGTTTCGGATTAGTCTACAATTACTCATCCTAATTAAGCCATATTGTGCACATTGTTATTTGACTGCAACATAATAATATAATGAAAGAGTTGGGTATCAAAGAAACGTTCTATAAAGCCAAGCCTGGTAAGAAGACACAGATCCTAACAAGCAGTCATTTTTATTGTTGGCTGTGATCGTCAGATCATCAGATACTGTTATGTCAAAAAAAAAAAAGTATAAGAAGTGGACATTAGAAGATTGGAAACGAGTCATTTGGAGCGATGAGATAAAAGCGAATAGACGGGTAAAAGTGGGTCTGCAAAAATCAAGGGAAAACCGATCGGGAGATTGAAGGAACTGTGAAATCTGGTGCAGGATATGGGCTTGTTTCACAGCCAAAAGTGTTGGATAGTTGACCAGGATCCATGTGTGCTATATGTGAGTCACTACGTACACTTAGTACTATAGGTATAAAAAGAAGACGTAGTGTACCATAGTGTACCATGGCCCAAAGAATACATTGAGATTGGTGAAGAAATGGTTGAATGACAGTGAGGCAGAGTTGCTAGATTAGACCCCAGACCTCAAGCTCATACACAATTTTTAAGAGGCTCTGGTGGATTTGTCTCTCTTGTAATGCATTGAGGGGTGTCAATCGGCTCTCATGGCAGCCTACAGAAGACCACTCAGGCTGTCTTGACAGATCACCTGTTACAGTCTGCCATGTATCTGGTCTTTTCAAAGGCATTTGATACTCGCATGAAAGGTTTGTCTATAAAATGAGGATGCTGGGACTAGGGGAAAATATATGTAAATGGATAACTAGTTCAAAGATGGGAAACAAAGGGTGGTCATTGATGGGGCATACTCAGATTGGGTCACAGTTACCAGTGGAGTACCACAAGGGTCAGTATTGGGTCCACTTCTTTTTAATCTGTTCTTTTTAATATGAGAAAAGAAGAGAGGAATTCTTTATTGTAAGAGCAGTGAGACTATGGAACTCTCTGCCACATGATGTTGTCATGGCTGATTCATTAAATAAGTTTAAGGGAGGCCTGGATGCTTTTCTTGAACAATATAATATTACAAGATATGGGCATTAGATTTCTTATGATACGTTGATCCAGGAATTATTTTGATCGCCATTGGAGTTGGGAAGGAATTTTCTCCCTGTGATGGGACAATTGTCGTCTGCCTCAGGGTTTTTGCCTTCCTTTGGATCAACACAGTAGGGTTTCTATAGGTTGAACCTGATGGATGTCTTCTTTCAACCTTATTAACTATTTTATTATTTTATTAACTATAGGCAGAGGGTGAAATGCAGTGCAGTGAAGTGCAGCTTGACAGGACACTGGATTATAAATACATTGTAATGTACTGTACTAGCTGCCAAGTGGCCACATATTCAAGTCCCCTAGGGGGAAACAAACAATTAAAAAAAAAGGAAGAAAATGTCATATTCCAGAAAAAAATGTCACCATGAAAACTGCAGATCACAGTTCAAAAAATGAGCTCTTCAGAGATTAAAAAATTAAATTAAATGTAAAAGGTCAGTATATGTTCATCAGGAGATTTACATTTTTAAGATAATGTCAGTTGTAGCATACAGAGAAAACAGATGTAGCACACAGAGTCAGTTGTAGCACACAGAGAAAACAGATGTAACACACAGAGTCAGTTGTAGCACACAGAGAAAACAGATGTAACACACAGAGTCAGTTGTAGCATACAGAGAAAACAGATGTAACACACAGAGTCAGTTGTAGCATACAGAGAAAACAGATGTAACACACAGAGTCAGTTGTAGCACACAGAGAAAACAGATGTAGCACACAGTCAGTTGTAGCACACAGAGAAAACAGATGTAACACACAGAGTCAGTTGTGGCATACAGAGAAAACAGATGTAGCACACAGAGTCAGTTGTAGCACACAGAGAAAACAGATGTAACACACAGAGTCAGTTGTAGCACACAGAGAAAACAGATGTAACACACAGAGTCAGTTGTGGCATACAGAGAAAACAGATGTAACACACAGAGTCAGTTGTAGCACACAGAGAAAACAGATGTAGCAGAGTCAGTTGTAGCACACAGAGAAAACAGATGTAGCACACAGAGTCAGTTGTAGCACACAGAGAAAACAGATGTAGCACACAGTCAGTTGTAGCACACAGAGAAAACAGATGTAGCACACAGTCAGTTGTAGCACACAGAGAAAACAGATGTAGCACACAGAGTCAGTTGTAGCATACAGAGAAAACAGATGTAGCACACAGTCAGTTGTAGCACACAGAGAAAACAGATGTAACACACAGAGTCAGTTGTAGCACACAGAGAAAACAGATGTAGCACACAGTCAGTTGTAGCACACAGAGAAAATAGATGTAACACACAGAGTCAGTTGTAGCACACAGAGAAAACAGATGTAACACACAGAGTCAGTTGTAGCACACAGAGAAAACAGATGTAACACACAGAGTCAGTTGTGGCATACAGAGAAAACAGATGTAACACACAGAGTCAGTTGTAGCATACAGAGAAAACAGATGTAGCACACAGTCAGTTGTAGCACACAGAGAAAACAGATGTAGCACACAGTCAGTTGTAGCATACAGAGAAAACAGATGTAGCACACAGTCAGTTGTAGCACACAGAGAAAACAGATGTAGCACACAGTCAGTTGTAGCATACAGAGAAAACAGATGTAGCACACAGTCAGTTGTAGCACACAGAGAAAACAGATGTAACACACAGAGTCAGTTGTAGCACACAGAGAAAACAGATGTAACACACAGAGTCAGTTGTAGCACACAGAGAAAACAGATGTAACACACAGAGTCAGTTGTGGCATACAGAGAAAACAGATGTAACACACAGAGTCAGTTGTAGCACACAGAGAAAACAGATGTAGCACACAGAGTCAGTTGTAGCACACAGAGAAAACAGATGTAGCACACAGAGTCAGTTGTAGCACACAGAGAAAACAGATGTAGCACACAGTCAGTTGTAGCACACAGAGAAAACAGATGTAGCACACAGTCAGTTGTAGCACACAGAGAAAACAGATGTAGCACACAGAGTCAGTTGTAGCATACAGAGAAAACAGATGTAGCACACAGTCAGTTGTAGCACACAGAGAAAACAGATGTAACACACAGAGTCAGTTGTAGCACACAGAGAAAACAGATGTAGCACACAGTCAGTTGTAGCACACAGAGAAAACAGATGTAGCACACAGAGTCAGTTGTAGCACACAGAGAAAACAGATGTAGCACACAGTCAGTTGTAGCACACAGAGAAAACAGATGTAGCACACAGAGTCAGTTGTAGCACACAGAGAAAACAGATGTAGCACACAGAGTCAGTTGTAGCACACAGAGAAAACAGATGTAGCACACAGAGTCAGTTGTAGCACACAGAGAAAACAGATGTAGCACACAGAGTCAGTTGTAGCACACAGAGAAAACAGTTGTAGCACACAGAGTCAGTTGTAGCATACAGAGAAAACAGTTGTAGCACACAGAGAACAGCCTATTAACACTTTTTTCAATTTCAACCCACAAATAATTATTGTTTAATATCTATTTTACCATAAATGTTTGTGGTTTCCTGTTGTTTTGCAAAATATTAGCGGGACAGTTTTTTTCTATACAGTAAAAAAAACAAGTCAGACCTATGCCAAAAGTACTTATCCACCGTGTGTGAACATATCTATATATTACCGACTGTCAGCACCTAAGTGAGGTGTAATAAAGCCATTGTTACATGGTTCACAGAACTGACGTGAAGTCTTTGGACCTAGGTAGCTATTCTAAACAATATAATGCAATTTTAGAATGCAAAGTGAACTGTTCCTTCTCAGTAAATTAGATGCTGAAGCCTTGAATACTTGCTGTGGTAATATGTTCTAAATAACTATAATGCTAGAGATATTTCAATATAACAGCTGAGTGATTCTGCTCATAGCAGTCAAACTAATAGAATCCTTTAAAGCATCACTCAAAATTGATTCCCTTGCATTTTGTTTTTTTATTTTTCTTCAGAAGAAAAAATAATAATAAATATTTGCAAATGAATGAAAATGAACAGGAAGGAGTATTTTATGAAAGTACAAATGTACATTTGTATGACGACCCATTGTGGATCCCTTTTATAGCTGAACATTACACTAAACCTAACCTTTTTGCTAGATCCAGCTGCTTGAGGTGCAACAACCAAAACCAAACTTAAAGCATTCCAATCACTTTCAAGATTTATCATAGAGACATGTCAAAATGTTTGATCAGATGGGGTCTGGGTGTGAAAATCCAACTATTAATAGAATCAGTGGGAAGTAGTGTTTAGCTAAGCATTTTTTAATAGGATATGGGCATTCTATATAAACCATGCCCTGCAGGACAAAAGAGATGTAGAGAAAAGAACTTAGCTGAGCACTTCACTCCTGTTGTGACATATCAAAAGTTTTTTTTTTTTTTAAATGATAGTAAGGCTTTAAAGCTGGCTATATACTTATAATACATGTTGGGTACCCACTCATTTAGCCAACTATCTCTCCCAATACCACTTTACATATGCTATCTTGTCTTGGCTAAGCTTGTCTTTCTGAGAACAAATCCAACCACAAATATTTACCTAATATCAAGGAAGAATCATAAGCTCCCATACACATTAGATGGTTGGCTGATCTTGCTGAAATTTCAGGTTTTGACTAATACGTTTTTATAAATGTGTATGCAGTGCCATAGCTACCATAGAGGCAGACCATGCAACTGCTATGGGGCCCTTGCTGCAGGGGTGTCGGGGCCCACCTGGTTAAGTGTGGTTTGCCTTTATGGTTTTGTGAGGGATGAAAATGGTTAATCAGTTTAGATGAAGTAAATGTCAGGTGCTAATCAATTATCAAGATGACATGGCTCACAGCGCACACTGGCAGGGCTCCCTGTCCTGCCAGTCTCTCTTATGTCTGGAGGCATCATTGCACCTCCAGCCACATCCCGTGATGTACATATTCACAGGACCTGGGGGCCGGCACAGTCCTGCGTCATTCCATTCTCCCAGCTCCCCGGCACAGGAGTCTGGGAGAACGGAATGCTGCAAGACTGCGCTGCCTGCTGGGTCCTGTGAGTATGTGCATCACGGGGGGCGGGGGTTCCGTACAGGATTCATGAGGCTCCATACATTTTTTTGCTCTGGGGCCCCACAAATCCTAGCTACGCCCCTGTGTGTATGGCAAGTAGTCTGCTCCAAGAGTAACACCTTTGTCTCCTATCAATATGCCACCCAAAAGCGTGTTCATATTTTCATGGTAAATATATCAACGCTTGTTTATCTTCATATCCATTGCAAAGACTGGGGCTACACTGATGGGATACAATACAAATGAAAGGTGATGTACAGCAACAGTACACACACCCTCAAATGGCTTTGAACCCTATTTAACATATTCCATTTCCTTAAGGCTTGCTTTTACATGACCTATACATTCACATATTCACAATGTCTATTCCTAATGAGTATTCCATTAGGAAGTGTGCTTTTTGTTACCTGTTATAGTATAGGGATAGTAGTTCCAAGCTTTTTCTGTGATGTAGAATATCTTTGGCACAAATCCTCTCACCCATGTTGGCAATTTGCTGAAAGAGTACAATAAAAAATAATCAATGTAACAAAGAATTCATCAATGAACCAGATTTTCTCTATACCAACTAGTAGGTGCATTAATCACATGCAAATATCTAAGGTTGTAACTATGTGCATGACTATTTATTAAGACTGCCCATAGGCTTTAAAATTGGAGTGTATGCCAATAAGTGTTCTTTAGACCAGTGCTTCTCAAACTTTTTCTACTGGAGCCTCACACAACAGACCAAGGCAATGCCTGTGCCTCACTAGACTGACCAAGAAGATGATTGGGCCTCACCATCTGTGGTGAAACTCCATTTAAAAGCTGAAAATAATGCTAGGGCTAGCTTTCACCCGTCTCCCAAGCTCTATATGCTAATAAAGCAAGTACAAAATGAATTAATAATGTTGCTAACATGGAGATTTTTTGCAAACATCAAAAGGACGGCGCAGATCATAGTTACTTTTGTGAAAACTGGCTCCCCAGCTGGGCCTCACCAACAACTAGGGGGCACCTCACTGGTGAGGCCCGCCTCACAGTTTAAGAAGCACTACTGTAGACCACTGTTTGGCTGGTATACCTTGATACACAGTTTTCTCAACTATGCCAAAAATTCAACACCCAAAATTGTCTGCCAAAAACCTGTTCAATTATAGGAATACAGTTAGATTTATTTGAGGCAAACACTTGGTAAACTATTTAAAGTTCCCACTGAATATAAACAGAACCAGCTTACAAAAAGGTCGTAGAAGCATATAAGGCATGCCAGGTTTTACTTTGCTATTTTTAACGTTACAGCTCAATATAAAGCATAGCTAGTAAAAGGTTAATGAATAACAAAGTAAAATTGGTTCTTAAAAGAATTACAAGATGATGTCCAAAGTTCAACATTTTAAGAGGGAATCCGGCCATATAATTTTTGTTTTAATACACTTCATGATGTTGTAAACTGATAAAAGTAGTCATACTTATCTTACAGATCCCACACTGCTTTGTTTTAGATGCTTCCCTGGTCCTGTGTCCAGAGTGAACAGGTACCAGAGACCAATAGTGAACCCGGGAAGCATCAGATGAGAGAATCAGGGAATCGGTATGGTGAATATACTATGTTACAGCATTCTGGCCAAACAACTTACGTTCAAAATCTTTATTATCTGTGCTTACCAAGAAAAACGTCCAGACATACAGATATAATATGCAAAAAAGGGGTTCCATGGAGCCTAAGTTGCGAGTCTAAAAAAAGGGAATAGGCAGATATTCCTCCAGGGAAGGAAAACCTGTTGCTAAGGGGTGCCTCCCAGTGGGTAGATCAACAAACCACCCTGATACGTAGCCCCTTAAGTCCCACTCGGTTGTGAGTATTGGAAGATAAATAGGGAAATACCAGGGTGACCCCTTTTGTGTCAAAGTCTGTTGTGAGTATTGCGACATGACAAGGGTTTGCCAAAGCCAGGCATCCATCCACAGACAGCTGTTTCGGGATATTTGCCCCTCCTCTGTGTGGAGCAGGATTCTGGCTAATAGGGGCAATGACAAGTGGACCAACAAAACACAGTAATCACTGAACTCATTGAAACTCTTCAGTGAGTACTTCCTTGGATATTTTTTCACTCAAAGAGAAATAATTATGGTTAATTAAATTTGCCAACATTTGAAACTGAGACAATGTGTATTGTTTTAGTAGCCCTGAGCTTTCATTTCCTCTTGATCTCCAAGCTATTAAGCTTCTAGAAATGTACAAGTTGAGTCTGACATTTTGACAGATTTCAGATTACACTACACAATATTCTAAGATGAAGCAGCAGACTACATTTACCCATCTCCCTGAGAAATTGTTGGGTGGGGTACTCTCTCAAAAACCATTGTAGTGAAAAAAGATTTGTGATGAACATAAAGAGAAAAAAAAGAAGCACAAAAAGTATATTATATTAGGACGAGAAGAATTATTTAAAGGCCCAATCTACAGCAATACAAATAGGACAAGCCTTTTTTTATCTGCAGTGAAAATATAGGCCAGAACATCAATAAGGAATGATGTGTGCACTAACCAAAAATATGTTCTGTGTGCTCTAACAGAAAGTCATTTGCTTCATTGCCAAGTTTTGATGGAGGTTGACCTATATCGAACCTCCTAGGCTTTGTTCCGTCAAATCCTTCTTCAAAGCCAGTTTCTTTTTTACTTCACACCATAATCTTCCTGTTAGTGTAAAGCAACCCCCAAAATGGTATAATAATAATAATAATAATAATAATAATAATAATAATAATAATGCCTGGGTTGCCTGCCATCTTCTTTTTCCCCTGTGATAAGGCTTTTCTTACACAGTCTACATTTCCCATGATGCTTCTGACTTTTTAGAGACAGAGAGGTAGCGTATTATCAAGTACAGCAAGTGATAGAGCAATGACAAAAATCCCATCCCCTAACTTGCACTGTAGAGTATCAGATGAGGTGCACCTTCAGCACGAGTTCTTGAGAAGCAAGACAGCAGTGCCAGGCTGCAGCTCACAGGGCAGACTAAAGAAGATACAAGTAGTGTGAACCAGGGGAGCTGCATGACTGCAGCTACTGTATGGAATCACATATTATATATTTTTAGCAGCACACTATGATGTACAGGATGGCAGAGCTTGTCAGGGAGGGGGAGTTTTAAAAGCAGCCTTCAGGGAACTCATAGCTAAAGATGTATTTATGTAACTTGCTGGAAGTAATCTATAGATTATTAGGCGCACACAAGCAGTTCAAGAGAATTTGTCAGCCCCCGAGCAATTTCTAAGGTGATAACTGTCAGGACAGGGGAGGTAGGGACAAGACACGACAATGAGCCCTGATGCTGTGCCCACCCACTGTCCCTACCTACTTGCCTCAAACGGCCCTAGGTAGCTGCGGACAACCATGAAGGCGGTCCCTGTACTAGTATACGTGTTACACGAAACAAGACAGACGAACAAACATAAAGGGAAATCGACAAGCCAAGGTCCAAACCAAACGGACAATGCGGTATAAAGTCAGGTAACAATCGAATAGTCAGAGGTCAGGCGGAAGGTCAGATAACAGGTCAAACAAGCAGAGGGATTAGGAACGGGGATCGCAGGAGTAGAAATAGGGAACTGGGATTAGGGTATGAACCTTAATAGCCAGCGCTGTGAGACTGGCTCAGCTTTCTTTTATGAGGATCAAGAGCCGGTCGGGATCCCCATTGGACCGGCGCTCTGATCCTCCAGGTTGCAGGCAGGCAGAGAAACACGTCAATCAAACAGAGTTGCTCAGGTGTGGCAATCAAGGCTAGCAGAGTTCAGTGCAACTCTTGCATTGCCGGAAGCTGAAAAGCAATCGGGTGTGTCACACAAAAACAAAAAAACAGGCCTAGTTCACACCATGCTACTGCACATTCCTGACACTGACAGTGTGCTGGCAGTCCCCTAGTGAGCATGGTGCCTTTTAATAATTTTTCCATGCAGTGGATTATGTGCAATCCTACTGTAAAGAAGTTTCAAAGTGTTGTTTGTGCCACACTCTGGCACACCTCACTACTCCTTCCGCCTACCTCCTCTTCATGAATAAATTATGCTGCCCATCCTTCTGCTTGCTCAGCTGTCAGTCAGTGTCTCTGATTGCAGATCAGTCCTCTGTAGGCAGTTTATGTCTAAAAGAAACACTCCAGGTATGGTTGAATATCTGACGTGTGGTCTAGGGGTAAATCACCTGTCTAGAGACCTGCAGCAGTTTATTCTCTGGTTCAACTCCCCTGATGGACATGGAATAAATGTATTTTTTTTTCTTTTTTTCTTCAATATTGTATAATTTTTAAGGCTGTGTTCACACAAAGTATTTTTGCTCAGTATTTTGGTCAGTATTTTGCAACCAAAACCAGGAGTGGATTGAAAACACAGAAAGGCTTTGTTCACAAACTGTTGAAATTGAGCCGATAGCCATCATTTAATGGCAAATAACGGCCATTATTTAAAAACATCTGCTGTTGTTTTGAAATAACGGCCATTATTTGCCATTAAATGGTGACCATTCACTTAATTTCAATGGGAATTTGAACGAAAGCATGACCTGCTGGCAGGTCTCTAGACGGGTGAGTTAACCCTAGACCACAGCTCCATTAGGGGTCAGAGATTCAACTATATCTGAGTGTTTCTTTCAGACATAACCTGCCTTCAGAGGACTGATCTGCAATCAGAGACACTGGCTGACAGCTGAGTGAGCAGGAGGCTGGGCAGCAGGAGGCCAGGCAGAGTAAGGAGTGGTAAGGTGTGTCAGTGTGGCACAAACAACACTTTGACACTTCATTACAGTAGGATTGTGCATAATCCACTGACAAATGCCAAAAGGTATCATGCTTACTAGGGGACTACTAGCTACAGCACACTGTCAGCACCTTAGGTATGACCTGATCCCTGTTTACAGTCTGTTCCTGGCTTTGACTTCAAATCTTTGGCAGATAATCTGTCAGATAATCTTTCTGTGTAAATGCACCCTTAAGAGAGGTAGTTTAGGGTCTTTCTTTCTTTTTTTATATATATTGCATTTTGTATAGTTATTTTATGTTGGATATTTTTTAGACAAGTTTTATTAATTTATTTATTTTTGCTCTATTAAGTAGTTTAAAACATTTAGTTGCAGAACTCATTTATAATTGATTAAAACATTCTAAATATACAAATAAATTACATTACATAAGGGAAAAATAACCATTGTTTTAATGCAGCTACGTCCGCATACATACATTTATTTATTCATCATGGTTGTGATGAACAGATTCACATTTGAGACTGATACGATACATGTTTCTAAATCCTCCTGTTACATAAACAGCAGAGATTTCAAGTCAACTGTTAATGCTCATAACAACGGTGCATTTCTCTTCACAGTTAGGTTAATCCATTGTGTCCTTAATGCAAGGCTGCACATGTTGACGCATAAAATTGCTATCTAGCCATGTGTATGGGGATAAATGTCTGAAACATGTCTGCTTCCTTGAGTTATTATTAACATCTTAACATAAAGCATGCATTCCACTGTCACACTAATGTCACATTCAATCTGTTTCTAAAACCTGCTGATTGCTCATGTAGAAAAATGAACAGATGTACACAGTCCCGTCCTCCCATGTTGTGTATTTACCTCTGGTCTCAAACCAGCACAAATAATGTTATCCTGTCATTCATTTTATCTTCTCAATTATTGACACTGCACAATATCAAAATATTATATTGTATGTTTATGTGCACTGCCTAGCTCCAACAGGGAAAGCCCCATCACAGCATGGAATGACATGGAAGGTCAAAGAATACTGAATTGCCTTAGAAGGGCCCGTTCACGCTGAGTAATTCTCGTGGAATTTCTAGCAGAGCCCACCTGTGGACCGGAAGAACTTTAAGTGGAGTATTAGGGTACTCGATGGTACTCGTTACTCGGACGAGCATCTCGCGATACTCGAGAAAATCTCATCATCCGTTTCTTGTAAGTTTGGGCGCAATTTCTCAGCCAATCAACATGCGGGAGACTGGTACATCCTGCAATCACGTGGGACCCATACATGTCGATAGCAGCGATTGGTTGGCCAGATCAGATGACCCTGCCATATAAAAATCTCGGCCGCCGAGGCTCAGCTCACATGCATGCTGGAAGAGATTAGGGACAGAGCTGCTGCTGGTCAGGGAGAGCTTTAGGGAGGGAATTAGCGTTCCAGTAGACAGGGAATACTAGAAAAAAAAGCCAACAGCCCTTTTAAGGGCTTAAAATCTTTATTTTATTTTTTTTTACTCCAGACTGCTGGCTGGGACTTGAAGTGCATCTACGACGATTTTAGCAGCACACTGTGGTGATCGGCTGCTGGCAGAAAGGGGACAGCAGGTGGTGCACACAGACCCCTAAGAAGTCCTCAGTACTATTATATTTCTTTGTGGCTGGTGCTGCTGCTGTTGTACATTATATTGCTGTTATTTGCAGTACAGCTGCATAGAACCTCACTGCTCATTGTCCTGTGTAACAGGTGCCATAGACCATATACCACCACCACATATACACAGACTATACGACAGCCTCCAAAAAACTAGTGTGACCAGTATATGTTCTTATTTCTTTATTTCTTATTGCAGCCATATCCAAGCTCACTGCTAATTACCCTGTGAACCTCTTTTTTCTATAGCAGTTTTGCCATTCTAAATCTATATTCTGAATTCTTAATCTGCCATCCTTAATCTATCTATATTATATTGCAGTGTGTTGTTACATTTTTCTGTTATGGCAGCTCGCACCTGCGTAGTGATAATAGTTGTATTGAATGTGCTGGGCAGGCACAGATTTTATTCCTACCAAATGTCATCACTTCTGGGAGCTCCCTCTCTCTTCATAGGGGTTCCAAGCCCTCCATTTCTCTATACCAGTATGTCTGCTATGAGCAATAGTATAAATCAGCATGCTGCTTCTATTCTGTAGAAACTTTTAGAACATAGGGAAACAGCTGCGTGCATCTGGGTATTGCCAATCCGTTTTATGGAGCTCTTGTAGACAAAATCCCTCTACTACCTTTACATAAAAATAAACTTTTTTCTTTCCAGTGACCCTCGATGCCCTCTACACAAACCCTGGAAGCCTTGGTAACTCCTATTATCCTTATAACTCACACTGTGTGTATATAATCTATTGAGATAAAGCACAATGTTACAGCAAACAAGCTATAATTCTCTCACTACTTCTTATAATCCTTTCATCCAAATGTGGACACTATTTTTTGCCAGGTAATGATTGTGACATACATTCATTTTGTACTCTGTGAATGATTGACCTGGGTGAGCATTCATGCATGTCACTAGTTCAGAGGCAGCGGGGCAAATTAATAGTCATCTTTTTTTCCTAGTTTTAGCAGATTTTTAGTCTTCACTCATCTACTTTTATACAAAGAGAATGAGTCAGAGTCTTTGCAGTATGTTTGCAATTGACATCTCCAGCGCAGTGTACTCACGATGAGTTCCTTTCAGCTATTCTGGAACAAACTGTGAGGTGTCGGAGAGATGTAATATGTTTAATGCTCTCCTACTGTTACAGCTCACTACAGTCGCTGCTCTTCTCCTAATACTTTATAGATTTTTGACATCAAGGATAATTTGAATATGGTCAAAACGTCAACTTGTGATGTTCTGCTGTTAGCGATGGATTTACACTTAAAAGCAGCAGAATGTCAAACTGTGTGTATTATCATTTTTTATCACTATTATTGGTTATCATGGATTCATTTAGAAGGCTTAATGGGTAAAAGCAGACAAAATGTGATGCAACTATATACTCATACAAATTGATATAATTTGAATATAAATAGGGATTAAGAATAATGAGTATTGTTTGATATGGTAAATATATCACTTCTGCTATTGATTAGATTGTGGCCTTGCTCAACTTCAAAATGACACCATAGAGGTGTAGTAGGCCCTACTGTACCTTTATGTGCTTCAGTGTTTATACACAAGCATATAGAACTTTTTCGTCATGTTCCATCAAATGCCATATTATCAAGGCATGTATAAAAATAAGCATATATACACAACCGTTCAAAAGTTTGGGGTCACATGGAAATGTCCTTATTTTTGAAGGAAAAGCACTGTACTTTTCAATGAAGATAACTTTAAACTAGTCCTAACTTTAAACAAATACACTCTATACATTGCTAATGTGGTAAATGACTATTCTAGCTGCAAATGTCTGGTTTTTGGTGCAATATCTACATAGGTGTATAGAGGCCCATTTCCAGCAACTATCACTCCAGTGTTGTAATGGTACAATGTGTTTGCTCATTGGCTCAGAAGGCTAATTGATGATTAGAAAACCCTTGTGCAATCATGTTCACACATCAGAAAACAGTCTAGCTCGTTACAGAAGTTTCAAAACTGACCTTCATTTGAGCAGATTGTGTTTCTGGAGCATCACATTTGTGGGGTCAGTTAAACGCTCAAAATGACCAGAAAAAGAGAACTTTCATCTGAAACTCGACAGTCTATTCTTGTTCTTAGAAATGAAGGCTATTCCATGGGAGAAATTGCTAAGAAATTGAAGATTTCCTACAACGGTGTATACTACTCCCTTCAGAGGACAGCACAAACAGGCTCTAACCAGAGTAGAAAAAGAAGTGGGAGGCCGCGTTGCACAACTAAGCAAGAAGATAAGCACATTAGAGTCTCTAGTTTTAGAAACAGACGCCTCACAGGTCCCCAACTGGCATCTTCATTAAATAATACCCGCAAAACACCAGTGTCAACATCTACAGTGAAGAGGCGGCTGCAGGATTTTGGGCTTCAGGGCAGAGTGGCAAAGAAAAAGCCATATCTGAAACTGGCCAATAAAAGAAAAAGATTAAGATGGGCAAAAGAACACAGACATTGGACAGAGGAAGACTGGAAAAAAGTGTTGTGGACGGATGAATCCAAGTTTGAGGTGTTTGGATCACAAAGAAGAACGTTTGTGAGACGCAGAACAAATGAAAAGATGCTGTAAGAATGCCTGACGCCATCTGTTAAGCATGGTGGAGGTAATGTGATGGTCTGGGGTTGCTTTGGTGCTGGTAAGGTAGGAGATTTGTACAGGGTAAAAGGGATTCTGAATAAGGAAGGCTATCACTCAATTTTGCAACGCCATGCCATACCCAGTGGACAGCGCTTGATTGGAGCCAATTTCATCCTACAACAGGACAATGACCCTAAACACACCTCCAAATTGTGCAAGAACTATTTACAGCAGAAGCAGGCAGCTGGTATTCTATCGGTAATGGAGTGGCCAGCGCAGTCACCAGATCTGAACCCCATTGGGCTGTTGTGGGAGCAGCTTGACCGTATGGTACGTCAGAAGTGCCCATTCAACCAATCCAAATTGTGGGAGCTGCTTCTAGAAGCGTGGGGTGCAATTTCTCCAGCTTACCTCAACAGATTAATAGCTAGAATGCCAAAGGTGTGCAATGCTGTAGTGGCTGCAAAAGGTGGATTCTTTGACGAAAGCAAAGTTTGATGTAAAAACAATGTTATTATTAACAAATCATTATTTCTAACCATTTCAATGTCTTGACTCTATTTTCTATTCATTTCACATCGTATGGTGGTGAAGAAGTGTGACTTTTCATGGAAAACACAAAATTGTTTGGGTGACCCCAAACTTTTGAACGGTAGTGTATATATATATATATATATACATGAAGCACCTATGGGTCTGTTATATAAACCTGCAGGGATCTGCGCACTGGGCCAGGTACACCACTGAATGGATGGATATAATGTTGTATCTGCTGGAGGAAGATGCGCTAAGTTGTATAACACGCCAAACACATTGGCAAGCACACAGTATAAATCTATGCATGCATCTATGGCACAATATTACCTTGCTCTTTCTTTACTTTTTTATTTAGGACTAGAGATGATTGAACTGGGCCAAGGTTGGGTTCAGGTTCGTACGAACCCGAACCATTGGCATTTGACTCCCGCTGCCTTCCTGTTCCGTGGGGAAGGTGGAGACAGCCCGAGTACCACCTGGAAAACAAGAATACAGCCTAGGTAATAGACTGCATCCCGGTTTACCAGGCGGTACTCAAGCTGTCTCTACCTTCCCCATGGAACGGGAAGGCTGCGGAAGTCAAATGCCAATGGTTCGGGTACGTACGAACCTGAACCTCGGCCCCGTTCGATCATCTCTATTTAGGACATAATTGGTGACGTAATTTGGTGCAAAATATTTCCTTGGTGGTCCAGAAAGACCTAGCCAACATATTACTAAAACTTATAGGAAATAGAACTAAGGACAAATAGTCTCTCACCTTGTTGATAGTTAAGACAAAGGGTTTTTCAATCAAAAACGGATCCACGCAAAGGGGTATATCTACTGATAGTATACCTGGGGTAAATGTGCAAAAAAGGCTCAGATTGCACCTTTTTGCCAATGCACGCCCTTCTAGCCTGATGAGCAGGTAGAGGAGTGCTGCAACGCAGGCAGAAGGCATGTAAGCATGAGTAAAACATGGCAAAAATCTACACCATGAGGAGCTCTCAATCTGGGCTAGCAGGACGCATAACACCTTTCTAAAGGTTTGGCAGCCCTGGCTGAGGTCGAAATATCATCTGATATAAACGCCTTCCATATCTACTCCTCTGGTTAGCCCTCTACCCTCCCCCCCACTTCATCCCTCGCTGGAGACTAGGCAGGGCTCTGTATGGCTTTTGAAGAGGTCTCAGCCCCTTACCACCACCTTGCGGCAGCCTCAGATTCGCCAGATTTACTGATAGGCATGTGCCTCTTCGTAAATCCACCATGGGACATGAGGGAAGGGATTTATGTTACACTGACTTACTTGTACATTTGTCTTAATTAATCCCTCCCAAAGCAGCAAGTAATTGTGAAGTGTAAAGAGAATGATAAATGATTTTCC
This sequence comes from Dendropsophus ebraccatus, assembly GCF_027789765.1. Taxonomy (NCBI): domain Eukaryota; kingdom Metazoa; phylum Chordata; class Amphibia; order Anura; family Hylidae; genus Dendropsophus; species Dendropsophus ebraccatus. The sequence goes on from NC_091465.1 coordinate 47,396,293, forward strand.
ACATTTTTTAAAAAAGATAACAATGTGGTGGTGTCTGGTAAGCATTTGTATTCAGCCCCCATTTTTAGGACCACCTTTCCCTGCAATTACAGCTACAAGTCTTTTGGGGTATATCTCTACCCGCTTTGCACATCTATAGGGCTGGGTTCACACTATGTATATTTCAGTCAGTATTGTGGTCCTCATATTGCAACCAAAACCAGGAGTGGATTAAAAACACAGAAAGGATATGTTCACACAATGTTGAAATTGAGTGGATGGCCGCCATATAACAGTAAATAACGGCCATTATTTCAATATAACAGACGTTGTTTTAAAATAACAGCAAATATTTGCCATTAAATGGCGGCCATCTACTCAATTTCAACATTGTGTGAACAGATCCTTTCTGTGTTTTTAATCCACTCCTGGTTTTGGTTGCAATATGAGGACCACAATACTGACTGAAATATACGTAGTGTGAACCCAGTTAAAGTCTATTTTTTTGCCTATAGTTCTCTGAATAGTAGAATAGCTCAAGCTCTGTTAGAATGAATAGAGAGCATCTGTGAATGGAATGACTGGACCACATGCCATGGTAGCTTTGGCTGTATGTTTAGGGTCATTGTCCTGCTGGAAGGTGAATCTCTGTCCCAGTATCACATGTTTTTTTGTAGCTCTACAATATTTCCCCTAGGATTGCCCTGTATTTAGCTTTATCCAACTTCCCATCAACTCTGACCACCTTCCCTTTCTCTGAAAGCATCCACACAGCATGATACTGCCCCCATCCTGTTTCATGGTGGGGATGATGACCCGAATTTATCAACAAGAGTAAAAATGAAACTGGTGTAAACTGCTCACAGCAACCAATCACAGCTCAGCTTTAATATCTTAAAGCTGTATTACACTAAAAAAATTCTTTGCAATATTTGACACCATGTTCACACGGTTTATTGTAACGACCGTTCTGTGGCCCGTCCGGCTCACGGAGCCAGGGCCGGCGTCAGCACCCGGCCAACTAGGGTAAGTGCCGGGGCCCACAGCGCCTCTAGGGGCCCAGTCCCGTCTGTTGCTACTTTTTTTTCTCTGTCAGGGAAAAAAAAGTGTAGTAACAGAGGGGACTGGGCCCCTAGAGGTCGCATGGGACAGTAAGGGGGGGGGGGGGGCGTCCGTACATACTGGAGTCCCAGGCACTTGTCTCTTTGCACAAAACTTCCAAATGGCTGCTGCAACTATGGGGGATGAAGAACCTTTCAGCAGCTATGGTGGATTAAGGACCTTTCATGATGTCACTGGTCATGTCTTCAGACATGTGATGGAGGGCAGGTAGGCTTTGGAAACTGTTCTGTATGTACTGGTGCTTCTAGTTTTCTGTGTAGAGGCCCAGCTGTGATACTGTATATATAACAAGAACATGCTGAGATCTCTAGACCAGAGGGCTCAGCATGTCCATGTGTGTGTGTGTGTGTGTGTATGTATATATATATATATATATATATATATATATATATATATTGTATATCACTCCAGGAGCTGTATACAAGAGAACTAAAAGCACCAGCATGTCCATATTGTGTGTATATCTACTATATATCACTGTAGGAGCTGTATACAAGAGAACTAAAAGCCCCATCATGTCCATGTTAAATACACATAGCAGGAGCTGTATACAGGAGAACTAGAGGCTCTAGTTCTCCTGTATACAGCTCCTGCAGTAATATATATACACACACACACACACACACAACATGGACATGCTGAGACCTCTAGTTCTCCTGTATACCGCTCCTGTCTGTGATATATACAACATGGACATGCTGGTGCTTCTAGTTCTCTCCTGTATATAGCTTTTGCAATGTGACACCCACAGAAATCAGGAGATACCGGAGGAGAAAGATATGCAGCAGCCGCATGTTTCTTCTGCTGCAAATCTTTCCTCGCCTGTATCTCCATGATTTGCTCCTCAAAGGGGCCCGCTAAGGTTCTGTCGCCCAAGGGCCCACAAAAACCTGGAGCCGGCCCTGCACGGAGCAGTCGGTCTCTGCAAAGATCTGCAGTACCGGCGGGATGATCTTTATGGCCGTGGAGTTCTGATGAATCAGAACTCCCCATAGCACACTATGAAGCAAGCGGCCACAGCTGCTCGCTTCATAGTGTGCACTGAAATGGTTTTCTTCACCTGCTATTCAATGAATAGCGGCCGCAGAAAACTGACATGTGTATGACTATGTGTATACGCTCCAGGTGGGATCCCGTAGAAGAACATGCAGCTTGTATTTTCGTACAAAGTACGTCCGTTGTTGCCAATTGAAACAACGGCTGTACTTTTACGCTGTGTCCACATAGCCTAATAGTACGTAAAAAGTTAAATAAATATGCAATTGGATGGTCTTACAGCCTTTGCACCATTTTTGATATTTTTTTATGTGTCTCATCCCATGTCAGCACAAAAATGCTGCTAGACTGAGACTTCTCTGTCTTGTTTACTCCTCTTCCCCCCTCCTTTACAAGACGAGGTCAGGTGCTGAGCTCCTGTTCCTGCAGTAGCTCCAAGTAGTGTGTCAGGAGTGAGCTCCAGTTTTTGCAGTGGTTCCATGTAGCCTGTCAGGAGTGACAGGGAGTCACAAGGGACAGGATATGAATACAGGGAGGGAGGGGAAAGGGGGAGGGACCTGAACACAGGGAGGAAACAGCTACAGGTGAAAGAGAGAGACAGAGAGCTGTGAACACATGGAGGGGGGAAACAGCTATGGGTGAAGGAGGGATGTTAACGCATGGAGGAAATGTGAAATGGGAGAGGGACAGAAAATATGACAGGATGGATGAGGGGGGGGGGGGGATAGGAGGTGTGGTGCATGCTGGGAGTTGGAGTCTCATGGCCAGCACCATATTGAAAAGCATGACATAATTTTAAAAAACTTTGATATGGGGAACAGGAGCATGCAGAAATGCAGGAATGGTGTAAAAACACTCAGGAGGACACAGTAAGTACATCAGGGCTGCTTTTGTAATTGTTTTTTTTAACTGAATTGGGTGGAATACCCCTTTACTGAGCTCTGGTGAAATGAAAGCTGAGCTGTGATTGGTTGTTATGGGCCATTTAAACCAGTTTATATTTTACACCATTTGATAAATCTGGGGCGATGTGTTTGGGTGCAATGTTAGTTTTCCACCATCCATGGCATTTTACATTTTGGCCATAAACTTTATCTTCGGTCTCATTTAAACTTTCTCCTACATTTCTTGTGGTAAACTGCAAATGAGATTTCTTAGGGTCTGCTTTCTTCGCTTTCTTCTCGCCACTCTTCCATATAGGACCAATTTGGTGAGTAGAAAACAGAAAAAGAAAAAGTTGTAGTGTGGGCAAAGTCTCCCACTTAAGCCTGTAATGTATTACATAATGTATCCAGGAAGTGAAGAAAAATGGCCTCTATGCCAATTCACATTTGTCTCCTGCTCCTTCTGCTCTCCCACCTTAGGAGACAAATATTCCATACCTCTGTCTCAAATTGTGTGTGTTTGCTGAGTGCAGGCTGATGATGCAGAGAGGGGGCAGGGTTCTGTCCCCTACATTGCAACAGATTTGGGCATGGAATGGGCAGTGTGTAGGACTGTGATGAACAGCCGAAGGAAAAGCATTGCATTCTGGAACCAGTACTGCATTCTGGGAACTGCTCAACCAGGAAGTACAGACACACAATACAGAACAAACCCCCCCCCCCCTTTTTTTTTTGCTTCGCCTGTCACACGCCAATGTCTGAGTACAGGTAAAACGTAAAAAGTGCTTGGAACTGTCTAAGATATAGAGCAGAAGGTGAGGGGACAGCAGAAGAGGTATTAAATGTAGGGCAACACTCAATTTGTCCAGACATCGGGAGTTGAATGCTGAGCAAACGGGTTCAGCCACATGCCGGAACCTGGAGACTTTTCATATTTTCTCATCCCTATTTGTTATATGTTCAGGGCATGGGAAATAAATTTAATAGCCTAGCCTAGCTCTGCTTTACACTTCTCTACTTTTACCTTTCTCCCTGATCTGTCTGGTGTATTCCTTGGTTTTCATGATGCTGTTTGATTGCTAATGTTCTAACAAACCTCTACACACCAATGCCAATGCTCCTGTGTTCTCTGGAGTTCTTTGTTAATTCTCCTGCAGGTGCAACATTTTGCTCACCCATATGACCACTGCAAAGTAAGTAAAGTTTTTAAGATTTCTGGAGAGTGACCACCAGGTCGACAAGGAAGGGATTAGGTAATCCCTTTAAATGTTGAGAAGGTGGAAGGTACTGAGGCCACACAGAGCTCTATAGCTGCTGCTTAGGATTCCACAGCTATGAGTAAGAATGTTATCTGGAATATTCCAGCGAAAAGTTACCTGTGTCGACATGTCATTTTAAGCAATCTCTACTTAGATTTAATCAAAGTAAAATTATGTATAGTGAGTTATTTTATTTTGACAGTGGTGCTCAACTGGGTTACACTCTCTATGACAGTGTAATATCTCACCTGTTCAGGTAGACCCTCTTCTCAGTGTATTGCCCATTGCCGTGGATGGGATCATCATAAGGTTCATTGATAATCACTTCTACTCCTTCTCCATCAGAACTTTGCTCATGGCTGTGCTTGCTGATCATATACAGCTGTCCAATCCTGTACTACAAAGAGAAGAAGAAAAGTGACAATATAAGCTAAGTATGGTACAATAAAGCCTTGTATGTTTAAGCAATGCTCTTTGTAACATAAGAGCTTATTTGACATGCATCGGTGTAAAAGCTTCCATTTTTTTCCCCGTATTTAAAATTACATACTTGAGTCAAAATCAGTGCAGAACAACATGTTTTAACAGGTGGGAATCTGGGGCATGCTAACTTGTTAGACACTGCATTGCTCATAGGCAGAGAATCACAGGCATAGGAAAGCGTGGGAAGTACTGACATCGCTCTCCTGTCCAGACAAGCAGCATTAGTTCCCACTGACTTCAGCAGCGCTAGAAAAGTCAAGTCTCTTGGAGAAACAATGGAGTGAGAGAGAACTAGTTACAGGGTTTCCCTACCATATAATTATGTTTTTTTTCTCATGAATATACAGCAATGATCTAAATCTACCAAGCTGCGGGATAACACAACCTCCTCGCCCACTGCTGCTCTTTTGCTTTTATTTCTTTTTTATCTTTTCTTTCTTTCTTTCTTTTTTTTTTTTTTTTTTTTTTTACAAAAAAAGTTCATTTATTGTAATGATAATAACCTTAGCCATTATGGAGAAGGTGTGAAGCACAGGATGGGTATTAAAGTTCTACTATCATTAAAATGCCAATATACTTCTACATGAATAAATTATTAATAGTCACGTACTGTATAAGTAAAAATTTAGAACTTTATAAATTTTGCTTCACTGTAACTTTAAAGGAGAAGTCCGACTATCGCCGGCAGGGGGAGGGGGAAAATTGATTTCAAGTAGGCACTTACCTCTCCCCGTGCCCGCGGGACCCCAGCCAGACATAAAAATGCCTGTCCCGGCTGCTAAACTGGTCGCTCAGCCAATCAGTGACTGGAGTGGCATCCCGCCCCAGCCTCTGACTGGCTGAAAAGCCAGTCCATCAGCCGGGTCATGATGTGGACACCCTGGAGATCCCTGAGCCCAGTGGGGGTCCCGCGGCCGCACCCACCACTCACCACGGGCATGAGGAGTAGTAAGTGCCTACTTGCAATCAATTCCCCCCCCTACCCCTGCCGGCTGCAGGATTTTAGCAATCACCAGACTTTAATATAAACTTTATGTCTACAAATTGTAACCCATAAGTGCATAAAAGAAGACATTAAAGAAACCATCCAATGGCAGCCGCTAAGGTTGTCCCAGTGATCCATACCTCCTTGTCTGTATTACATTGTATGAGTTTTGACTTTGAAGGTAAGCACATTATGGGTTAAAGCTGGAATTTTCTGTGGCATGGATAATGACTCATTTCTATTGTGTCACCTATTTATGTCATATGCCTCACATAGTGTGTTAGTTTCTCCTGAATAATTTGCTTTGATTATAGCAATTTTCTGATTGAGAACATTGTAGCTACTTAGTAATAATTCATCCATACAACTGTATGACATCTCTGGCTTTGTCTTTCTAACCCAAGTTCTTCTATGTCTGTGACATTGGTCTCCAGCAGACCTTGAAGCACTTATCGGAAACCTCTTTTGTTTTGCTACAGAGAATCTGTACACATTCCCACATACAGGAAGGAAACTATGTCTATGTGCATTATTTCTGCATGATGTGTCAGATATCAACTATCATTTATTTACCCTGCATAAAAAACTTAAAAAAAAAAAAAAACAATAATGTCCCCCCATATAGTAATAATGCCCCCTGTGCTTCCAAAAAGCAACAATTCTCCCCTGTGCCTTCATACGGTCCCTCCATACAGTGGAAAGCTCAGGAGGTAACCCTACTCTACTCCCCCTAAAAATTTTGGGTTTATTATGCAAAAGACCGCTGTTCAGTTCCACATAGAGTAAGGTCAACTTTCCCCATAGGAATGCATGGGGAAACCAGATCCTTAGGAATGAATGGGAAATGTACACCATACTTCGAGCGATTGCGGAGTGAACTCCTTTGGTCCTAGGGGCCCCAAACTTCTAGAGGACAAAGAAGAGATCTTCAAATTCAATCTTCCAATCCTCCAATCATGCATTTTTAGGTTATATGTTCGTGGACGTAGAGTTGGGGGGGGGGGGTCCAAAGATTGTGCCAGGCCAGCAGCAATGGGGTAAGGAGGCAGAGCAGAGCATTGTGTCATGCCATGCTGTTTGATAGCACCAAGTATCCAGTGGTGCAGTTGTGTGCTGGTTGTGTCCCATGGAGGCAGGCCACCTGTTTTGCGATGGGCCCCACAGGTCCCATAGCAGCATCGGGGTCTGCCTGCATGGTAGATACACCACTGTTAGTAAGTCATTGGGTAAATGAAGCCAGAGTACAAAATGAGGGAGTGGTGTGTAGCAGAAGATGCTAGACAAAACAATTTACAGCCACTTTATAAAACATGCCATCCCTCAGAAACCTCAGTCTTCCAACTGAAGTGAGGTTGCACTGAATGGAAGGTTGATAAGATTGTAGATAACCCATGACTCCTGTAGGTAACCATTGATCAATTATACATAGGCATAAAGCTCCATACTTCTACAAGTACACAGATTCACAGGTGCATGGGATTTTGGGGCCATTTTAAAGATATATATGTTGAATTTCATATTTAAACGTCTCCAGTTAACATTTTAAAATCTTGCTAATTAAACGAGGAGTCTGCCGAAAATTTTTATTAAAGCATTGTATTGCCCCCTCCCCCCAAGCTATACAAATTACCAATATACACTTATTACGGGAAATGCTTATAAAGTGCTTTTTCCCTGCACTTACTACTGCATCAAGGCTTCACTTCCTGGATAAAATGGTGATGTCACGACCCGACTCCCAGAGCTGTGCGGGCTGTGGCTGCTGGAGAGGATGATGGCAGAGGGACATTGATGGACACAGGGCACTGGAGGGATACTGAGCATCCCCCTGCCATCATCCTCTCCAGCAGCTACAGCCCGCACAGCTCTGAGAGTCGGGTCGTGACATCACCACTTTATCCAGGAAGTGAAGCCTTGATGCAGTAGTAAGTGTGGAGAAAAAAGCACTTTATAAGCATTGCCCGTAATAAGTGTATTTTGGTGATTTGTATAATTTTTGAGGGACAATACAATACTTAAATTAAAAAAATTGCCAGACTTCTCCTTTAAGATAGTACAGCCTGTAACATATACCATCTGAATGTACATAACATGGGTTAGGAAAAAAAAACTAAGACAAGGGATTTTGGAATGTAGCCAAGTAGTTTCAGCAAGACGATATGGTGAAGAGGGTGTCAAGAGTTGATGATGTGTTAAAAAAGCCAGTCTGCTATGTGCAATCACTGTGTAAAAGGGAACTGAAAAGGAAAACACATCTATAAGTCCATTGTTGTTTATGCTTCTAAAAATGCCTTAATTTGGGCAATGAAACAGCTCGTATTTACAAGAGGAAGTACCCAGAATATCCCTAATGAAAAGAAGAAAACGGAATGTTTGTTATGTAATGCTAAGTGGCACATCTCTGGCAACAATCATTGGAAAGGCTTCCCAGAAATATAAATGATTTATCAACAAGTCCCATAGTAATAAAGAACACATTTCTGAACAGGTTATTCTTTTTATTAGGAATTTTAAAGTAGATAGCCTCTAAATGAATTCCTTATGAACTCATAACTAGTATTTTTTTAAGCTTCTTGTAACCCTTAATCAATGACAATCCAGTCAAATTGGATCTTTAGCTCAGACAAATGATGTCAGAGGAACTAGGGGGTCAGGTGTGATGGAATTTCATTGCCCAAGCCCTTTGCTCTCAGAGAGCTAAGCCACCACCAGAGCAGTCTGGCTGCAGCTTGCTTCTCCTCATAGAGAACACAGGAACATTTAGCCATGTATATATGTGGAAGATGGAAGAGATGAATGTCAGCCAACCCCTTATGTAGTGCAGTATATAAGTGACCCAATGTTTACTTAAATGCTGCAACACTAAGAAAGGGTTAAGAAGCAGAATACAGAGATCTCTTCTTCACTGCACTGACAACCCCTAACTTCGGTTCTCCAGCTGGCAATCAAATTGGAAAAAGAAATGTGCAGAGCTCGATGTCAGGGGTTATCAGTGCACCAGCAGTAAAGCATATATATATATATATATATATATATATATATATATATCTATATCATAAAAATCAAAGTCTGTCTGTCTGTCTGTCCTCTATAGACTTCCAAACGCCTGAACCGTTTGACCCCAAATTTGGCACACAGATACATTGGGTGCCCGGGAAGGTTATTGCGAAGGTCCCGTCCCCGCCAGATGTACAGGAGGGGAGGGGGAGGGGAAAGAGAGGCGCCCCATAGAGATGAATGGGAAAATCTCCTCACTGCAAACACAGGTGATATAATTAGCTGCAGCAGACACGGCAGTTGGAGCCTTAGGCTAGGTTCACACTGCGTTTTCAGCATCCGTTTAACGGATCCGTTTTTTTTAACGTCCAGAAAAATAGGGTCAGCAACGTTTTTTGGTCCGTTTTGGTCCGCCAAAAAAAACGGATCCGTTTTTTTTAATAATGGAAGTCAATGGAAAAACGGATGCACACAAATGAATCCGTTTTTTGCAATCCGTTTTTCATGCGTTTTTTGAAAAAAAACGGATGCGTTAAACGGATGCTGAAAACGCAGTGTGAACCTAGCCTTAGCAACCATTAGGATTACTGCTTTCATTTTCACAGGGAGCAATGGTTGCTAGGGAAGCTGCCTCACAACATCCACAATAATAACTGGTAGACCCCCTACTCCATCTATACAGTACATGTATATACAGGGCCCCCTACTCCATCTATACAGTACATGTATATACAGGGCCCCCTACTCCATCTATACAGGACATGTATATACAGGACCCCCTACTCCATCTATACAGTACATGTATATACAGGGCCCCCTACTCCATCTATACAGTACATGTATATACAGGGCCCCCTACTCCATCTATACAGGACATGTATATACAGGACCCCCTACTCCATCTATACAGTACATGTATATACAGGGCCCCCTACTCCATCTATACAGTACATGTATACAGAACCCCCTACTCCATCTATACAGTACATGTATATACAGGGCCCCCTACTCCATCTATACAGTACATGTATATACAGGACCCCCTACTCCATCCATACAGTACATGTATATACAGGACCCCCTACTCCATCTATACAGTACATGTATATACAGGACCCCCTACTCCATCTATACAGTACATGTATATACAGGACCCCCTACTCCATCTATACAGTACATGTATATACAGGGCCCCCTACTCCATGTATACAGTACATGTATATACAGGGCCCCCTACTCCATGTATACAGTACATGTATATACAGGGCCCCCTACTCCATCTATACAGTACATGTATATACAGGGCCCCCTACTCCATCTATACAGTACATGTATATACAGGACCCCCTACTCCATCTATACAGTACATGTTTATACAGGACCCCCTACTCCATCCATACAGTACATGTATATACAGGACCCCCTACTCCATCTATACAGTACATGTATATACAGGACCCCCTACTCCATCTATACAGTACATGTATATACAGGACCCCCTACTCCATGTATACAGTACATGTATATACAGGGCCCCCTACTCCATCTATACAGTACATGTATATACAGGGCCCCCTACTCCATCTATACAGTATATGTATATACAGGACCCCCTACTCCATCTATACAGTACATGTATATACAGGACCCCCTACTCCATCCATACAGTACATGTATATACAGGACCCCCTACTCCATCTATACAGTACATGTATATACAGGACCCCCTACTCCATCTATACAGTACATGTATATACAGGACCCCCTACTCCATCTATACAGTACATGTATATACAGGACCCCCTACTCCATCTATACAGTACATGTATATACAGGACCCCCTACTCCATCTATACAGTACATGTATATACAGGACCCCCTACTCCATCTATACAGTACATGTATATACAGGACCCCCTACTCCATCTATACAGTACATATATATACAGAACCCCCTACTCCATCTATACTGTACATGTATACAGGACCCCCTACTCCATCTATACAGTACATGTATATACAGGACCTCCTACTCCATCAATACTGTACATGTATACAGGACCCCCTACTCCATCTATACAGTACATGTATATACAGGGCACTACAGGACAGGTATACCAAACTGTGACTGGGTAACACCGCCACACCAGACCTGACCAATACCGCCACACTGTGACTGGATAACACTGCCATACCAGACCTGACCAATACCGCCACACTGTGACTGGATAACACTGCCATACCAGACCTTACCAATACAACCATACTGTGACTGGATAACACTGCCATACCAGACCTGACCAATACCGCCATACTGTGCTGGATAACACTGTCATAACACACCTGACCAATATTGCCACACTGTGACTGGGTAACACCTCCATACCAGACCTGACCAATACCGCCATACTGTGACTGGATAACACTGCCATACCAGACCTGACCAATACCGCCACACTGTGACTGGAGAACACTGCCATACCAGACCTGACCAATACCGCCACACTGTGACTGGATAACACTGCCATACCAGACCTGACCAATACCGCCATACTGTGCTGGATAACACTGTCATACCACACCTGACCAATACCGCCATACTGTGACTGGGTAACACTGCCACACCAGACCTGACCAATACCGCCATACTGTGCTGGATAACACTGTCATACCACACCTGACCAATACTGCCATACTGTCACTGGATAACACTATCATACCACACCTGACCAATACCGCCAAACTGTGACTGGATAACACTGCCATACCACACCTGACCAATACCGCCATACTGTGACTGGATAACACCACTATACCAGACCTGACCAATACCGCCATACTGTGACTGGAGAACACCGCCACACCAGACCTGACCAATACCGCCGTACTGTGACTGGATAACACCGCCATACCAGACATGACCAATACCGACACACTTTACTGAATAACACTGCCATACCAGACCTGACCAATACCGCCATACTGTGACTGGATAACACCGCCATATCAGACCTGACCAATACCGCCATACTGTCACTGGATAACACTGTCATACCACACCTGACCAATACCGCCATACTGTGACTGGAGAACACCGCCACACCAGACCTGACCAATACCGCCGTACTGTGACTGGATAACACCGCCATACCAGACATGACCAATACCGACACACTTTACTGAATAACACTGCCATACCAGACCTGACCAATACCGCCATACTGTGACTGGATAACACAGCCACACCAGACCTGACCAATACCGCCATACTGTGACTGGATAACACTGCCATACCAGTCATGACCAATACCGACACACTGTGACTGGAAAACACTGCTATACCAGACCAATACCGCCATACCCCCCTCGAAAAGACACCAGATTTTCTGGCAAGTCTGAACAGGAGGGTACTGCCCCTCTGCAAGGTGCTGCCCTACACACCAGACCATGGGTGCCTAATGGTAAATACGACCCTGCAGGTATACAGGACACTGACACTTTATACCCGGGCAGCGCCGGGTACATTTTCTAGTATATATATATATATATATATATATATATATATATATATATATATATATATATATACACTGTGCTTTGTGTTGTACGTAGGGGAGGGGGGGGCCTTAAAAATAGTTGCTATGGGTCCCTGTGAATCTTAGCTAAGCCCCCTATTAGAGGTATACATAGATCTTTTCCAATCTTAACAATGCCCCTGCCTCTTGCCTCTTCTTGCTTAAACAGCCAGGCCACAGCCAGACTCAAACAATGCATGCAGTCCAGCTGCACTGAGGCACAAAAGGGGACATATGGAAGCAATACATTATTAGATTATTTTTATACAACAGAAATTCTACCAATTCCTTTAAAGTCATTTACTCCTAAATACTGTAGACTACTACATGGAGTATGCCGTCCAGTTTTGGAACCCGATTCATAAAAAGGATGTTCTAGAGCTGGAGAGGGTACAAAGACGGGCAACTAAACTAATAAGGGGAATGGAGCATCTTAGTTATGAGGAGAGATTAAAAGAATTACATTTGTTTAGTCTGGAGAAGAGACGTTTAAGGGGAGATATGATTAACTTATTTAAATATATAAATGGCCCCTACAAGAAATATGGGGAAAAGATGTTCCAGGTAAAACCCCCTCAAAAGACAAGAGGGCATTGCCTCCGCCTGGAGAAAAAAAGGTTCAATCTCTGGAGGCGACAAGCCTTCTTTACAATGAGAACTGTGAATCTGTGGAACAGTCTACCACAGGATCTGGTCACAGCAAAAACAGTAGAGGGCTTCAAAACAGGGCTAGACAAGTTATTAGACCAAAATAATATAGATGCATATGTATAGAACCTATCACCCCTCCCCCTTCCCTGTATCCATCCCCTCCTTGGTTGAACTTGATGGACATGTCTTTTTTCAACCGTATTAACTATGTAACTATGTAACTATGTATACTACTATAGATCACAGCACATTCTTCATGCTACAATAAACAAACTAAGTTCTGCAACACATTGTATCCATCACCATGTTACTGCTGCAACCTCTCCAGCAACCACAGCCCGCACAGCTCTGGGAGTCGGGTCGTGACATCACCATGTTATCCAGGAAGTGAAGCCTTGATGCAGTAGTAAGTGCAGGAAAAAAACACTTTATAAGCATTTCCTGTAATAAGTGTATATTGGGGATTTGTATAACTTTTGGGGAGCAATAGAATACTTTAATAAACATTTTCGCTGGACTTGTTGGAACATGCAACCTAACCCAATGAGTTACACTTCCTCAGGAATATAGCTAGAAGCTAGTATCTGACTATGCATCATGTTTGCAGCAGGTCATAACAGGGAAAATGTGCTTTACTGAGTGCTAAAGGTGCTTGTCATGGAATGGTTGCATAATTCTAAGACTGTTGTAGTCATCTAAACCACTGGTTATATTAGCACAATTATTCTTGTTTGACTGTTTTTTCAAAGAGCTTAAAGTTTTAGTATTTTTTTTTGCATATAAAAGTAATTGACATTGGGGGTTAAATTATTTTCATAGAATTAAAGCAAGAAAAGCCTGCATCTCTGTACTAAAGAGATATAGCAAACACAGGAGCCAGAAGCAACAAACTCTGCAAGCTAAGTACTTCTATATTGTATTGTGAGCGAGTTTTGGAGCGTGCGAGTTTTTGATCTGAAGTGTGTTTTTGTCTCAAGTGTGGGACTTTAATATTCTGGGACTTTAGATTCGGGGAGTTTTAGAGGAAAACAAATTGTTTATTTGCTTTTGAACACATTGTTTGCTTTTGGTGCTTGTTTGTTTTTTCTTTCTTTATACATAATATCCCCATATAAATGAGCGCCATGTTTGACAATGCGGCCCAATGTACATCTTGTGCGATGTATGCAATCCTTGATCAACCGATCGAGGGTGCATACCATTGTGGGAGATGTGTGCATGTTGCTGGTTTGGAAGCCCAGATCCTGGATCTAAATGAGCAGCTGCAACGATTGAGATGCATTGGCAAACTGGAAAGGGGTCTGCTTCTCACTGAGCAAGCACTCCAAGGGGTAGATGGGGGAGAGTGTGATAGCATGGAGGTACAGGAGGAAGAGGCAGCTAGTTGGGTCACAGTTAGAAAAAGGGGTAGAGGGAAGAGTGTGAGGGAGGCCAGTCCTGATCTGGCACACCCCAACAAGTTTGCCAAATTGGCGGATGAGGGGGATGTTGATTCAGGGGTGGCATTGCTGCAGCAGGACACTGCCTCTGAAAGCCAGGGGGGTGTCTGCTCCAGTAAGGTGGGAAACAGGAGTTCAGGGCAGGCCAGGCAGGTACTGGTAGTGGGGGACTCAATTATTAGGGGGACAGACAGGGCAATCTGTCACAAAGACCGGGATCGTCGAACAGTGTGTTGCCTTCCTGGCGCTCGAGTTCGTCACATCGCGGATCGGGCTGACAGATTACTGGGAGGGGCTGGCGATGACCCAGCAGTCATGGTGCACATTGGCACCAATGATAAAGTTAGAGGTAGGTGGCGGGTCCTTAAAAATGATTTCAGGGACTTAGGCAGGAAGCTTAAAACTAGGACCTCCAAGGTGATTTTTTCCGAAATATTACCTGTACCACGAGCCACACCTGAGAGACAGCGGGAGATTAGGGAGGTAAATAAGTGGCTCAAGAGCTGGTGTAGGATAGAGGGGTTTGGGTTCATGGAGAACTGGGCCGACTTCTCGGTCGGTTACAGGCTCTACGGTAGGGACGGGCTGCATCTCAATGGGGAGGGTGCAGCCGTGCTGGGGGAGAAGATGGCTAAGAGGTTGGAGGAGTGTTTAAACTAGGGACCGGGGGGAGGGCAACTACAATATAGTAAGTGAAGACAGAGTAGATGGAGAGCTGGGCCTAGATTATGGAACTGGGGGTGGAGCGGCGGGAGGGGTTAGAATAGTCACTAGTGATAAAAGGAAAGGGAATATGGACAAATATATTAAATGTATGTATACTAATGCTCGAAGCCTCACTAATAAAGCTGAGGAATTAGAACTCATAATGGTTGAAGAGAAATATGATATAGTGGGGATAAGCGAGACATGGCTGGACGAGACCTATGACTGGGCCGTTAATATCCAGGGTTATAGTCTATTCAGAAATGACCGTAAAAATAAGAAAGGGGGAGGGGTCTGTCTATATGTTAAATCATGCCTTAAGCCTATTCTGTGGGAGGATATATGTGATGATAATGTGGAGTCTCTTTGGGTAGAAATAAGGGGAGGGACAAAGAATAATAAAATTCTTATAGGAGTGAGTTATAAACCTCCAAGTATAGTGGAAGAATCAGAAAATCTTCTTATAAGACAAATAGATGCGGCAGCGAAGCAGGGGGAAGTCATTATTATGGGGGACTTTAACTACCCAAATATCAACTGGAAAGCAGAAACCTGCAGCTCCAGGAAGGGAAGCGTGTTTTTGGAAATAGTAAAAGATAATTACCTTTCCCAACTAGTAGAGGAACCAACAAGAGGGGGGGCCCTTCTGGACCTGATCTTAACCAATAGGCCCGACAGAATATCAAAAATAGAGGTGGGGGGTCACCTAGGTAATAGTGACCATAACATAGTAAGTTTTCAATTATCCTTCAATAAAATGATTAGCAGAGGGGCTACAAAAACATTAAATTTCAGGAAGGCTAATTTCCAAAAACTAAGAGAGGACCTTGGGAACATAGACTGGGACAATGCCTTCAGAAATAAAAGTACACAAGAGAAATGGGACATATTTAAGAGCATCCTGGGTAAATCGTGTGAACGACACATACCATATGGGAATAAACGTAGTAGAAATAAGAGAAATCCAATGTGGTTAACTACAGCTGTAAGGGGTGCAATAAATGATAAGAAACAAGCATTCAGACTACTAAAACAAGAAGGTAGTGGGGAAGCATTGAGCACTATAGACAGAAGAATAGAATGTGTAAAACGCAAATAAAAGAAGCAAAAATAGCAACAGAAAGAAGGATAGCCACAGAAAGTAAAACAAATCCCAAAATGTTCTTCACCTATATAAATAACAAAAGACTTAAAACCGAAAATGTTGGTCCCCTCAAAAATAATCTGGGTGTAATGGTGGAGGGGGAAGAGGAAAAGGCCAATCTACTAAATACATTCTTCTCTACTGTATTCACAGAGGAGAATCCCATAACAGACGACATGACTAGGGATAATGTTAATCCTCCCATAAATCTCACCTGCCTAACACAACAAGAAGTGGGGAAACGCCTTAAAAACATTAAAATCCATAAGTCACCGGGCCCAGAAGGTATCCATCCTAGGGTTTTGCAAGAATTAAATACTGTGTTGGACAGACCGTTATACCTATTATTTAAAGATTCTATTACGACAGGGATTCTTCCACAGGACTGGCGCATAGCTAATGTGGTACCAATATTCAAGAAGGGGTCAAGGAGTGATCCTGGAAACTACAGGCCTGTAAGTCTAACATCTATAGTAGGTAAAGTATTTGAGGGGATTGTAAGAGATGCTATACTGGAGTATCTTAATGAAAATAATCTTATGACGCAGCACCAGCATGGATTTATGAGGGATCGGTCCTGTCAGACTAATCTGATCGGCTTCTATGAAGAGGTAAGTTATAGACTGGACCTGGGGGAGGCTGTGGATGTTGTGTATCTGGACTTTTCAAAGGCATTTGATACTGTGCCGCATGAAAGGTTGGTCTACAAAATGAGGATACTGGGACTCGGGGAAAACGTATGCAAATGGGTAAGTAACTGGTTGTGTGATAGAAAACAGAGGGTGGTCATTGATGGAACATATTCAGATTGGGTTTTAGTTACTAGTGGGGTACCACAGGGGTCAGTGTTGGGTCCACTTCTTTTTAATATTTTTATTAATGATCTTGTAGAGGGGCTACAGAGTAGAATCTCCATTTTTGCAGATGATACTAAACTGGGTAAAGTAATCAGTACAGAGGAGGATAATATCATATTACAGAGGGATTTGGAGAAGCTAGAGGCTTGGGCGGAGAAATGGCAAATGAAGTTTAATGTGGATAAATGTAAGGTTATGCATTTGGGCCATAGAAATAATAAGTACAGTTATGTGCTAAATAATAAAACACTGGGTAAAACTACTTCCGAAAAGGACCTGGGGGTATTGGTGGACAGTAAACTCAACTTTAGTGATCAGTGCCAGGCAGCAGCTGCCAAGGCTAATAAAATAATGGGGTGCATCAAAAGAGGTATAGATGCTAAAGATGAGAACATAGTTTTGCCTCTTTATAAATCACTGGTCAGACCACACATGGAATACTGTGTACAGTTTTGGGCACCGGTATATAAGAAGGACACAGCTGAACTAGAGCGGGTGCAGAGGAGGGCAACAAAGGTCATTAAGGGAATGGGTGGGTTACAGTACCAGGACAGGTTATCACGCTTGGGGTTATTTACGCTAGAAAAAAGACGTCTTAGGGGCGATCTGATCACAATGTACAAATATATGAATGGACAGTACAGAGATCTTTGTAGTGGTCTTTTTACTCCTAGGTCTGTAACAATGACAAGGGGGCATCCTCTACGTCTAGAGGAAAGAAGATTTCATCATCAGCATCGACGCGGGTTCTTTACTGTACGAGCGGTAAGACTGTGGAACTCTCTGCCACATGATGTTGTCATGGCTGATTCATTAAATAAGTTCAAGGGAGGCCTGGATGATTTTCTTGAAAAATATAATATTACAAGTTATGGGCATTAGATTTCTGGTGATACGTTGATCCGGGGATTGTTCTGGTTGCCATTGCAGTCGGGGGAGGGGGGGGGAGTTTCTCCCTGTGGTGGGGCGTTTGTCTTCTGCCCCATAGGGGTTTTTCGCCTTCCTGGATCAACTCAGTAGGATTTTCCTAGGTTGAACCTGATGGACTCTTGTCTTCTTTCAACCCTATTTACTATGTTACTATGTATTATTCTTTGTATGGTGCCAAGTTACAGCTCGATATTGTTTTGCTTCTAGGGGCAAATACTGTATATCCGATACGAAGCACCAGATGACCAACATGACATATTTTTTTTCTTGGAACTGTTATAAATCCAGTTCAATAACCGCTATATAAAATTAGAAGGATACAGAGCCAAATCAGAGCCCCATACCCTTTTGTGGCTGCTATACTATGGCTTCATCTTGCCTATTGGTTGTAATGTGATTGTATGTATAATCTCTAGTTTTTATGTGATTATAGGGGCACCCCCGGAGGAAAACAAATTTGTTTTCAAATCAACTAGCACCAGAAAGTTATACAGATTTGTAAATTACTTCTGTTTAAAGAACACAAGTCTTCTAGTACTTATTAGCTGTTGTATGTCCTGCAGGAAGTGGGGTATTCTTACCAGTAAGGAATGCTGTTCCCTGCTGCCACCTCTGTCCATGTCAGGAGTACCCCTTTAAAGAAGATAAAGTACAGTGGTGCCTTGGATTACAAGCATAATTCGTTCCGGGACTGTGTTTGTAATCTAAATCTCTTAAACCAAAGCAAATTTTCCCATAAGGAATTGTTGAAACGCAGACAATTGGTTCCACACTCCAAAAATAATATATTTTTTTAAATTCTGAATAACAAGTAAAACAAATGAAACAAACAGAAAGCTGGATATGTGATAGTATAAGTTACTGCACAGTATAGCAATCAGCATGTGGAGTATAATTTTTAGTGCATTATAATGAAAAAACAGCAGCAGTTTGTGGATACAGGATGGAACTGCAGATCCTCATAATGCAGTAGTGTAGTACAACAGGCTAGAATAGAGAAGCACAATGGGGAAGTGGGGTGTTTAGCATGGACCAATGAGGAAGTGAGAATCACGGAGCTTTGCAGGAGGACAGTGGCAGAAACTTTTCTATACAGCAGTGTGAATGGCTGAGTGTAAGTGCATGCACATTATAGCAGCGGTATGTATAGCTGAGTGTGAGTGCAAGCAGATTATAGCAGCAGTGTGTATAGGTAAGTGTGAGTAAAGGCAGATTATAGCAGGAATGGAGAGGTTGGGAAACACAAGGGCTGACAGAGACCGCAGGGCAGTCTAGAAGGGCACAGTGTAGAATCACTCTCTGTCCAAGGTGAGAGGGGTTACAGCTATAAATAGATTACTTTCACAGTCCTGTCCACTGATGCAAGCCCCAGCCTGAAGTGGATCTGCTATGATTTGGAAGGTGGGGGAGACTTCCTGGGTCAGAGTACAGTACTGTAGACCCCACTATGCAGACCATGCCCCTCCCTGACTTTCCCTTCCAACCAGTACAGGGAGCTCTTAAACCACAGCAATGCTCTTAAACCAAATCACAATTTTGAGAAACTTTGAGCTCTTGCAAAACGCTTTCAATCCAAGTTACTCGTAAACCAAGGTACCACTGTATATCATTCACTTACACTGATAGAAATAGAGATCATTGTCTTGATATCAATATTGGATGATGGAGCAGGTCTTCTTTGCACCAAGCACATGATGTGCATAGTTCTTACTATACAGATACTACACCAGTTTTGAAGCAAATACATTGTATGTGATCTACATTAAAAATAAAAAGTCTTCTAGTTATTGTTCTCAGGTTCTTTTAGCAGCCTGTTGCAGACTTTGTTTCACTGGAGAGGAAAAATACATAGCATACTGCTTACTAGCTATCTGTATTGGCTTCGATGCACCCTTTTGCTAGCCAAGCAGAATTTTTCAGAGATACGTTTTATAAAGTGTATAAAATACCAGTCATCTGGAAAGTGAATCAAATATATTTTGTTCTTCTGGGTGTGCCTCCAGGTCCAGAAATATTTTCTCTACCTTAGGGTTTTATGTGTTTATTTTGGCTCCCTCTTCATAGGAGAGTAAAAGGTCTGTTTAAATACTAAGCGTATCATTAAAGTGACAGTATTTCAAACAAGCAGTTATAAAAAAAAAAAAAAGGTCAAATGAAATATACAGTATATATAACAACAGTTCTCTTTTTATGGCTACAAATTTGGTAGATCAGTGTTTTTTAACTTTCAGATAGTACTTTGGCCTATGTTCAGTGAAGAGGAACAAGCAGTCCTATCCAGTTCTGGTAAAAGTTTCTGTCAGAATACCAAGAACTAGTGAACTTCTTTTGCCCGGGTTCTCTGAAGCTTCTCAGCTATTGCTTTGCTAGCATAAAAGGAAAACAGGATTAGCTTCTTACATACTAGAGGGCATTTAGTACATTGCAATACATTCCAAGGCTTGCGGCACTGATAGAATCGGATGAGTGAAGCAGATATACAATCTGTCAGTATTACAAACTACAGGTGTGACCCATCATGAGATAACAGGAAGGAAGATCAGTTTAAGAAACTAACACCAAGCTCAGATTGGTTGCTTTTAAACAGCTGGGGCAAATTTATGAAAATTACAGTGCTTGAAAAAGCACAATTTTGTAATCTTCTTCTTCCAGCTTTCTTCTGCAATTAATACAGCCCAAACCACTTTGCACACAGACTCCGTTCAAACTGATACCAAAGTCCCTCTTAAAGTTGCTCTTTAAGGGGTCTTAAAGGGAAAGTACATAAGATGATCTTAAACGATTGACATCAAAGTTGCTCCTAAAACCACTGTGCCAAAGTAATTTTTAAAGGGATGGTACCAAAGACGCTCCTAAAGGGACAGTACCAAAGCGTTAAAAGTTTCTCAAGGGTAAAAGTTTCTCTTAAAGGGAAGACACTGGGATGCCAGTGCCAACGTCCTTTTTTTTTTAATCGCCACCCGGCCACCATTCTATTCCTGAGCACTGGCCCGGCATGAAGCCCACCAGCCACTATTGGGATGAATCCCCACCCCTCTGTGACATGGGTCCATTGATTCTAAAGGAGTTACATTACAGAGGGTAGGGGGTTTTATCACGCAGGGGGTTTCATCACGCCCCCCCATGCTTCATCCTGGGTCGGTGCTCCGTAATAGACCACCGCCGGTCTGTTCATGTAAAAACCACAAAGCAATGTACCTAGTGGTACATTTGCTTTAAACCTTACCATAGTTAAGTGTGTCCTACTTAAGGGTGAGTTCACACTACAGAATCCAGGGGAATATCCTGCCACCGATTCCGCAGCTTACCCCCGCACGCATCTCCTCCCCGTACCATAGACTCTATTTTATGGTTGGGCAAATTCCACTGTCTGCCGAAAGAATTGACATGTTAATTGTTTGGGCCGACAGCAGAATTCGCCCGACCATAGAATGGGGTCTATGGCA
Source organism: Dendropsophus ebraccatus (assembly GCF_027789765.1). Classification (NCBI taxonomy): domain Eukaryota; kingdom Metazoa; phylum Chordata; class Amphibia; order Anura; family Hylidae; genus Dendropsophus; species Dendropsophus ebraccatus. Next base: position 47,417,745 of record NC_091465.1, read on the forward strand.
TGGGCCTAGATGCGCTCTGGCATGAGCGGAGGTGGCCAGCGGAGTCCGTGGCTGGTTTTCTGCTTGGATTCCGTAGTGTGAATGCACCCTAATAAGGAAAAATACTTTAATGAATGTATCACCAGGAGGAATTAGAGTTAGATACTGCAACATGTTCTTTTTTGTCATCTGTTAATTTTTAATAGTTATTTAATGACCTATTTACATATTATCATTAGGTGTAGGGATGAGCGAACTGAACCGTTACGAACCAGTTTCGTTACGAACTTTGGGAAAAGTTTAGTTCGGGACCAAACCGAACTTTGAGAAAGTTCGTTACGAATCTGGTAAAAATAACTACGGCAATGCAAAATTGTACTTTTGTCACAGAATAGACCAGGATACAATGGATTATTACTCCTAGAATAACTTGTATCCTGGTTTTCTGTGAATATCAAGATGTGTGACGTCACCCCTGTTAGGGTGAGACCTTAAATAAGTCTCCTCAGATATACCTGGGTGCTGCCTAATCCAAAATGTAATGTGACAGCTGTCTGTGAGTATTAACCAAGACACATGAAAGCAACTTCAGTGATTTAGCTTATCAAATTTATTAAGGCAAAATCAGTTCATAACTTTACAATTAGGTTCAAAAAATAGAAGAATCCCGTTTAGCAGCAACAACTAGTTTAAAAAAAAAAGTCCAAAAAAAGTCCCATCACTGTCCCAGAAACAAAAAAAGTCCAGAAAAAAGTCCCATCAGCTGTCCCATCGTCTGTTCCATCACTGCACAGTTGTGTAGACAAATGTTGGCGACTCATTGTGTATCTTGGTGTCCAAGACTGTGCACCCCAGTGCTAATGTCTGGTCCTTTTATTATGGGGAAGGGCAGTACATGTCTGTTACTGCCCATTGGGTCAACATTCCCCCAGAAGACCACCAGAAAGTTAGCCCATTCTTGCCACTGTCACTTTCCTGGTGCTTTAGGGGGCCAGTTCTACACAAGTTCTGCCTCCACCAGCTTGCAACCATCCACCACCTTGACTGCAGTCCAACCTGCCCCGGTGTCTTACCAACGATGTCAGGCCCGGCACTCTCAGGCTGTCCTCCATTTTGTGAGCCTGGGTGAACGAAGCCACAGTGGGCAGGAGCTCCTACGGACCATCAGGGAGGAGAAGGAGGTATATGAATGGCTGACCCAAGGTCAACTAACGGTGGGAAGTGTTGTAGCCCACAAAGGGAGGAACATAGTCTCTGCAGTGCAGCAGGGAGGGCTGTGTCATGTGATAAACCTCATAGTGCACAGGTTTCTTCAAGGACATCATCCCACTCGTCCGTATTCTGGAAAGTGCGGTAACCAACATCATCAGCGAGGAATCCCAGGCCACCACTCCAAGGCTGACCATCCTCCTCCATGAATAGTCTGTTCGCAATCATACTGGCCTGGGTGCAATAAGATACTGCCTCCTTCTCCTCAAATAGTCTGTTCCCAATCATACTGGCCTGGGTGCAATCAATTGGTGCCGCCTCCTCTTTTCAACCATATTGGGCTGTTTGCAATCAAGTGCTACTGCCTCCTCCTCCCCCTCCTCCACACTGGGTCCAATACAGTACTATTACTGCTGCTGGTTCCACTGTCAAAGGTCTGTTTTCCACCCTACTGGGTCCAAGGAACTTTGTGTCCTATGTCCCGTGTAATCACTAACACTAATCACTAATAATAATCACTAATAACTAACACTTTTTTTTTAAATTTATTTTTATTAGATTTTATAACAGTTTTTACAACAGTAAGGCCTATATTTGGCCTACAAAAACAATAAAACAATGAACATAAATAATAGATGGAAACAAAAGGAAAAAACAGCAAGTGAGAAAGAGAAAATTATGCATATCAGCCATAACATAATAAACATAACAGTTCTTCAGGAAAAAGATTCTTTGAGCGCTTATTGGGGTTAGGGTTATTTTATATAGGGAGATAGGGTCCAGCTCTTCCAACGTTTTGCAGCTTTTACATTGGGTAGTGTTGTGGGAGTTAGATAAATCTCGTGATGATATTGTGAATTAACACGGTTGATAACTTCTGATATATTGGGTGGATTGGGTGACTTCCAAGCATGTGCCAATGATAATCTAGCTGCAATAAGAATATGATTTATCACAGTTCTCGTGTGAGTAGGGAATAGGGATAGATTTATATCTAAAATAGCAAGGGCTTTATCTTCTCTACACGGAGTAGAGGAGATGTTGGAGATTAATAAAAAAACATTTTTCCAGAATTGTGATATGATAGGGCATGACCACCACATATGAAATTGGTTAGCGACTTGATTGCAGCCTCTCCAGCATAATTTTGAATGATTGGGAACAATATGAGCTAATCTTGCAGGTGTGAGATACCATCTTAGATTAATTTTGCGCATAAGTTCCATATGATTTATGCATTTAGAGTGGTTAGAAATTTGTTTAATTGCTGAAAACCATTGTTCACATGTGAAGGAAGTACCCATTTCTTCCTCCCATTTTAGCATGTATGCTAGTTTGGGTTTGGATTCATAGTCAACATTGTCTGTCAGGTTATTATAGATATGTGAGTAACCTTTTTGATAGCCTTTCCAGTTAAAGAAATATTTATGTATATTTGTCAGTTTTTGGGGCTTTTGGTGCCATTTATGTTTGTTAAAATATTGTGTTATCTTTGTAAGTTGAGATTGGGGAGGTGTGGTAAGTGGGGTTAAAATTATAGGGTCTAAGTTTGTTGCGACATGTAAAGGTTTGTAAAAATCTGCTAATGTTAGATAACCGGCATTATGCCATTTATCGTATTGTAAAGCCGGTAAGATCAGTTTTAAAAATCTTAAAGGAACATCTTCTTTCGTTATGTATATCCAATTTTTTTTTAGTATATATTTATTCCATAGGAGGATAGAGTCAGACATGGTAGTTAGAGGAATCTCAGGATGCTTTATTTTGAACATAGAGGCTAGTAAAAGGTGTTTTGTGGAATATCCAGGAATGATATTGTTTTCGATTTGAGACCATCTGTGAAAATCAGAGGAGTTCCAACCTGTTGCAAGTGGTTCTAGGATGGCCGCCGTGTTACACTAATAACTAACACTAATCACTTGGCTAATATTTTTTCACTATTTTTGCACTTTGATTTTTTTCCACTTTTTTATTGTAATAGCAACTGCAACTAAACAAAACTATACCCTATCACACTCCCACTATTGTAGCTGCAATTATTCAGCCGTTATAGCAAGGTTCGTTTTAGGTTCGATTTGTACGAATCCGAACTTCACGAAAGTTCGCCGGATCGAACCAAACTGAACTTTTCAAAAGTTCGCTCATCCATAATTAGGTGTATTGCTTCTAATAGCCATTAGAAACATAGGAAAAATAAACTGAAGTTGACTCATTTACTTCTATGGAAAGTTTTCTAGGCATGCTCCGTGACCTGTTCAGAGGTCAGCATGCAGGGACAGAGCAGTCAGCTGTACAGCTCAGATAAAAATCAGTGACAGCACCACAGAACAGCTTAGTTTTTAAATGGTGCGTGCTGCTCTCACCCATTTAACGCTGAGCAGTTCATGTTAAACGAGGAGTTAAAGGAAATTAAAAAATCCTGTGCAAGTTTAGGATGGGGGAACATAATAAAGAAAGCTGTATCCCCGGCTCTCTGACCACTGCCGCTTGTCCATTGAGCAGTGGTCTGCTCGAATCACTGAGTGGCTGAACAGGCAATCCATCAGCCAAGTGATGACGTTCAGGAGCTGGAGGGAGCCGGTGGGGTCTAGAAGAGGTGGTGCGGATCTGTGGCGGCACTGGGACAGGAGTCCCTGCTTCCTGCTGTGCCAAAACGTTTGGGGCTACCCCTGCTTGTTTATCAGCTGATTAGATCACTTGTGCAGCCACTTTGTTATGAGCCACACATCGCCCCCTATCTAGCCCTGCTGGAGGAATAGCCTTGCCTTATGAAACCATGACAAATGATGGCTGATAAAAGAGTTCTGCACTTACTTGGTGCAGCCCGTTGGCCCATGTAAAATGGTGATGATGTAGTAACTAAGATTCCATGTGTTACTGCTAATGCAGATCTTTTTATGGTGGTTGATTTACAGCTTAAAGTTATCTTTACATACCTCCACATAAAAAAACTAAATTCTACCTAAAGCTTTCAGACGTAAGAAGAAGGAAAGAGGACCATGTACACCAGCCTCATAAGGCCTTGTGCTTTAAATTTCCACTTGTGCACATACACTCTTAGTAAGATCCATTTTATAGCTAGCCATATGACCTATGAGCATTTTAGTGTGAAGAAATTGGAGAGTCCAGAGTAAACCACATCACAAGCATACTGTATATCCACGTGCAGCTGTTGTCCTGTGCATGTATGATGAACTTTCTGCACAATTCCTATCAATGAAGCAACTGACTTTCCATGAAACTATGGCAGATAAATTACCTGTTGTGGAAACAAAAACTTCTGAGACTGAGAAATTGCTGTTTTCCACTGTGGCATTCTAACAGGACTGTAATGACTATGAGTTACAACAGTCTAAAGTATTCACACCTTGCCATCCACTCCTGCCTGGAAGTAATGGAGTGCAAACCTTGTCCGTAAACACTTTTTTGTTTAGCCGTCGTAGCTATGAATATTACTTGACATTTCTAGACAACAGCACTGCTCTACACGCTTTGACTGTAAAATGTGTTCTACTTTCCATATAAATTCTCCTTTTTAGTGCATTGTGCAAAAGGGGTTGACTTCATTTAAAGGAGTACTCCAGCCAGGACCCCTTGTTTCAGAGGAGGGGGTGGGTAAAAACATCAAAACCACATACCTTCCCAGCACCTATTTCTCACTGCTCCGTTCCACGGTCTCTGGCCACCTCCTGGTCTGAGATGGGACGTCTCAGGTCCGTTCAGCCATTTGGCAGCGAAGGCAGGGCAGCGCTACAGCAGCTGAATGGCTAAGCAGCGCCTGCCCACATCACAATTCAAGTCCCTAGTAAGACTAGGAAGCAGCCTGACACTGGGGGACCGGAACAGCAGGATGCATGCATCAGCACTGGAGCCAGGGAGCAGTGGCGGACATATTACTTGTGCAGCCTGTTCAGCTGCACAGGGGCCCAGGCCACTAGAAGGGCCCATCAGGCTCAGACTCTAAAGTGTCAGCTCAGCATGGCACATGTCTGTAGTGGGCCCCCCAGACGCCATCAGAACTTGGGAAGTGCGGGCCCCCTGCTCCTGGGGGCCCACTTAGTCACTGGATGCTGTGCCTGGCTGGGGCTGGTTCTTCTCTCTCCTCCTGCACGCTGCTGCTACTGACAGCCCCTCCTCTTCCTGTAGTCCACTGTCCGGCATACCTTGTGTGAGGAGGTGAGGAGAGAGCATGTGGTGACAGGGGCTGGAGGGATCCTGCAGGGTTGTGGCTGCCAGGGACAGGGCTGTGAAGAGCAGCAGCAGCAGTTTGACAGTGAGTGATTATTGTCAGTGTGTGTCTGCCAGGCTGCTGGAAGTTAAAAGATAGAGGATGGACCCCCCCCCCCCCCCCCCCCCCCCACACACACACACACACTCACACTCTCATGCTGATGATTCCCCCTCCCCCCTGCAGCATGGTTGTTTTTCTCTTTAATCTCCCCCTAAACAGCCACATACAGTACATGTCTCCCACCTGTGCAGCCATATACAGTACATGTCTCCCACCAGTGCAGCCACATACAGTACATGTCTCCCACCTGTGCAGCCACATATGGTACATGTCTCCCACCTGTGCAGCCACATACAGTACATGTCTCCCACCTGTGCAGCCACATATGGTGCATGTCTCCCACCTGTGCAGCCACATACAGTACATGTCTCCCACCTGTGCAGCCATATACAGTACATGTCTCCCACCAGTGCAGCCACATACAGTACATGTCTCCCACCTGTGCAGCCACATATGGTACATGTCTCCCACCTGTGCAGCCACATACAGTACATGTCTCCCACCTGTGCAGCCACATATGGTGCATGTCTCCCACCTGTGCAGCCACATATAGTACTTGTCTCCCACCTGTGCAGCCACATACAGCACATGTCTAACAACCTGTGCAGCCACATACAGTACATGTATCCCACCTGTGCAGCCAGATCCACTACGTCTCCCACCTGTGCAGTCACGTTAAGTACACGTATCCCACCTGTGCAGCCACATACAGTACATGCCTCCCACCTGTGCCCCAACAGTGATTAAGGGCCCATTTGTTCTATCCCTTATTAGTGCTGTTCTGGCGTCACTTCCACACTATGAACTATATATTCTGATCTTCCACAAAACATCCAGCGTATAATGCATCCAGGACCCTCCAAGTACAACAGCTGCAAACACTATAACTCCCAGCAGTTACTGCAGTCTGCAGCCCTCAGGATGTGCTGGGATCTGAAGTACAAATCAGTAGTCAACTCAAGGGGTTGTCCCCTCGGAAACTACAACTCCCAGCATTCTCTGAGAGCTTCATAAGTGTAAGACATTCTGAGAGTAAGTTACTGTTATTCCGGGAGTTGTGGTCACAGATACATCAGTCCAGGATAGGACCAGGTCAGCACGTTGCTTCTGATGGGTTCTTTGTGTGGGTTACCCCTTGATCAGTTCTATTGGTGGCCACAGGTACCAATAGGTTATTTATGGGGGCTCAAACACATCAAAAACAGATCTATGCTAGCTAAAATGTCTTGAACCTTGGCATAAAATAAAAACCTGGCAACTGCATACTAGACTACCACCTGTTCACAATGTAACCAGCATGCCATATACCCACATACCCACTTATCACCAATTCTACAGTATGTTTTTTAAAGTCTTTACTAAGACCAACTTTTGCTCTCTTTGATCTGTTGAATAGTAGTTCTGTCAGTCTTTGCTGCGATTGGGGTCAGTATGGCATCTCAGACACTGCATTATCTGCTAGTGTCACTGAAATTGGTGCATTAGATAATGCTAATATACAATGTATGACCAGCTTGTATAGAGTATCAATTAGTTATGCATACTTGTGGATCCAGAAAAAAATCTGTTGGAGCTAATAAAATATCCAAGAACTCTTTGGTTCACAGATTTTGCAGTGGTGGGACTGAAGTTTCCCATTGGCGCCATTGATATTGGTCTCATCAATCAGAGTATCAAACATTAATCATGCATTAAAGGAAGGTTTCATGTAGGTATATAAAAAGGTATGTTAAATATAATGATGTGTGGGGTCTCAGTCCTTAGAATTATTTCCTATGGAGTAATTTCCTGTGTTCATAGTATAATAGCTTTAGTAGTTGCTATGCCAACTTACTTTCCAGTGTTTTAATCCACTTGGGGCTTGAATGCTTATGCGATAGGCAGGTATAAATGCTAGCTTTATAATAACAGGCTTGCTAACAGCTAACTATGTACAGTATATGGATTATAAATGCCTTTTGACAGACAGATATGGGAAAACTATATAAGCTAAGGGTTAAACGGCTAGATATTATATAAACAGCATGTTTAACTATGTATGGTCAGACATGGATTCTCCTAGTCCCCAAATGATAACAGTAAATCACCAGGCTGACTTCATTGGATAGTTCTATTATAACATTAGATATGAATAAACCTGGGGTTCGCATGATGCCTATGGCTGTATACATGTTTTCCAAACAGTTCTTCAGCTGCATCCACCTTCTCCAGGCAGAGGGATTCAAATCCTGATCGTTTGGGGTTGTGCAAATCCAAAATTTCAGCAGGTTCACTTATCTCTACTAATAGTAATGGCATGTCAGAGTCTATTGGTGCGTTTACACAGAAAGATTTATCAGACAGATTTTTGAAGCCAAAGCCAGGAAGACTATAAACAAAGATCAGGTTATAAAGGAAAGACTGAGATTTCTCCTCTTTTCAAATCCATTCCTGGCCTTGGCTTAAAAAATCTGTCTGATAAATCTGTCTGTGTAAACGCACCATTTGCAATGATAATTATAAATAATAATATAATATACAAAATATAATGATTTTATGAACAATAAGATATCTTTTGGAACTGAAACAAAAGCAACAGGTCACAAATATTACTGAAGCACCAAGAAAAAGAGCAAGTCCACAGGAAAGATCTAGCCAGGAAAAATGGGTTTTGGATGGTTTCTATTTCTACTGTGCTGAATTAGCAGCTTTTGCAGTGCAGTCACTTTACCTCCTGATACTTGTTTCTTTCAAACTGTTTCCATCTGTGATAAAACAAGCTTGAAAAGGCGCATGACTAGGGCTGAAGCACTGCTACATTTTCCCCACTGAATCTTAAAGTAGTACTGTGAATTTTTCATTTTGTTTGTATGTGACCATAAGTGAAGGGTAACTTTACTGGCACCTGCTTTTCAGAATGCTATCTCTCTTTATTTAAATGTGTTGTGAGGGATAATTTGCACATTTGCTGCATATTCTTGATGCTATTTTTGTTTCCTTTAGGAAAGTAATAGCAGCAACAGAATTACAGCAAACAAAGGGTTACACTGAACACTGAGCAGCTACTATTACTGCTTTTGCTGTAGGGAACAAGTAGGGAACATTCTGTACATAAATATACTGAAGCAACTGCCCAGAACTTTATTGTTGGTCAGAGATTAAAAGGAAGCCTTGATTTACCTTTAAGTAACAGTGTAAACCAGCCTACGCAGGCAGACTGGATGGATTTGTAGGTAAACAGCCAACGCTTTCTCCTACACAAAGAACATGGTAAACCCCACCTCCATTGAAGTGAATGGAGTACAGTTGTAATACCACACACAGCCAGAGGACAAGATTGGTGCTGTTTTTTTTTTTGGAAGAAAGGGCTATGTTTATCCTGGATAACCTGTTAACCTGAGCTGATTTATACATATGTTAAGGATCACATTGACTTTAATACAAATTTTTCTAAATTTAAGATAATTTTATTATGGGGCATGCACATTTTGATACATTTGGTGCAATTCACTACAGCAATCTTTTTTTTTTTTCTTAGAGTGGCAAATGAAACACCGTTCTTGATAAATGTGGGTCAATGTCTTCAACTTGTCTACTGCAAGCTTAAGAGATCATTCTACAACCTTCCTGCAGACTTTGTAAGGTTTTTCCAGCATCTAATAGACCACTTGAGAATACGAGACTGTTAATAACACTTCTAAAAGGCAGTATGGATCGCTGGGAGAACTGCTCTTCATTTTTCAGTGTTTTGTGTTTGTTTTGTTCCAATTAATTTGAAATGGAGCTTTCTTATTTTATAGCTGAATTTTACAAATGGTGAAACAATGACCATTTACTCTTTAATCGCTTTCTACCATTAATAGCTTCAATATTTATTTATGTAATTGTAGTGTTATATATACACTGACATCATTTATTATGTATGGTCATAAAAAGCATGCATTATATCCATTCCTTTTAATGGGATTATTTAAATGAGAATACCTCCATCCCCATTGTATTATTATTTTTTTTTTAAGTAATTTAGGGTACAAACACACACAGCAGATACGCAGCAGATTTGATACTGTGTTCAGTTATTTAGATCTAATTTGCTGCGTATCTGATGCGTATCGCAGCAGTAAATACGCAGCGTATAAGCCGTGTGTGTTTGTACCCTTAGACAGTTTGGTGCATTGGTGTGATTACCACCCTCTGCTCTGATCCGCAGTTTAGTTCAACCAATGATTTGCAGTGACGTCACTGCAGAGTGCCACCTTTATATTCATAAAGGGGGTGGGGAGAATTGGTCTACAGGGGGTGGTAGTTCCCTTCCCAGTGCACCAAACCACTCAATTTACATTTGAATTAAATTGAAGACAAAAATAGTGCTGAGTATTAAGGTCAGAAAATTACCTTAAAGCATATGCACCATCAGTTACGTTCGCTTTAAGTTCTTCACATGTATAGAATGCCGCCCGCACAGGGGAGCCGGTGCTGCAGTCCTTTTTTGAACTATGGTCCAATTCCCACATACAACACCATTTTATTCTCTGGCACCGGCCCACGCTGAAGCACTGGAGGCGGGGCAGCCCATCCCCAGTGGGAGGAAACCCTCGTCCCTCTATGATGCAGTTCAATTGATTCTAATGTAGACTCGTCATAAAGGGGTGGGAGTTTCCTCCCACTGGGGGTAAGCCAGGCCGCCTCCAGTGCTTCAGCCCGGGCTGGTGCCCTGGAACAGAATGGCGGCGTATGTGGGAACCAAACCATGGTTCATTAAATGAGGCTAATAGGGCAAAAGGAAAAAAATGGTACAAAGAGTTCCAGCGCTGCCACAAAATACCATCAAAGGATTTCGATATTAAAGAAAAGCAATATGGTACTTTATTTTAAAAAAGTATAATTAGCACGATGTTGACATGTTTCGTGAGAAACTCTCCCTTCCTCAGAACCTCAGAACCATTCATTCTAGCTGGATTGTCACACCGATCGAGTAACTCTTGCCAAGTGGCTATAAGGTGAGTGCAAGACCTTCCACTTTTTACTTACTATTTACCCTCTGGTGTCACACAAGGAGCCAGTGCCCTGTCTTTTTTGCATTTCTCTCCTTTATGGTTAAAAAAAAAAGGCTGGCACTGTTCTATGCATTTGCACCACTTTAATCCTTAGCACCCTGTGCATTGTGGGCACATAACAGCAGGTGAGAGTCTTTAAAGTGCTGATAGTAATATTGAGGTTTCTAGCTAAATATGCCAAATAGCTTGACTTTTAATTTCTTTCATTTCCAGTGTACTGTATATACTGGACAATGTTTTTGTTTTTTATGTCCATTTTGCCCAAATCTTGAACTATTACAAGTCAATGTTGTTCAATTATTTTTACATTATTGTTTTTCTTTACCTAAACAGCATGTTTCTTTTTTTCCATGTTGGTGTCTATGGCTTGTCGCTTTTTCTAATTTTTTTTTTTTTAAGGTGTTTAAGTAACCTGCATTGATTTGGATGAACTTTTTAGTCTACTAAAGACAGAAGGTAAAATTTTTTTTGCTTGTTCCCCTTCTGTAACCTTTTTTCTATTTCGGTTTCCTTCTAATGAAAATAGCGTGGAGTATATTTTTTCATGTTAAGCTTTGCATGGAGGAAAAGCAAGAACAGACGATTATCTTTATAAATATGTAAAGCTGACGACTTCCAGCCGCGCGCAACTCAAGTGCTAAGCAGACTTCAAAGCACAAGCTGACATTGAAAGTCTTTTTCCAGCCAGCCTTTTTGCTACAGCAACTTAATGTGCCCCAGCAAAACATTGGCTTCAGGGGACGGCTGTAAGTGCAGTGAATGGTGGGAGACAGAAGTTCAGACAGAACATTTACCTCTCTGATCCTATATAGCGTAAATCACTGGAAACTACCTCGCTGAGAATAAGAGAACAATGGTAATATGAGATCTCTGAACACAAGATTTTATCCCATAATAACCTCGGTCTTATAGAGCAAGGAGACAGCCAACACTGATCAGCCTTAGATTAGGTGTCCTAAAGAAAATTTTATAAATAAATATATATATATATATATATATATATATATATATATATTTTTTTTTTTTTTTTTTTTTTTATACAAAACACTGCAGCCAATAAAAATATTTAATGCGATTGAAGTGGAGAAATTTGTTGCTGTATTTTTACCCTGCCATATGTCATTCCCAGAATAATTTTGGTGTTTGAACTAAGAATAGATTTTTATTATAATGGAAATTAGATTAATTGTAGAGAGAGAGACTGATAAAGGGTGGAAATAGTCAGAGTCGTCTAGTCTCACATTATGTTTAGTACAATGGTACAGCCCGAATGATGTACACTGATAGATTTATAGTATATAGTATATATGTTATTTCAACAAAGGATCCAGGATCACTGACAGGGGCAGACAGATAATATGTGTAACCTGTACATCTGCCCTGGAGCCCTGTAAGAAAGAAGGCAAACCACTTTAAAAAATAACAATGGTAAATTGGTATAGAGGGATTTTTTTATTTGTTTGTTTGTTTGTTTGTTTTTCTGGAGAGCCATGGATGTCATGGTGTATGGCTAGCACCCACTGTAATCAATTTAGCAGTTGTACAATTGTACTATGTTAACATAATTCTCTTTATATCAGGTAAGGTGATGTGGCATCATAGGTTTCACTGCAGATGTTCCGATCAGTCAGTGACAGGTACCACTCCTTTCACTGATACCCTTGCAGACGTTTCTGTGTGGTTATCAGTTTAATTCTTATGCTAATTAGGCATTTTAGTGCACTGGGGGCAGGACTACAGCCTCCAGTGCACAAATCCTTCCCGGCCGGCCCAAACTGGCGAAATTCTGTGCTGAGCCCGGCCGTGGACTCCGCTTGGATTTCTATTTGTCTCAGTGTGTCAATGCGATGCCTCACGCCTCTGCCAATCAAAGGCAAATTGGTGCAATAGGGGGCCCCTAATAGCATAAGGATTAAACTGTTAACTACAAAGAAATTGTACTAAGGATGAACGTAACAAAGTTACCTTCATCCTCAGCTCCCTGTGCACTACAGGGAGATATCATGGGGGGGTTGAATGCATGGGGCATTTGGAATGTAGATAGACATATTGCTGACATGAAGGGGATAAAGTAACAATTGTCTACATAAATAATTATTTAAATAAATTCTTTAATCAATAATTAATAATTAATTTAATGAATTGGCTTTTAAAGACACCAACAGGAACCGGGAACCAGGTACAGTACATTACATTAAAATCAGGTAAACTTAAAATAGAAGAAATAGACAGTGTGGTACAGACTTATCTTTTATTACAATGTAGCTATTCAGAAATACTATGTACTGTAGTAACATAAGTGCTCACACCAGCCTGGTCATTCACGAAAGACAAGCTGCCAAGTGTGATAAACAAATCTGGATAGTGCCAAGAGCTGACGATAGAGCCAGAGAGGAACTTTATTGGACTGCAATCTTAGTGCTACAAGAATCCAGTTTCTATAAATGCTACATAAAGAGTATAGTAAATGGTGGGAAAATGGATATGTAGCAACATTTTATAGACTTGAGCTGTTAGCTGTATGCTTATCGTTCTACCTATCCAGAATATTATATTATTCAACTTCAGTGATATTTAAAGATCCTGAAATTGTAAGCGTCAAATTGGTGATGGCAAATGAATCAGAGATTTCATTTTCAGGATGATTCAGACTTCAAAATTAGAGAGCACTGGTGAGGTCCCTGTATTTGTTAGTGTGGCTCATCTGAGGTTGTAGCTGCCTGGCGGAAGTGACTATGAGCTGAAAAAGCCTTTCTATTGCTGTACATCTCTAGCTTAGCAATGAATCATACTTTTTGTGCTTATTTTAAGCACTGCTGGCTTCAGGAGAAAAGTTTTAAGATACAATGAGGTAACATAATAATGAAGTGATACTTTCCCTCCCAAGTAACCAGCAGTAAAGAGCCACCATTCACAGTCACTGTGGTCTCCCGATTCTGTGATTCTGTTGCAGCCCCACTCAAAAGTGCCTGCTTAGCCAATCGGTGAGAGAGGTGGGACACCTCAGACTGGCTAACAGGTTGTTCCTGTGGTGTCCTGACAACACAAGAACCTGGGAGATTCAGGAGACCAGAGGCTGACAGTGAAAGGTGGCTCTGCGGCTGCAGGAGTTCCATCCCAGTCTCTTCATTGTTTTGTTTCCAAAACCCCCTGCCTTCTCTGTTTTGCCCTTTGTCCAGAGTACCTCTTTAATTATTTTGCCATGGGCTATGGGCATAATGATTGAGAGGCTGTAAAGCAGAATAGTCATGGGCAAGCCAGCACATTATAGGGACCTTAAATTCTATTTCATGGCAGCACATTGCATTGTAGGTGCCTCCACTTCCCACATTTGGAGCAAAGCGTTTGTTGCACATGTGTAGCCATCCTCTATTATATAAGATGTGCTATAGGCTTTCTGAACACATATCCCTCAGTTGCAAAAAGGGATGATTATTGGTTTTGGGGCCACGGATCACAATATTTCTGAAACTTGGCAATTTGTGAACTGTTCGGGTACTGTGGTGAAAGTGTATCATGAGTGGCAAGTGGCACCATTGAGAATAAGCTACATCAAAAGTGACATCAACGCCTTTGTCCTTCGGCATTTTGAGATGAACAGAAGAAATTCCATTGAGCTGTATGGCTGAGAAATGCCACAGTTTGCAGAATAAAAACACCAAAGCTTTACCATGTTGCCTTTTGGAAAAATGCCACTGTACCAAAAATTAATAATAAAAAAAAAAGTAACACCAGAGAGGAGACAAAAAGACAAAAAGTATATATGGTATTTCATAAAACTCCATTGACACACAGCTAACATCTGGCCACAGAATTTTTGCTAAATTATTGCTTAAAAGTTTGCTAAAAAGTCCTTTTTGGCCTATGGCTGTATCAATGTTTCCTATGCAGTCTCTAGACTGCATCCATCTTCTTCAGGCATCGAGATTCACTTTCGGCAAATTGGCTGAACTTATTCAGCACATAATTATACATATTATTTCTACGACCCAAGTGCATCATTTTACATTCATCCACATTGATCATCATTTGTCGTTTATTATATTGCTTGCTCCTTTCCTGACTTTGGAAGTCTGTTTGAAGAAGGTAAACACCACATTCTCTATTTCTGTGACTGGAACTTTATACATCACTTCCATTCCATTCAGCGCTGTAGCAGTCTAGATAACAGTAAATTAAAATCTAGTCTGGCCAACAAAGAAATGGTTTTCAGATGTCCTCTTATTACCAAAGAAATTGGTAGAAATGCTAGATAACTGTCTGACTCATGTAGGAAAAGCAAATACTTTTCTATTGGGTTATCTCTGTGTTAACTTAGTAGACAACAAGCTTTTTTTTTCAGATATGTGATTTTGTAGTTTTTTCATAAACTATTGATTCTTTACAGGTTATTACCAAGAAAATTTTACCTATCATTTAGAATTACTACAGAGCAGGTCCAGAAGTCATTTTTGTGTACATGATGCTTTACTATAGTTTAGCACATTCACATAGATCATGCCTCATATTTCTTCTTTATTACAACCTAAAATATACACAGCTCAGACCTGGACCCTAAAATACAGATTCTAAGAATAAATACAGAGCCACTAAACATTTACAGAGCAGAGAGAATCTAAGCTCTTACTGTCTTACAGTAATACCCACCCCTGAACCGATCACCTAAATGAATACAGACCGTAGCTCTGACCCCAAAGCAGATTCTGTAAATAAAGACTTTTAAACAACAGACCCCCAACTAGCCCTCCTAAACAGATACGGCCCTCAGACCAGACCTAAAATAAAGAACCCAGACAAGACCTTTTAAATTAATACAAAACCCAGAGCAGACACCCTCAACAAATACAGACTCCAGACCAGACTACATCAATATATACAGAGCCCAGATTTGATCACCTTAATAAAGACCCCAGACCAGACCCTTTCCCCTTAAGGACAGAGCCAATTTAGAATTTTTGCGTTTTCGTTTTTTCCTCCTTGTGCTTAAAAGGCCATAGCACTTGCATTTTTCCACCTAGAAACCCGCATTTTTTGCATCACTAGTTGCACTTTGCAATGACAGGCTGAATTTTTGCATAAAGTATACTGCAAAACCAGAAAAAAATTCAAAGTGTGGTGAAATTGAAAAAAAACAACACATTTTGTTTATTTGGGGGAAATGTGTTTTTACGCCATTCGCCCTGGGGTAAAACTGACTTATTATGCATGTTCCTCAAGTCGTTACGATTAAAACGATATGTAACATGTATAACTTATATTGTATCTAATGGCCTGTAAAAAATTCAAACCATTGTCAACAAATATACGTCACTTAAAATTGCTCCATTCCCAGGCTTATAGCACTTTTATCCTTTGGTTTATTGGGCTGTGTGAGGTGTAATTTTTTGCGCCATGATGTGTTCTTTCTATCGGTACCTTGATTGCGCATATACTTTTTGATCGCTTTTTATTACAATTTTTCTGGATTTGATGCGACCAAAAATGCGCAATTTTGCACATTGGGATTTTTTTGCGCTG